>NC_057409.1:15647672-15970019 GCF_019320065.1 Cervus canadensis
ATACTCTCAATCAGTAAACAATTAGCTTCATAAAGTTCAGCAAAAGGTAACACTGTGGAGTTAATAAAGGTTATGTGGGATATGTGACCTCAGCACAGGGAAAAACTAAAAAAACTATAAAGTATTTGATTAATTTTACTGCAGTAAAATTAAGAAATTTTGTTCAATGAAAACACAATAAAGTTGATAGATGAATGACTAAAGGACAGAAAACCAGAAGTTGTTTGCAATGCCTAAAATGGAAAAGGGATTATTATAGAGAATAGACAAGAAATTCCTGCAAATCAACGATAGAACACTAACTCTGATGGAACAATGGGCAAACAATATGAAAAGACAATTTACAGAACTTAATCTCTAGAGGATAAAAACTTGAAAACTGTTGGCAGGAACAAGAAAACAGAAGACGCCTCATAGGTGTGGAGAAAAGGGAACCCTCCTACACTGTTGGTGGGAATGTAAATTAAAGCAGTCACTGTGGAAAACAGTATGCAGGTTCCTTAAGAAACTAAAAACAGAGTTGCCATATGATCAAGCAATCCCATTCCTGATCATATATCCAGACAAAACCATAATTCAAAAAGATACATGTACCTCTATTGTTCACAGTAGCACTATTTACAAAAGCCAAGACATAGGAAGACATGTCCATCGACAGATGAATGCATAAAGAAGATATCATGTGTACACACACACACACACACACACACACACACTGGAATACTACTCAGCCATTTAAAAAAAGAGTGAAGTAGGGAGGGGACATATGTATACCTATGGCTAATCCATGTTGATGTTTGACAGCAAACAACAAAATTCTGTAAAGCAAGTATCCTTCAATTAAAAAATAAATATTTTTTTTTAAAAAGAGTAAAATAATGCCATTTGCAGCAACATCAATGGACCTAAAGACTATCATACTAGTGAAGTAAATCAGAAAAAGAGAGACAAATACAATATTATAACAGTTATATGTGGACTCTAAAATATGACATAAATGAACTTCCACAAAACAGACTCACAGATATAAAGAAGATATCTGTGGTTGCCAAGGGGGAGGTGGGGTGGAAGAGGGAAGAACTGGGTGTTTGGGATTAGCAGATGCAAACTATTTTCTATAGAATGGATAAACAACAAGGTCCTACGATATTGCACAGGGAACTATATTCAATATCCTGTAATAAGCCACAATGGAAAAGAATATGAAAAAAGAATATATATATACATACACATATATATGTGTGTGTGCGTAACTGAATCACTTCACTATATAGCAGAAACTAATATACCATTATAAATCAACTATACTTCAATAAAATAAAAAAATTTTTTAAAGCCTCATGAATTGCTGGTGAAAGTATAGACTGGTATAATCACTCTGCCTTGGTCAAAACCTTAGTTAATAAAGAAGTGCTCCTCTGCATTGCTTTATCCTTGGTTCATATATTTCTTTTGAGGACTTCACAGGGAGGAATGGTTGCCCACTCAGTCAAAAATTGTGGTTGATGGGAAATTGCCATTTATTTAATGTTTGGACAATGTTTTGTGCCAGTGTTTTAAAGTGTCATTAAAAAGAAAGAGAGCAAAGCCTTGTCCAAACCTATGCTAGAAGGATACAGTGGGAATTTTTGCTTCCCTGCTTTTCAGACTAAGTGGGCATTGCATTCGTATCATGTGTGATTCAGGCAGAGACAGATGGTCAGTACCTACAATGTCTACCTAAAACAGAAATCCTATGCTAGACCAACCATTCCTCTCGGTGAAGGAAAGAAGGGTTTCCAAACAGTTAGGGATCTTGGGATTTCAGTAACCCCAAGTATCATACAGACCTGCTTTTCTCAGCCAAAGGGAAATATAGTTACTTTTTATCGAAGGAAAGACAATTTAAACCTAGACACTGAACAGGGCTGTCATTGGAAGGAGATGAATTTTAAGTGTGAAAGAAAGGGCTCTTCCTGACTCCTGAGGTTGACCTGAGCAGGCCCCAGGAGGAGGAGTAACAGATTGAGTCAAACCCCATAAAGGGACAAGGATTCCCTGTGGATTCTCCCTTCAAGAAAGAGCTAAAGGTGGCCAGAGACAAAAAGAGAGAACTGGAAGTGTCACCGACTCTACATTCAAACTCATGTTCAGCCCTCAGGGTACTTGCAGAAGCCTACTTCCAGACCAGGAAACTGAACAAGATCTCTGACAGACCCTACTAAGGTAGAGAACAGGAAAAGTATGTCACAGCCCGATTAAGTCACCATTGCCAAGATTCAAAACTCTTCTTAAAGTTCCCAAAGATGTATGATAAAGAGCTACTGCACCACTCAGTCATGACTTTTTTTCTCCTTAGGAATTGGCTAATCAGGTGACTGTTACTCAAATACTTGATACCAAAGGTTATTTATTTAGGTTGTTCCTGGTCTCGACCAGATGGCTATTTCCTGTGCTGATAATGCCACTGCCTACAAAGTGGTAAAAGTTTAGCCTTGAGAGGCTGTGGAGCTGGACCTAGAAAAGGGACCCAGGTCTTTGGCCCGTTCTCTCTCAGGGGGCTGAGGGTGATCCAGATCCATGCTGTCTTCCTAGAAGAAACTACTGTGTAGGTCTGAGATGCTCAGAGAAACTTTTCTCTGAATGCAATGGTAAGTACTTACTGTAGACAGCTGAGGTTACTTGCTCACTTACCAGAGAAATTGGTAGTTACAGTAAAGCTATGAATGTTTCCTGGGCAAAGAGGGATATATAATGCATACTGTAATATACAGCATTTGCTTCAGGTTTAAAAAAAGATATTAAAACAAAAATAAATAAAAATCCCTCTTCTGCACATAAGTGTGAATTAGGATTAATAATCCATCTGTAACTAGAAGACAAAGCAAAGAACCTCTCTAGAAGTCACAGGAAAAGTTTATGATGTTCTTAAGGTTATGGTTTGTTTCAGTAACAAATTTCAAACCCTTAAATGGTGCAAAAAGCACTAACATCCTAACTGTAACCAGATTTTATATTATCCAGAGAAGAGAAGCTGGTTGAAATATTCTAAAAACACCATGATTTTTAAAAGAGCAAATTGCAATTTTCCTAAATATCAAGAGGGCAAGAAATGAGAAACAGCCATGCGGTTTCACCAACTCTCTATTTAGAGGCTAGCAGGAAAGAGAAATTGGTACCAGATACTGAGGGAAGGATTAAGGCTGTTCCCTCAGTCAGGGCCAGTAAGGAAGCAATATAAATAACAGTAGGATAGGAAGACCATAAAAAGAGTAAGGAAAACACTGCATACAGTGGACTTGCAAAACATTCAATGATACTTACTTGCAACAGAGATGGAGGGAATAGATGACAAATCAAGAGTAGGTCTGGCATCAGAATTTCCCAAAAAAAGAGCAAAGTAAACTAGTAATATCCACCCCAGGCATCAATTCTGCCATCATTTCCATCCATCAATACTTCCTTGCCCTTGTATTAGTACCAACCACTAATAAGAAACTGAGGCATCTTAACCCTTCAACTTGGAGCCTGGGGGAAAAGAGGCTACTGAGGTCTGCCAACTTCAATCACCTGAACAAGGATTCCACAGAGTAGTTTTGGGATAATTACCCCATCAGTTCCAAAGTACTTCTCCCCTGGGCTTTGTCCTTCAAGTATCTCTCTCTCTCGGTGACCTTGTTGGTAAATGATTTAACTATTTAGAGTCTTCTCACAGAAAAGACATGACTCACAGGATTGATGCCATTATGATACACATGTACTCTCAAAAGAGGGTCACAGAATCCAACTATTTTTAAAAGAAAAAAGAAGAAACATCAGAATGAATTTTCAAGGAATAACATCCAAGTGAAATTGGCTGGGCCGTGAACAGTGAAACCACTAGTTGTCTATAAACAGGCCACAAAAACAAAAAGAACCTGGGTGTCCTCAGGTCAGCACACCTGGTGGGGCAGTGAAGCAGTGGCCTCCTCATTCAGACAGAATATCAAAGCTGGAAAGTCCTTCTGAATGAGCAGCACTTGGCACCAGAACATAACACACGCTTTGAGAAAATGCTCACTGCCCCAGATCACTCCCTCATTAGCAGTGGAGACACAGGGTGACCCTTACATGCAGTCACTTCCTGAAATCACCTCCAACTTTCTTCAGGAGTCAGAGAACTGTGCTCACCAGTCTCTATCACAGTGTGTCTGCTCAACATCCTCCTTTAGTAATTTTCTGGCATTTCTTCCAGCCTTTCATGGGGGCTGTGCCAGAAACTTCTTCCTGATTAAAAAAACCTCATAATCTAGTTGGCCTAGCCAGGTCAATTTTTTCCATTTCATGACATATATAAAACTCAATCTGGCTAGAAAACATATTCCCTGTACTTAAAACCTTCTAGAAATCTATTCATTGAAATATTCCAATTTTTGCTCCTTTCCCTTAAGTTTCTCAGAGTGCACTCAGGTAGGGCCTTTGGTCACAGCTCCTCCCCTAAATGTCTGCAATTGCTTTTTCAGCATCCAGGGGACTCATGGTTTAAATTTTGATCAGAGAAAATAAGACTGGCTTTTTTAAAGGCTTACAATCAAAACACTGTAAGGATCATCTACTTATCACATGTAAGGTGATCCATTCCCACCACTGGGCTTCCCTGGTGGCTCAGATGGTAAAGAATCTCCCTGCAATGCAGGAGACTCAGGTTGGGAAGATCCCCTGGAGAAGGGAATGGCTACTCACTCCAGTATTCTTGCCTGGAGAATTCCAAGGACAGAGAAACCTGGCAGGCTATAGTCCATGAGGTTGCAAGAGTCGGACACAACTGAGTGACTAACATTTTCACTTGCAAACACTTTTCATTTTTCATCCCCACCACTAAGGACAAAATGTTCTGAGTTAAAATTAAAGCAAATTCTAGGGTAAAATGAAGTGCTTTTTTGGGGGAAGGATTTAATGATTGGTTTAATTCTGTTCCCATCAACCACTGAGTGGGATTGGACTCATCACAGGAATGTCAAGGTGAGCTATCAACACAATGCAAAGCCCACTAGGACGTGACAACGGCAACCACTGACCACACAAACCAAACAGCAGCAGTTTGTCCCTGCCTCATAAACAGCAGCTGGAAGTCTGTCAAAGATCCCCGTTTCCTAAAAGCTGCCACAGGTTAGAAACTGGAAAGACATCAATTGTACTCTGTGATGAATTCTGTAGCACAGAAAGAATTTCAATACTTAAAACAATCTACCAAAATAAAATGTCAGAAAGCAGTCCTGTACTCACCTTTTTCCTGAACACAAACTGAGAGTTTCTTAACACCATCAACCAGAGCATTTTGAGTGTTGCCATGTCCATCTTCTGAGTCACTGTCATCAAACTGCGCCTCTATAATGACATCAGGACTGTCATTATAGCCTTTCAGGGACTGTTGCGGAAGCTGGCTTCCACAGAGCTCCTCGGGGAGATCAGACTCATAGGCACCTTCTGTTTCCTTGTCATTGCTCTCCGGTTTAATTACCTGAAGAAAATTGAAATGTTCTGCTAAATCACTTGAGGAGAAAAAGGGAAAGTGCAGATTCTTCTGTTTTCATTCTTCTTTCCTAAGGAAAAAACTGCACATTCAAAAGCAGTAGATACTCACCATGTAGTTTGAAAAAGAATCTTTATTTTCCAGATGTACAGACTGCCTTATGATCAATCCAGCTCTTCAATATGCCCAAGATTAGTGCTACATCCACTTCTCAGTTTTCTGACGTATATTTTCATCCCCTCTCCCACAAAGGACCTGAATACCAGAAGTACCACCCTGCTTCACAAGGGTTCATCACATGGGACCAACCAGGATGTTGAGAAATGATAGAAGAACTCAACACAGTATGTCACTGCATTCCCAAATGAAACCACAAGAACGTAAAATGAAACAGAAACAAAATTCAATGTGAACAAGAGTTTATAAAATGTTCTCATAAAAAATATAAACCCATGGCTGATTCATGTCAATGTATGACAAAAACCACTAGAATATTATAAAGTAATTAGCCTCCAACTAATAAAAATAAATGAAAAGAAAAAAAATATATATATAAACCCTTAATTCTCCATTTTGAGACCGGAGATCAGCACAGAAAGCACACAACTAACAGACATTTACACTAGAAATAAGAATGAGTACTATACAATATGTCAAACTTTTTCAACTTTAAAAAATGAAGCAAATAGAAAAGAATTCACTACTAATCCATTCAACAAGTTAGTCACGTGATACTCATATGACAATACCCTTTGATCTCTACTGGCATGATATTAACATATACCAGTGTTATTTAGCCACTGAAAAAAGGGTGACCCTATACGTAAATCTGCTCATCCACATTAGCAAAAAAGACAGCAGACTGTGTTGGTTCTAGAGTTTACTTAGAGACTACATCCTTCCAACAATCTATTTCTGGATGAGAAATCTATGTGCAATTTAAACATATAATCAAGATGTGATAATATATATATGTATATATATACATATATATGAAGAAGGGCACAGCAACCCACTCCAGTATTCTTGCCTAGAGAATCCCACAGACACAGGAGCCTGGCAGGCAGCAGTCCATCAAGTTGCAAAGAGTCGGACACGACTGAAGCGACTGAGCATATATATATATATATGCTGCTCAGCGTGTGTATATATACACACACACACATATATACGAATTTGAATACTATTGGTATTACATTCATTTCATTCTTTCAAGCACATGCTAGAAGGCCAAACTTGTGCCAGGCATCCTTCTGGGGCCTGAATTCTATTGGGGAGACAGGTGGTAAACAATTTACTCATTCAACAAATTATTATGGAATACCTTTCATGGTGCCAGGCACTATTCTAAGTGGGAAGGATGCAGCAGTGTAAACAGCCAAAAGTTTAATAGTGATAAGTGCTAATGAAAAAGCATACATACACACTGGAGACTGAGGCTGCTCTACCAGTAGGGTGGTTAGGGTGGATGCCTCCTGGATGAAGCGATATTTGAGCAGAGACCTGAATGAAGTGAGAGAGCTTCTAGCGGTTTCCCTGCATGTCTATAATTGAGAGGTCTAATCACTTCATGGCAAATAGATGGGGAAACAATGGAAACAGTGACAGACTTTATTTTCTTGGGCTCCAAAATCACTGCAGATGATGACTGCAGCCATGAAATTAAAAGACTCTTGCTCCTTGGAAGTAAAGCTATAACCAACATAGAGAGCATATTACTGTCTAGCAGAGACATGACTTTGCCAACAAAGGTCCATCTAGTAAAAGCTATGGTTTTCCCAGTACTCATGTATGGATGTGAGAGTTGGACCATAAAGAAAGCTGAGCGCCAAAGAATTGATGCTTTTGAACTGTGGTGTTGGAGAAGACTCTTGAGAGTCCCTTGGACAACAAGGAGATTAAACCAGTCAATCCCAAAGGAAATCAGTCCTGAATATTCATTGGAAGGACAGATGCTGAAGCTGAAACGCCAATACTTTGGCCACTCGATGCAGAGAACTGACTCACTGGAAAAGACCCTGATGCTGGGAAAGATTGAAGACAGGAGAAGAAGGGGATGACAGAGGATGAGATGGTTGGATGGCATCCCCGATTCAATGGACATGAGTTTCAGCAAGTTCTGGGAGTTGGTGATGGACAGGGAGGCCTGGTGTACTGCAGTCCATGGGGTCACAGAGTCAGACACAACTGAGCGACTGAACTGAATATTTTTCTGAGTTTAACTTTGAGGTTTCAAATTAAATGCTTGCTTTCAACAAACCAGATTAATGTTCAAATTAGATCACAAAAAGATCACACTTAATGAAAGATACTCATTTTATACAGGCAGAAAAAGCTATCAAAAGAAATCTCTCTCCGAACATTATAATGTCACAGATTCCAATTAACACAACTGTCCCCAGACAAAGAATACTATAATATCCACCCAAAAACTCAAAATAAAATATTCCAAAGATATTCACACCATCAAAATATAGAATCTAAAAATATATTCCCAAATTTTTAAAATATTTGACTTCATGAAAACGTCATAACAGAAATAATTGTAAGAAATGGTGAATTTCTTTGAGCAAAATGGTGCCTTTTAATAAAATCTTTTGAAAACTTGATTTCCAATTTCTGAATATATTTAATGCAATTTTCTTTCAACTCTTGCCTTGTTTTGACTCTTGTCAGATTCACTTGGTCATTCATTAATTTGTTCATTATTTCCATGTTTGTTCATTATTTCCAAACAAACAAGACTTTTTTTCTTTGATAATAAAAAAAAAGAGAGAAAAGCTCAATGGACTAAGCCAGAACTTGCTAAAGAGATACCCCTCAGGCCCTTTACTGTATGAGAACATATAAGAGTGAAGCAACAGCTAAGTTTTAAATTAATACATACTTTACAAAACCAGTTCTTCTCTATGTGCACTTCACCTTGATACATAAATCCTGGTTGCACACATGACCCAGAGCGTATCGTTCAAAAGATAGTACTCACTAACAAATTAGAGAAGAAAAAGAACCTGTCATCTCTCAAATCAGCAAACTCACTCAATTTCCTTAAATGTGCCCAGCAAGTTCAATAACATTTAGGAAGATCTGCCCCTGATGATCCTCAGAATTAACACAACCTCAGGCACTGTCAGAACAGCCCAAAACATAGGCAGGAGGTTCACATGTGTACCCTGTGTCTAAAGCATGGTGGCTACAACACAATCACTGGTCTACTGTTCTTTTCTACAGTATGTGAGTCATCCATCACATACTCCATCTCAGAGAGAGGAGTGCTGAGGGCAGGGGTGAGAGACAACTGACATGCCAGAGTTAAGCTATAAGGTAAAATGCAGTTTTCTGGAAAGATGTTAAACAAAGGTACCAGGTCTTTCAGTTCAGTTCAGTTCAGTCACTCAGTCATGTCTGACTCTTTGAAACCCCATGAGTTTCAGCACACCAGGTCCATCGCCAACTCCCAGAGCCCACCCAAACTCAGGTCCATTGAGTTGGTGAGGCCATCCAACCATCTCATACTCTGTTGTCCCCTTCTCCTCCTCCCCTTAATCTTGCCCAGCATCAGGGTCTTTTCAAATGAGTCAGCTCTTCACATCAGGTGGCCAAAGTATTAGTTTCAGCTTCAACAGCAGTCCTTCCAATGAATATTCAGGACTGATCTCCTTTAGGATGGACTGCTTGGATCTCCTTGCAGTCCAAGGGACTCTCAAGAGTCTTCTCCAACACCACACTTCAAAAGCATCAATTCTTCGGTGCTCACCTTTCTTTACAGTCCAACTCTCACATCCACACATGACTACTGGAAAAACCATAGCCTTGACTAGACAGACCCCTGTCGGCAAAGTAATGTCTCTGCTTTTTAATATGCTGTCGAGGTTGGTCATAACTTTCCTTCCAAGGAGTAAGCATCTTTTAATTTCATGGCTGCAATCACCATCTGCAGTGATTTGGGAGCCAAAAAAAATAAAGTCAGCCACTGTTTACACTGTTTCCCCATCTATTTGCCATGAATTGATGGGACCAGATGCCATGATCTTAGTTTTCTGAATGCTGAGCTTTAAGCCACTTTTTCACTCTCTTTCACTTTCATCATGAGGCTTTTAGTTCCTCTTCACTTTCTGCCATAAGGGTGGTGTCATCTGCATATCTGAGGTTATTGATATTTCTCCCAGCAATCTTGATTCCAGCTTGTGCTTCATCCAGCCCAACGTTTCTCATAATGTACTCTGCATATAAGTTAAATAAGCAGGGTGACAATATACAGCCTTGACATACTCCTTTTCCTATTTGGAACCAGTCTGTTGTTCCATGTCCAGTTCTAACTGTTGCTTCCTGACCTGCATACAGGTTTCTCAAGAGGCAGGTCAGGTGGTCTGGTACTCCCATCTCCTTCAGAATTTTCCACAGTTTATTGTGATCCACACAGTCAAAAGCTTTGGCATAGTCAATAAAGCAGAAATCGATGTTTTTCTGAAATTCTCTTGCTTTTTCGATGATCCAGATGTTGGCAATTTGATCTCTGTTTCCTCTGCCTTTTCTAAAACCAGTTTGAACATCTGGAAGTTCACGGTTCACGTATTGCTGAAGCCTGGCTTGGAGAATTTTAAGCATTACTTTACTAGCGTGTGAGATGAGTGCAATTGTGTGGTAGTTTGAGCATTCTTTGGCATTGCCTTTCTTTGGGATTGGAATGAAAACCGACCTTTTCCAGTCCTGTGGCCACTGCTGAGTGTTCCAAATTTCCTGACATATTGAGTGCAGCACTTTCACAGCATCATCTTTCAGGATTTTAAATAGCTCAACTAGAATTCCATCACGTCCACTAGCTTTGTTCATAGTGATGCTTCCTAAGGCCCACTTGACTTCACATTCCAGGATATCTGGCTCTAGGTGAGTGATCACACTATCATGATTAACTGGGTCATGAAGATCTTTTTTGTACACTTCTTCTGTGTATTCTTGCCACCTCTTCTTAATTATCTTCTGCTTCTGTTAGGGCCATACCATTTCTATCCTTTATTGAGCCCATCTTTGCATGAAATGTTCCGTTGGTATCTCTAATTTTCTTGAAGAGATCTCTAGTCTTTCCCATTCCATTGTTTTCCTCTATTTCTTTGCATTGATCACTGAGAAAGGCTTTCTTATCTCTCCTTTCTAGTCTTTGAAACTCTGCATTCAAATGGGTATATCTTTTCTTTTCTCCTTTGCTTTTCACTTCTCTTCTTTTCACAGCTATTTGTAAGGCCTCCTTTGACAGCCATTTTGCCTTTTTGCATTTCTTTTTCCTGGGGATGGTCTTGATCCCTGTCTCCTGTACAATGTCATGAACCTCTGTCCATAGTTCACCAGGCACTCTATCAGATCTAGTCCCTTAAATCTATTTCTCACTTCCACTGTATAATCATAAGGGATTTGATTTAGGTCATACCTGATTTATGTTCTATTATGTTTTTATTTCTGCTCCTAATGGCTTCCACAAAGGATTTGGTTCCCACAGACAATGGAGAAAATATTAGAGGAGTAACCAGAATATGGACTTTATACAGTGTGAAGGCTTAACTATGCCACACTTTGTATGGGTGTATACATGTGTGAGTAATCTATAAAAAGAATTCTGCAACCACCATGATTCTGCCTACCTACATATGAAGAATCATGCTTTGGCTTATACACGCTAAGTTCAAGAAGAATCAATGGGAAGAAGAGCCCAGTGGGAAACAATAACCAGAGTACAGCAAGCTTAACTGAAGAGCACATTTCAAAATCAACCCAGTTCTGATTTTGTGATAATCTCCATGGTTTAGATTAGCTATACTCAAGAATTAGTGTTTTAGGCACTAATTTCAATTTTGAGTTACTAAAGCAGAAAATGCTGTTAAGGTAGTAGTGTTTAACATATAAATCAAGTCATTCAAAACTGTGTAGTTAAAATATAAATCAATACACTGCATTTTTAAAGCATTTTCATTCTATTTTTATTATCACAGTACACATTAGAATAAATGTTATGAGGGGAAAAGATCACCTTAAGGTCATAGGATACAAAAGGCACTCTAAAACCCTTCCATACCATATGCTGGTTAAGAGTGCGGGCTGTGCAACTCCTTAGAGAAATGGCTAATTCAAGTCTAGAAAAGGAATCAGCAAGATGACCTGGACAATCTTGTCATATGGGAAAAACAAGGAAGCACTTACAGGCTACTGGAGTTTCATCAAAAGGACTCAGAAATCATCATGAAAGAGGTGTCTCTGGTCAGCCTTAGGAAATTCTAAACATTCATCCTACCTTTCCTGTACGAATTGTACCTCAGGCTAACCAAACAGCTGATGAGGTAAAGTGCTTCTTTACAGAACTTCAGCTAATTAAGAAGGAAGGAAAGACATCCATTAACACCTTTCTGCTATCCCTATTGACAGGATGGGTGCCAAAAATGATATCAATGGTTGCTAAATGCTGATGGGGATGGAGTTTTACAACAGATAGACCAGAACAGCAATACCTGAGCCCACTGATTAAAACAAATATCATAAAAAAGAGAAAGAACCAAAGCGCTTCTTGATGTACTATAATTAGGAAGTACAGACCACTATCTGTGAAGTATTTTTCCCCTACATTGAACTTGAATCTGACATGACACTGGAACAGAGGAAGATATTAAACACTGCTAGGGAGGGGATCATTTACACTCACTCCCTAGATGATTTCATCCAGTCTTGTGGCTTTAAATCTCTCTATATGCTATTAACCCCCAAAAATTAAAGCCCTAGCCTTACCATTCCCTGATTTCCACATTCATATCCATTTGCCTACTTGACATCATCTGGATGTCAGCTGGCACCTCAAACAACAGAACCCTTGGTCCCCGCCAGATCCCACCCCTCTCCCAGCGCTGCCTCTCTCGGCAGACAGCACCAAACTGGGACATCCCTCTTGACTGTCTCCCTCACACACCCACATCCAATCCATCAAGAGAGCCCACTGACCCTTCCCTTACAATATAGCTTCATGCTGTTTCAACTATCACTGTACAAATCCAAGCAAGCTTTATGTCCTTGTGGAACTACTGTGATAACTGGTCTCCTGATTTCTGTTTTGGACCAAGGGAGCTAGAATCATCTTTTTAAAACAAATCACACCATGTCATTCTCCCAATACTTCCCAACATCCATCCATCCATCACCAAGCCATGGGTCTCGTCCAATCTGGCCCATATCTACTTTTCCACTCTCATCTTCTACAGTTTCTTCCTTTGCAAATTACACTCCAATCCCGGAGATCGCCTTGCTGTTCCTAGAACATTAAAATCTTCTTGAGATTTTTACATTTGCTATTCCCTCTATCAGGAAACTCTCTGTTCAGTTACTCACAGGAATTGCTATCTTCGTTCTATTTAAGTCTCTGCTCAAATATCCTCCTCTCAGAGAGGCCTCCCTTGATCACATTAACTGAAACAGCCCCACCTCACTGTTATTTCTCATCACTGCACTTATCATTACCTGGCAATTTATTATATACTTACCTACTTTCTGTCTCTTAACTAGGATGTGGTTTCATGAACACAGAGGTGATTTTCTTTACTGCTATATTCTAAGAGTTGGGAAAAGCATTTAGTAGCCACTCAAATATTTGTTGAATGAATGAATAAATAGCAATTAATTAGGAAATGACCTGTTCAGAATCCACCTGCCCTGATAAATATAAACTCCATAAAGTGACCAAGGCTAGGTCACATATATACTCAAATCGCATTTGAATGAATAAAGAACCAGAAATGACATACTGCATTTACATGTCAGTTCAGTTCAGTCGCTCAGTCGTGTCTGACTCTTTGCAACCCCATGGACTGCTGCAGCACGCCAGGCATCCCTGTCCATCACCAACTCCCAGAGCTTGCTCAAACTCATGTCCACCGAGTCGGTGATGCCATCCAACCATCTCATTCCCTGTCATCCCCTTCTCCTGTCTTCAATCTTTCCCAGCATCAAGGTCTTTCCCAATGAGTCAGTTCTTCGCATCAGGTTGCCAAAGTATTGGTGCTTCAGCTTCAGCATCAGTCCTTTCAATGAATATTCAGGACTCATTTCCTTTAGGATTGACTGGTTTGATATCCCTGCTGTCTAAGAGACTCTAAAGAGTCTTCTCCAACACCACAGTTGAAAAGCATCAATTCTTCGGCACTCAGCTTTCTTTAACATCTACACATATCTAAAATCCACCCATCTCTAAAGACCCAAATGGTTTGGATTTCTATGACCCTAGAATCCACCACATAGTCTTCCACTTCCTCCTCACGTCTTGCTACTTGCCCCAGAACAGAGGCAGGTATCCTTTCCTAAAGTCCCAAAGCAATTTATACGTACCTCCTCTATGGGACTTCCCTTTTTTTTCACTACAGTAGATCTATGGACTTCCCAGGTGGCTCAGTGATAAAGAATCTGCCTGCCAATGCAGGAGATGAGGGTTCAATCCCTGAGTCAGGAAGATTCCTTGGAGAAGGAAATGGCAACCCACTCTAAGATTCTTGCCTGGGAAATCCCATGGACAGAGGAGCCTGGCGGGCTACAGTCTATGGGGTCACAGAGTGGACACAACTTAGTCACTGAGCACAAGCACAAGTATTATCTATGTACGTGATTTTCCTCATCTGTTAAGATTATATGTTCGCCAATTATATATCTGATTATGCTATGGCAACTTGCATAATCAATCTAGGTGCTCAATATCTGAGGAATAAACAGATGGATAAAAGGGTAGAAAATTGAAAAAAGGAATGTAAAAGACTATCGGATGCAAGAGAGTTTTCAGAACAGTCTCCAGACACAAGAGTATGACGGTTAGAAAGTAGTAGCCCAAATTTTCCTGGATCTGTAAAGTTACAGGCCTTCTGTGGGACTGATCTTGAAAAAGTTGGAAAGTCTAGTTCAATGGTTCTCAATTTGGAAGTTTCACAGAGATGACACACTAAGAGTTCCCTCTGACAATTCTCATTCCCTCTGATAAACACATGAAAGCTATAAACCCTTCCTCCACAGAAAAGCGCACATCTACAAGTAGCTAGTAAATGCTCTGTGAGGATGTACAATTTATATTTGTACAATGTAAAATATCTGGTGCTGAACGCTACTAGTTTAGATTGATCCATATTTTGGAAAGCTATGAGCTCAAAGTAAAAGGAGGGAGGCCTTAGGAAAATGGATACATTACTGACCTGGTTAACTGAGGACTTTAAAACTCCTTCAGGTTTCCTCCACAGACCTGAAGGAACAAGGCAGCCGCCTGCACTTACTATTCTGAGAGTGCACACTGCAACTGGGGCTATTTCTCCCTTGGGGAGGTTTAGTCTAGTCTCTGGAGGACAAGAGAGAAACAGGTTTGTGCGGGAACCAAATCACTGGGTCACACAAAACTTTTTCACTCTCAGTCTTATTCCATAAATGGGATAGGATCAGCATGACAAAACCCTGCTCATAAAAGTAAACAGTAAAAATATAAAAGGACATGCATACACACACACACAGAGAAATGTCCGTCAAATACACCCTGCAGTTAGTTTTACCATGGATACATCTGTAATCTCCCTATTGTCTCCTTTTGGAGACAGGGTGGTACAGCAGTGTAATGAAAGGAAAAGGTGATCCCCTTTCTCCAACAGGCTGCAATCTCTGGAGGCTGGAGAGCATTAATGTGGCCTCTTCACTAGGACCTGGACAGGACCCTGAGAACCCATCAGGGATGAAATTGAAAGGAGGTTACAAGAAGCTTACCACTGAAAGAAAAAGGCCTAAGCCCAGAATCTTGAGACCAGAGACACAGAGAAGAAAAGATATACCTTTTGGAAAAGGACAGTGACTTCTGTAATTTAAGGGGAACACAAGCCCTGTGTTAACAAAGGAATGGCAAAAGGCCTTAAGGAACATCCCTAATTTGAAAACAAGAACATTTGCTAAATCAGAGACCTTGTGCAACCATGTGATTGGAAAATGGCTAAGGAAGACGCTAATCTAAAAGGCTGACAGAATTTTAGAAAATAGGATTTGAGAAAATATATAGGGAAACACATTTCAAACATAACCAAAAAGTACTGCCATGAAAGAAAATAATGATAAATTCAACTCCATTAAAACTATATTTTCCTTTTATCCTACAGTAATGTAAAAGAAATTTTTAAAAAAGTCATGGTAGTGCTCATATCCAGAATAAACAAAGAACTCCTATGGATCAGTGAAAGACAATCCAATAGGCAAATGCGGAAAAGGCTTAAAGGCCCTTAACAAAATAGTGAATCTTTATTGCCAAACAGCCAATAAAGATGGAAAGAAGCTCAGCCTCATTAAATCATCAGAGAAATACAAATTAAAATCACCATGAGATATCCCTACAGACTCACAGATGGGCAAAAACTAAATATTCTGATAACACCAAATATCAGCAAGAATGTACAGCAAAATGAATGTAAACTGGTCCAGCCCTTTGTGAAACAGATCAAGACTGAGGGAAAGTAGAAAACAGATCTACTCAACTCCCACCCTGGTTTATTCCACAATACTGCTATGCCTCCCTCAGGATTTGGACAGGTGAACACACAAACAGGGGACTAAGCTAGGGCAGGACACACGTGCAAAAGAGGGAGATAAGAAAATGCAAGTTTGACAGAAAAAGAGACACAGATGTATAGAACAGACTTTTGGACTCTATGGGAGAAGGCGAGGGTGGAATGATCTGAGAGAATAGCATTGAAACATGTATATTATCAAGTGTGAAACAGATCGCCAGTCCAGGTTGGATGCATGAGACAAGTGCTCAGGGCTGGTGCAATGGGATGACCCAGAGGGATGGGATGGGGAGGGAGGTGGGAGTGGGCTTCAGGACAGGGAACACATGTAAATCCATGGCTGGTTCATGTCAATGTATGGCAAAAACCACTACAATATTGTAAAGTAATTAGCCTCCAACTAATAAAAATAAATGGGGAAAAAAAAAAAAGAAAATGCAAGTTTTCCTTCAGGAAAGGCGAATATGCTTGTCTACACCATACTGCACTGCCCTCCATGACTGCCCTGTCTGGAAACCTGGTTATTTTACCAGAGATGAAACTTATCACAAGACACAAACATAAGTATACATGCAAATGAATAAAACCAGAAGATGTTTAAATAAATGCATTTTTCTAAAATAATTCTAAACCTTCATATCTAAATTATAACCCCAGTTTCAATATAAACCCAAATGTAACCATAAAGTACACTGTCACCAATTTGAAAACAACAGTTTTAGCTAGAAAAACCACGAATGCCTAGATGAAGAGAAAGCCAAGATGCAAGCACCACTTCCCGCAGGGCGAAGTACCAATCCATCCCTTAGAAGGGAGGGTCAGTCAGTTCAGTTGCTCAGTCATGTCCAACTCTTTGTGACTCCATGGACTGCAGCACACCAGGCTTCCCTGTCCATCACCAACTCCCAGAACTTGCTCAAACGCATGTCTATCAAGTCAGTGATGCCATCCAACCACCTCATGCTCTGTGGTACCCTTTTCCTCCTGCCTTCAACCTTTTCTAGCATCAGGGTCTTTTCCCATGAGTCAGTTCTTCACATCAGGTGGCAAAAGTATTGGAGCTCAGCTTCAGTATCAGTCCTTTCAATGAATATTCAGGACAGATTACCTTTAGGATGGACTGGTTGGATCTCCTTGCAGTCCAAGGGACTCTCTAGAGTCCTCTCTAACACCACAGTTCAAAAGCATCAATTCTTTGGTGCTCAGCTTTCTTTATGGTCCAACTCTCACATCCATACGTGACTACTGGAAAAACCATAGCTTTGACTAGATAGACCTTTGTTGGCAAAGTGATGCCTCTGTTTTTTAGAAGAGGGGTGGGTGATGTCTACACTGAGTGGTATACGTGATCAACTGCAGAGAGCAACTCAAACTCACCAGAATCAAGAAACCTGTGACTTCAAAACTCGTATTAGTTTTTTTTCTTCCCCATCTTTTTATAATTAATATAATGTATTTCAAAACTGGGGAGCAACAGAGTACCTGTAACCAATTTAAATAGAATCCTAAAGAAAAATGCCAAGTAACATTTCATCTTGATGGCTTGCCCAAGCTCCACACATGAAACATTTCATAGCCTCCCTGTGTACCGATATAGAAAAACCCTTCCCTGAATACAAAAGCCATCACTAAAGAGTGCTATTTTAAATCGCATAAAAGAGCAAGTCTATATTAGCACTGGAAAATTCTGTTCCAAGCAAATAAATTCTATGACATTCCCGGGGGACAGGGAGTTGTTATCAACTTGGTAGGAGGGAGCTTCTCCAAGATTTACATATGCCTATGTCCTCGGGCACTTTCTACAGAAAGGGCTGTTTACAACAGAGTCAGCTGGAGGCTTTGTGCACAGGGGATAGTGCCCTGCCTAACCCACCACCTGAGCCTCTGATTCACAGGTAATGCATGTCACAAAGTCCAAGCAGGAGCTGCTTTTCGTTTCCTGGCTTCTCTGGCTGGGCTTAAGTGACAGCACTCACTTGCCACACATGTTTTAACAAACTTTCAAATCCCTTAATGGTACACTTGGGACAAAGTATAATACACTGTTCAGGAAATACCTTGGAGCCAAGAAAAGCAATTGATATTTCCACAGGGAGTTCTTGACAAGGCTTGCCAATGTGCTTCTTTCATTTTAAAACAGGACCATGGATCCTATCAATTTAAAGACATATTACAGATGTTCTTAAAGGTATATATGTTAATTGGGAATTCTGTTTGCCTATAGTAGTTAATCCAAAAGTACCTTTTATTCAGTTAACAAAAGTAGAAAAAACTATTCCCACTTCTTCCAGTTACTCATGCCAAAACTCTTGTTAGCCTTATCAATGAATCAATTCCCTCTTCTTCTCACCCCACCTGCATCACAGCCATCAGCTCATCCTATCAGCTCTAGCTTCGTGGCCACCAAGGCCTCCATCCTGGTTCAGGTCCATCATCTCTCACCTGGATACAGGCAAGAGCCTCGTAAGGGGGCTGCTCCTACTCTTGTCCTCTTTTTGTCTTCTCCCAACACAGCAATCAGAGTGAGCCTATGAAAGGTAGTCAAATCAGGTCAATTCTCTGCTCTACATCCTGCAAGGCTTTCTGACTTGCTCAGAGCTAAACTGCAGATCCTGAGTGATGCAGAGGCCCTGCCTGAGCTCTACCCCCACCCGGTGATCCTTCGGACTTCAACTTCAACTACTCCCCTCCTCAGCATCTCTGCTACTCCTTGAACAAGTTAGGTATGTATTCACTGTTCCCCAAGATCCTCACAAGGATCCTCACTTCCTGCAGTGCTTACTTATCGTCACTTTCTCTATGAAGCATTCTTTGGTCACCCTATTTAAAATCTCAACCCCACCCCCAAATTCACATCTCTCTTCCTTAGTTTATTTCTCCTCTTCAGTCCTTATCACTATTGAACATGGCATTGTATGTACATTATTATGTCTTTCCTAGTGAAACACAAGCTCCATGAAAGCAGGGATTCTTCACACCTGTTTGTTCACTGTTGTGTTCCCAGCACTTAATATAGTTCCTAGCACAATGTCTCCAACACAGTTCCATCCTAATGTGCTACTATCACCTAAACTCAAACCATCAAAAGCCACTCTAGTCCTTCTCAAAGCATTTCCCCTTCCTCTTCTCTTTTTTTATTAATACCACAAGCATTTTCTTCCAGGCCTTTCAAACTCAAAACCTCACAACCAAATTTGACTCTTTCTACTGCCAAGCATACTGCTTTGCCAAGTCCTTCACTTGTCTTTTTTATGACAGCTCTTATATTTCCACAAATTCCCTGGTATTTTCAGTGCCACCATCTTACAGATTTCCAGAAATTTAAAAAAAAAAAAAAAAAAACTTATTAAATTACCTTTTTACTCAAAATTTTTCATGGTTTTCTCTTCCCTAAAGAAACTAATTCTCTGTTCTTTGACTTAGCATTCAAAGACCTTACCTTCCCAGTATCCACTGACATTTTTTAACCATTTTAATCTTATCTGCCAATTCGTTCCATTAGACACCACTCAAACTTCAAACTGCTTCCTGGCTTAGATCACACCAACTCAAACACAGGTTTCTAACAACTCAGAACAGTAGTATCCATCCCTCCTTTCTATTTCTCTGTGAGCACAGTTAGGAGAACTATTAACTCCCTTTTTAAATTGTTCAGCTTTTTTTAATATTTTAAGAAAAAAAGGAAAAAGGGCTCTCGGAGAAACGATCTGTATTCATCAAGGAGCCTATACAGCGGCAGAGCTGGGCTCAGGAGAAGAAGAGTGCAGTGGTCTGATGAGGCTGGCTTTAGGGTTTCTGCACATGGTTCAAAGAGATCACAGGGCTTGAAATAGAATTCTGGGTGTCTCATAACACATGTCCTCTTTTCTTTTCTTCATGGCCACCACAAGAAACTAACTACCCACAACCTCACCCTGATACAACCAAACCTCTGTGCCTAGTCACCAAGGAGAGTAGGAAGCAGGTACACTTCCCCTTAGAGTGGGGACAATTTATAGAACTCAGCAGATTTCCACCAAGAATAATCTCCATAGCAAGGTATCAAATATTTTGATGCCAGGAAAGAGCACGGAGGTGGGGAAGAGAATTTGGCAGAATATAATACCAAGTTCTGAAACTCAGGAACAAACACAGTCAGGCAAGAAGGTAGACAGAAGCAAAAGTGGGAAAGCAAACCCTAGGGAAGAGTTCCTATGAGACAGAAGAACTGGATAGAAGAACTTCCAAGAGCAGAGTTCTTGAAAGGAATAGACAATTATTGAGATTTAGTGAAAGAATACACACATTTACTGGTAACTCTGTACATAGTGGTTTCTTTTCTCTTAACCTTACTCTTTATTGTATGTTGACTTAAGTCTCTAAAACATACTCAGTGTATTAATAATGACTGTTTTAGCTGCAAGAGACAGAAAAACTTGAATTGGCTTTTTTAAAGTAACTGATTAGCTTACATAATTGAGTCATTCTGATCAGACTGAGAGGCTCATCTGATATTTGCAGATGGAGGGAGGAATGGAAGTTGGGGAAGGTGGGGAAGAGAGGTAGAGAGAGGTAGATTTCAGAGTTCCTCAATATTAGTTTCAAAACCAGGGCAGCCTCTCTCTTCATGTGTCAAGAAGGACTCCAATAGCTCTAGAATATATCCCATTCTCTTAGAGACCAGAGTGGGGGAAAAAAAAAGAAGAGAAATTCGTGCCCAGGTGCTCTGCACAAAAGTCTCAGGACTATGTTGCTGGGACTGATTCAGGTCACATGTCCATTCCTGAATCAATCACATGCCCATTCCCACAGTAAGGAGGCAGACTGGACTGATACCCTCCTGTGTCTGAGGATTGTGGCCAGTTTTCAATCCTAGCAAAGAACAAAGTTGAAGTTCTCCTCAGAAATGATCAAAGTGGGGTTCTTTTTAAAGGTAATTTCTTTGCATTTGTATTCACAGTAGAAGCCTACTAGTAGTAATAATTTTCAACTGTTTCCATGAACCAAAGATCATTCCCTTTTTAGAATCATAATCATTTTTGATATGGAATCAAAGCAAGAACATAACATCATTCAGGAAAGAAAAAAACCTAAAAAATTTACACAACATGCTCATGGATGTAGAGCACATGTCAAATAAAGATTATTTGTATTTGACGTTTTTACATGTACAGAGACGTAGCTGCAGTGCCTGCCCTCAGATTTCTTCACTTCACACCATCTGTAGCAAAATGAATTTCACATCCTTAAGACACACTTCATTATGCTGGCCCTCACTGAAAAATAAATTCAATTTGTAGACACCATTTCAAAAAACCAGGCAGTATACAATAAAAAAATTTTCAGAGCAAGGGATATTCAGGACGTTAATATAAACAGGGCCACAATCCCAGAGCCTAAGATGTTCCATATAGCCAATTTACTACTAACAGATTAACCACAATTATCTGAAAAGTCAGCCAACACTTAACTACCACACTCATGTACTGATAATAAAAACTGAAACCACGTTTGATTAGTTGCTGGCACACTATAAGCTGTGTGCTTACTGCTAGATTTTTAAAATAGATTTAAGGTATGGCCAACTCTAAAAAATCTACTTGTATCTGCAACCATCCTTTCCTTCCTCCCACCTCAAATCACAGTCAGAGTGATCCAGCTTGGAATCCTATTTTCTTCCCTTGAGTGCTTTGCTCACTGGGTAGTACCTTCTCCCCTACTATGTCACTGCCCCCCTCCTCCTCCATGATTAACCTTTCTTACGTCATGTCAGATGTTCTCTATCATTTCCCACCTGGGAAAACATTCTTATAAAACTGAAGTAGCTAAATAATCACACAGAGTGGAAGTCAGGAAAAAAAGGCATTACAAGGGTCAAGGAGGATCATTTCATGTTCATGAAAGAGCCAATGCAGGGACTTCCCCAATGTCCAGGGCTAAGACTCCACGCTCCCAATGCAGGGGCCCTGGGTTTGATCCCTGGTCGTGGACCTAGATTCTACATGCCACAACTAAGAGATCACATGTGCTGCAACTAAGACCAGGTGCAGCCAAATAAATCTTAAAGATAATAAATTTTTTTTAATTTTTAAAGAGTCAATGCATTACCAAGTTATAATGATTGTAAGTTACATGTACCTAATAAAAAAGATCCTCAATCACAGATATTTATAAGGTAAAACACTAGACAAAAAGAAAAACAACAACAACGTAACAGAAGACCTGAAATAAATAAATGTATATACACATACACACGTCTCAGAAGTTTTTATTCATAGGACACAAAGTCTTACAGTTCATTGACACAAAAACAAACCAACTGCAAAATGCATAAAAAACTTGCACAGACATCCCAGAAAAAACTAAATTTATATGAATGGCCAGTGAGCACACTCACAAATTGTTTAGTATCATTTTTTCATCAGGAAAACACAAAAACAAAAGATAATCAACAACTACAACAACGAAAAGTAAATATCACTATCCACCCATGAGAACGGCTAAAATAACACTACTATATCCTGAAGAGGATGTGGAAAAACGGAACCTCTCACATATTTTTAATGGGAGTGAAATGTGGTACAACTACTTTGGAACACAGCTGCATGGTTTTTTTATAAAGACAAACATACGCTTACCATATGACCCAGCAATTCCACTTCTAGGCATCTGACCAAGAGGGGAAAAAAAAAAAACATATGTTCATACAGAGACATGTACAGCAACATTCACAGCAGTTTTCGTCTTAATGGTCAAAAGCTGAAAATAATCCAAATGTTCCTCAACTGGTGTATGGGTAAACAAACTCTGGGACATCAATACAATGGAATACTATTCAGCAACTCTAAACAACGTGGATGAATCTCAAATGCATTATGCTAATAGGAAAAGGCCAGACTCAAAACAATTCCATTTATATGACATTCTGCAAAAGGCAAATCCACAGGGACACAAAACAGATTAATGGTTGGCAGGGGCTGTGGGGTAAGGGGAAGTGCTGAGTAAAGAGACATGAGGGGATTTGTGGGTAGGATGAAACTGTTTTCTATCTTGACTGTGGTAGAGGTTACACAAATCTACACATGCTTTAAAATTCACAGAACTCAATATTAAAAAGGCTAAATTTTACTATATGTAAAGAAAGCAACATGCCTCAACCTCTGAAGCCAAAGCAAGCTTTCTTCTACCTCGGCACACCGAGACCTATAAGCCCCAGCAGGTACACAATCTAAAGCAAACCTCCCAAGATCTTTGAATAAACGCTGATAGATATATTTGTTTAAGAAAGTTGTTTTCTTTCAGAGCAAAAACTAAAAGGTTTTGCTGTTGGTCCTGTTGTTGTTTTTATCTTGCTTGGACCAAAGTATGGTATAGCATCATTACTTTAGATGACAGAGTAGGGAAGACTTTCACTAATGAAGTAATTCCTTTTCTACCATGCAGACTATATTTCTGAACAATTATATATAACCCAATATAATTTTCAATTCATATTTCACATAAAGTCATGTTTCATTTCAAACTGACAAGACCTCAAATGTTACCTATGGGCTCTATGCACAAGAACTGTACTTCCAACATTCAGAAGTTGACATACCAGAGGAAGTTATTATGAACTCTGGGACCAGTCTGGCCACCACATATAGAATTATCTCTTGAGGAAATCTGCTTATGTGATTTAATTTTGAAGAAGAAGTAGGAAAAAAGAAAAGGAAACCTGGCCACAGGCTGTAAAGTGCACATGTGTTCACAATAACATAAGAGCAAGGAGCTTATCTACATTGTGGTCGACCTTCTTTTCAAGCTAAGACCTGTCCAAAGCTTTGAGAAGAACGTTACAAGAACAAGAGGCTTTCCAGTTTCACTGGATAAGTCTCCAATCATGTAAGAACACATATTTGCTTTCCCACTAGTACTTTTTTCCTTAATTTGCAGACACGTAAGCTCAGGTACCAAACAAAAAGCCATTTTTCAACAGTGAAGTGAGGTGTTAGTTGATGAGTTGTGTCTGACTCTACGACTCCATGATGGTAGCCTGCAGGCTCCTCTGTCCATAGGATTCTCCAGGGAAGGATTCTCCAGGGAAGGATGCTGGAGTGGGTACCCATTTCCTTCTCCAGGGGATCTTCCCAACCCAGGGATCAAACTGTGTCTCCTGCACTGCAGGCAGATTCTATTACCATCTGAGCCACCAAGGAAGTCCTATGGTATTTGTTTGTTTTCCAACAAGCAGGGCCCAAAAGGATCTCTTTGGGGTTACACAGTCACTGATGGGCCAAATGCTACTTTCAAAATCAGCTGTTAAGATCCAGTTTTAGACTTACTCTAAAATCATCTTGATTGGTGGCTTACGTTGGGTTTGGTGGTGTTATTATTTGGATACTTAAGCCAATGGTAAGTCTTCTGATGGTAGAGTAACATTTTTTAACCAAAATTTTCTAAAGGCACAGGGCTAGAAATATAATTTTCATATTGTTTTATTTGAATCATTTTAAAAGCTGTCATTTTTCCTCCACTTTGATAGACACATAAAAAATGAGTTCAATGTAAGCTGGTACTGCCATATAACCTCACAGTTTATGCCACTGCAAAAATTCTTCTGAAAATTACCCTGGGCAGAGATTTTTGTATACAAAGTATCAGCCAAGAACAAATTTTTATAGTTGACTTCTAAACCCTTTAAAATTGCATTTTATAATGGAAATACTGAGAGATGCTTTACCCTTAAAGCACTATTTAATATTTCTAGCTTTTCCAAAATACAGTACTATGAACTCAGGATGAGAGATGTAAAAAAGAAGAAACCCTAAGTTATAAAGCTGTCTTTTTAAAACAGGCACAAATAAAAATGTTTTATGGATCAAACATGTTTACATGCATTTACCTGCAATACCTGTTACATTAATTTTCAAAAGCTTTCTTCAACCATTCAGGCAGTATTTCAATCTGTGGGCATTTTACCCCAAAGATCCTTTGTAAGCAATGACTGACTTCAACCTGGCTTTCTACCCATTCAACTATATAGAGTCCAGTTCCTGTTTTCCACACTTAGGAAAAGTAAGGGTATTATCTAATTTCATCCTGATTCAAGGAAAAGGAAGGCTGTAAACCAGCCTGAGTCTTAGAAAACTTGGAACAGCAGGAAGCAATTTCTGGGAAGTGAGTAGCCAAAACAATGAAAGTCAATGACAAGGACATCCCAGGGCATAGCATAAACACAGGCATAGTAGACATTTATGGCTAAATGAATGTCTCTGCTGCACCTCCCTACAATCTTCAATATCAGCTTATATCTCTAATTAGAACCAGAGAAATCTACCCACTCTCAGCATCCTCCATCCTGACCCAAACTGTATGCGTGACATGGCAACCAAACAGCGCACACTGATACCCTCTGGATTCCAGAACATCTGTGATATAAAGAAACAGTCACAGAAGTAGAGCCCTCAAGAGCTAAGGTCCTGGATGTGCTTAACTTGAAGCACGTCACATTACTTCTAACTGGAAACATATCCTAGCTTCCTCACCTTTAAAATAATGAAGTTATACTAACAAAATGAAACTAAAAAATCATTTGACCATCTCAATAGATGGAGAAAAAAGCATTTGACAAAATTCAACATCCATTTATTATTTTAAAAAAAAGAAGAAGCAAACCTCAACAGAGTGAGTATACAGGGAGCTTGCTGGGATCGTATGGAATCTGTATATCAGTTTGGAAAGAATATTTTTACTGTATCAAACCTTTCAGTTCATGAACATTTAGCTAAGGCATCTTTAACTTCTCTTGATAACATCATGTCATTTTTCATGTTGAAGTAAGTCTTATAAATCTTTCATTATATTTGCCCTAAGGTATTCCTTTTTATATGCTAATATAAAGGGTATCATTTTTTAATGATTATTGGTTTGTTATAGGTATTTAGGGATACAAATAATTTTTGCAGGCTGACTTTGCATGTAGCAGCCTTAACTGTTCTGGATTTTTTCATGTATAAAATCAAGCAGTCTAAATGACCACTGGTTTCCTTTCCCAATCCTTACACCTTTTTCCTATGCTTTATAGCATTGACTATGACTTCTGGTATAATGTGGAACAGAAGTTGTGATAATGAGCATTTTTGTTTTATATCCTAGACTATCAGAAGGAAATCTTTCAGAGTTTCATTATTAATTATGATGTTTTATAGCTGTTTTTGGTTAAAAGATTTTATCAGATTAAGGGAGTTTCTTCTATTACTAGTCTGCTAAGAACTTTTTTTTTTCCCAGAACTTTTTGGATTTTTTTTCATTTATTTTTATTAGTTGGAGGCTAATTACTTTACAATACTGTAGTGGTTTTTGCCATACATTGACATGAATCAGCCATGGATTTACATGTGTTCCCCATCCTGATTCTCCCTCCCTGTTAAGAACTTTTATCAAAAATGAGTACTGAGAGTTCCCTGGCAGCCTAATGGCTAGGATTCTAGGCTTCCAGTGCCATGGCCCAGGTTCAGTCCCTGGCCAGGGAATTGAGATCCCACAAAATTTCAAGAACTAAGATCTCACAAGATTTTTTTTGGCATAGTATAGCCCCCCAAAAGGGGAGGGGGGGCAGTTACTAAATTTTACCAAACATTTTTCTGCAAAAACTGAGGTAAATCATATGATTTTTCCTTTTCTTCTATTAATGTGGTTAATTTTATTGAGTTTTTCCCCCCTATTTTAACCACTTTATTGAGATAATGAATGGCATACAGAAAGCTCTACATATTTAGCATATGTAAGTCAATAAGTTTGGGGATAAGTATACATCCAGTGAAACGATGACCACCATTATGAAGGCCATAGATGTATTATCACCTCCCAAGTTTTTTCCTACTCACTTTAGTTTTATTTTTGTGGTAAAAATACTTAAGATCAACCCTCTTAGCAAATTTTAAGCTATAGAGCAAATCTCCAGAATTTATCTTGCATAACTATAACTGTGTACCCTTGGACCATCACCTCCCCTATTAATTGAGTTCTGAGTAGTAAACCAACCTTGCATTCCTGGAATAAACCCCACTTGCTCCTAATATGATATCCCTTTTATATACCTATGGATTCAATTTCCTGTTGTTTTAATATTTCTATCTCTGTTAATGAGAGAGATTTTCCTATAATTTTCTTATATTGGACTGTCTTTGTCATTTTTTAATATCAAGGATATGTTGGCCTCATAAAACATTTTTCTATTCCCCAGAAAATTTTTTTAAGATTGATGCTATTTTTCATCCTTTAATATTTGGAAGCATTTATCAGTAAAGCTATTTGACACTGGAATTTACCTTGTTAAAAAAATGAATTGAAGATTCAATTTTTTGCTAGATATAAAACTATTCAGATTTTCTATTTTTCTTCTGAACATTTTGTTGGACATTTCAAGAAATCTATTACATCAAAATTTTTCTTTTACTTTTGAAAAATACTTTTCCTGAGTACAGACATCTAGGTTCACAACTATGTCCGTTCTGTACTTTAAAAGATACCATTCCATCATCCTCTGGTTTTCATCAGTTTCATTTGAAAAGTCAGTGTTTATTTCCCCTGTTGTTCCTTTGAAGGGATCTTATTTTCCTATCTCCTTTCAAGAGTTTTCCCTTTGGCTTTGGTAAGTTTTATTATAGTGTGCCTATATATGATTTGCTTTGTATTAAATCCTGTTTGGGCTTTTTCAAGTCTCTCAAATCTGGGCCTGATGTCTTTTATAAGTTTTGGAAAATTCTTGGCCATTATTCCTTAATATACTGCTTGAGTCTCATTCTCTCTCTCCTTTCCTCCTTGTTCAGGCTTCAGAAGCAGGAGAGCAGGCCTCTGACCTGCCTGGCACTGCCTGGATTATGTGCCTGCCCGTGAGCACACCAATTGTTGCCAGCAAGTCAAGCAGCACTTCAGATGAGAGAGGGAGTGAGTCTTAGAATTTCTTGAGCCCCTGTAGGTCTGCCTAAGCCTCCACGGTCTAAAAAGTCTTATGATTCACAAGGTGAAACAAACAGCATTGTAAAAGTTAAAGTAAAACCAGAGATGTATTTCTGCACACAAACTGATGATGATGGTATCAGTTTGCAACCTGGGATTGTAAGTGGAAGCCTCCAGAACTGCAATGTGAAGTCTCACCAGTGGGGTGGATGTACCGCCCAGGACCCTTTCCCAACTGGGACTCCAGATTGCTGTTAATGTGAGACTTCCCAGCACTGTTCAAGTCTAGATATAGTTGTCACCCCAATTTGGTGATATATATGCTTTTACATTTTTACTTCTCTTCTCTTAATCACTGTATATTGCAATTAAGTCAAATAATTTATAAAAACTGAAACTGTTTATTTGTATGTAATGAGTGATTTCTTTTGTTAACGAATCCTTTGAACTTAAAAGTAAAACTTTAGGCAATACAAATGCATACAGACATATGTGCACATTCAGTTTCTCAACTCACATTAGGGATTCAAGATGATGGCCTAAAGAACAAGGAAGTAGGAAGGGAGCTATTCCTTTTCCCAATGCAGCTTCTCAGAAACAAAAGCTATCAGTGGAAGGCTGCAAGGCAAAATGGAAGACAGGAAAATAAAATGAAAGGTGATTCATTTCTAATCAGTTTTACACTTCAAAAATGTGCCAAATGACCTAAAATGAATGAGTTTAGCAAAGTCATTTATTAATTCTAAGACAAAAATCATACTATAACTATATAATATCAGTACTGGTTTTTCTTTCCCCAAATGAACTCAGCTAAAGAGACAACTTATTTTCTGATGCAAGAATAGAATTTTCCTTTGAATTAGCAACAGTTTAAAAAGCACCTCTCATTTTTGCATTTGTTAAAGTAGTTTCCAAATGTTAGGATATCTAGTTAAATCTCCTTAGGGTTCATAAACAAAGAAACAAAAAGAGGTTTGGAAAAAAAGCCTCCCAGGATCCATTCAGGCCTAACAGATGATATAAACTTTCTGCATGTTCCATGAGGGCAGCACATTGTCTGTTATATTCAATGATATATCTATTCCTTTATCTGGTGTACCACAGACGTCCAGAATAATATTTGCTCAACGAATCATCACACCAATGAACTAAGAATAAAGGAGACACTAACACATATATAAGTATCTGCCTGCTTATTATAAAGAACACATCTTTAAACTACTTTTAAAATAATTTAATAATAAAACTGATACCAACCTATTTTCTAAGTTTTTTCAGCCTTAACAGAAACACCTTAAAGATGGAAGTATGAACAAAAACCTAAATTCAAGAATTTTCTGATTTAGGGACTGACTTTTCATCTGTTGCCACACATTGCCCCCTCATGAACTAAACCAATATGCTTTGGCCTGTTTAGAAATGAGTACATGAATAATGAAAAATAAATACTACAGTTCAGCCCACCTTACAAAGTAATCTATATTTGAAATATACAATGTTTATAAAGGCCCTATTGGAGTGCTTGTCACAGAATAGGATTCAATAAATGATAGCTGCAAATTTTAACATCACCATATAGTTGGAATCATTCATAATAAACAACATAAATAAAAACCAAAAGAAAACATCAAATACCATTGGAATGTGAACTAAAATAATACAAAGGCTCCATAATAAGGATTTAAAAAATCTGAAGATTTTTCAATTCAATAAAACAGCAACCTTGGATAACAAATGTGGAAAGGAAACATTCCCAGCAGCAAAAACCTGTGAACCCAGTCTTGAAAGATGAGCTGGGGAGAGAGAGAGAGATACAAGCAGAGAACTGCAAGCAAAGGAAACAATGTGTGTAAAAAGAAAATGCAGGCATGTAGTTGCATGGTGCTTATTTAAAGATCTCGGGTCTACCATGTCTAAAGTCTAGGGGTACACTTAAGGCTGCCCAAAAGGGCAGAGGGCAGGTCATGGTAGCTTTCATGTCACACAAAGGAGAAAGAATGTAACTGGTAACAAAGGGCTGGATAACTCCAGTCTGAGCTAATATTAACTGAGAAGTAGGTGAGCTGCAGCATCTGGGCCTTGGGGAGAAAAAGACTATCCTGGAACAATTTATTCTACAACCATACTTAACTCTTCAAACCAAAGGAAGGTAAGATGAAAATAAGTAAAAAAAATCATCTGTAAACAGTAGTGAAGAAGTGTTACAAAAAACATTTACAATTAACACAGTCCATCTTGGATATTCAGAGGGCATAAATCACATCCAGCTCCCATGTACAAACACCCAGCAAACTGGACTTGATCCTACAATTAAACTTCATTCTTAAGAAAACAAATTTCTGCTTTGTAAGACTACTAAATTTAGTGAATTCACCCTGTGCTTTTTAGTTACAAAATTTTACATCAAAAGAAACAAAATCAGTCATTTTTCTCAAGTTGTTTGGAAACACTAAAATTGTTCAAGTATTTATCCCATATGTACTGTACATCTGTTACTGGGAAACTAGATACAAGGGAAAGAAATGAAAGAACTTTTTAAAGCACTTACTTCCCAGACACTACTTTAGGTGACTGTAGCTCATTAATCCTTACCAAAAAACTTAAATATAAATCATATTTATAAATGAGGTCTCTGAACCTCAGGGTCAATAAGCAAAGGGCCTAGAATGCAGGGGCTTCCTAGGTGGCACAGTGGTAAAGATCTACCTGCCGATGAGGGAAGACGCAGGAGACTCGGGTTCAGTCCCTGGGTCAGGGAGATCCCCTGGAGGAGGACATAGCAACCCACTCTAGTATTCCCGGGTGGCTCAGGGGTGAAGAATCTGCTTGCAATGCAGGAGACGCAGGAGACTAGGGCTCGATTTCTGGTTAGGGAAGATGCCCTGGAGGAAGCAATGGCAACCCACTCCAGTATTCTTGCCTAGAAAATCCCATGGACAGAGGAATTTGGCAGGCTACAATCCATGGGGTCGTAAAGAGTCAGACACATGCACTAGAATGCAGGTGCCGGTCTAACTCAAAAAGCTCATGTTCTTCCTAAGATGCCATGAATAAGAACATAAATATGACACAATGCTTGCCCCTACCAGATTAGACCAGGGAGGAATTATATGCTTATATTCATTCAAACATATAGTTCCTTTGCCTAAAAGATTCTCTTCTTGCCTGAATTTTCTTTTGGCAAACTCTTTTAAACTAAAATTCAAATGTCATCTGTTCTAAGAAATTTTAACCAATTTCCTTAGGCAGAACTGTCCCCTCCTCTCCTCTAAACTCCTAAAAATGAGGGAGAAAGGGGGTTACGGAAAACTCACTGGCATAAAAACAACTCAAGATACAGATTGAAATCTTTTTTCAATAAAGTAATTAGACTTTTTCTAACTACAAGAATAATCTCTCTATCCTTCATCTGCTAGAGCTAACTGAGGAAACAGCAGGGAGTGAGGGGAAGTCCAAAGTCTTACTCTGCTAAAACATGGCAAACATTACTTCAAACTTCTGAAGCCCCAACAAGTTACACTGAATTTGTGACTCTCCTATAATAGTGTCATATATCTCTTTCTCCTTCCTCTATAGTGCCAAAGTAATTTAAAAACAAAAACTGAAGAGTTAATTCTTTAATCATCCACATCAGTGCTTCACAAAACTAAATGTTCATACAAATCACTTGGGAATCTTTTTAAAGTGGGTCTTGGGGTACAGCCCGAGAGTCTGTAATGTTGCTGGTATACATACCACACTCTGAGTTGCAAAGATCCAGATCTCCCCAAAAGGAATACCACACCCAACACTGAGTGTATACTGAAGAGGAGAGACAGAAGGACCCAAAACAATGCACCCAGGCTGCCAAGGACCAAACTCTTTACTATCAAAAGACAACCTGATCTTATCTCAAAGTCCTGAGACTACAATGTTTATGGGCTGACAACCCCATCATAGTGTGTTACAAAACTCATTCTACCAGCAGTTCCAGGAAAAGAAAGAACCAGGCACCAAGAACTGCCCCAGTACCCCGCTCATCTCAACACTCCCAGATCAGGGTCTTAGAGTCCCCAACCAGCCGTGGCCAGTGCCCAGTGAGGAGGAGCCCACAACAAGGGTGACAAGGACTTATCTCCAGGCACTACTTTTCTCCTCCCAGCCTCCATTCCAGCTAATAAACAACTTTTAGGATTTGCAGCAGGCTAGGCTCTCCTTTCCATCCAATCCCTCTTCCTTATTCTTCATGGAGTTAAAACTTACCTTCCTTTCAGACCTCACGTTCCCCAGAAAGCATTCCCGGACCCTCTGCAGCCTAACAGGATACCCCTATCGTGCAGGCCCACCGCACTCCAGGATTTACTACGTACTGCCCTCAGCACTCAGTGCTGCTCACTAGACTGACCTCCTCAACCCAGGTTTCTCAAGAAAATTAAGCTCATACACACCAAGGCATCCATTACACATAATGAGTTACCTTCTCTACTTTGAATTTAGAATGGCACTATTTAAGGATCATCTTTGGGAGAACTGAGAAAATTCAAGTCATTTTCCATGGTCTGTGGTTTAGATGCAGAAGATCCCACCGATCTCATTCTATACTGCATTTCTAAGGCACAGCGTGATGCCTGACTCACAGTAAGCGTGCAGCAAAGAGGTAATAGAGGAGTTGTATGAATAGACAAGCCCTACCCTGACCCTGCTGACAGTCTGTATTTTAAACTGTTTATCTCCACCATTCATTCTATATTCCAACCTGCTAGAAATCTCCTTGGTTCCTGACCATGAGCTCACTTCCCATTTGAAGCTTTATACTCATCCCTTAACTGATCTTTGTCAACTGCTTCAAGCACTGACCTTCAGCTGATCTACTACAGGCCTCCTCTAACCGTGCCACTGACAATTTTTCCTGCAACACAAATAGGCCTCATTTGGTACTTTACACGGACTGAGTGGAAAATTGCTTATCTTCTCTCTGATCACTTCAAGCACAGATGCATACCACCTACTGCTCAAGTAAATGGCAAAAAGGCCTGAAGCGTAAGGGTAGAGCCCAGGGACACTGGATGAGAAACTGAATGAAGCTGGAATAAATAGCAGTAAGGAGAAAGTTAAGATTAATTTTGCCACTAGAATGTTCACATTTATTGTTCAAGAGAAAACTATAAGGAAAACAAATCAAAACAAAACACAGAATCCAAGCAAGCTAATCTCCAAGAACTCACAGAGATAGAGACTCTTAACATTTTCTTTTTTAAAAAACTTTTTTATTTTTTATTGGGGTACAGCCAATTAACAATATTATGACAGTTTCAGGTGAACAGTGAAGGGACTCAGCCATATACATACATGTATCCATTCTTCCCCAGAGACTCTAACATTTTCCAATTCAAAATCAAAAGATTCAAGAACTAAAAGCTTGAAATACTGAGATGGAGTCAAAACAGGAAAACTCTTCCCAGCATAGCTGTCACGCTATTTAAGAGGAGAAGCAGGAGTTTGTGTGAAGGCTCCTACAGTTTCTTGGTCAGCTGGGCAGGAGCAAAGTCCTTCATGAGGTCTAATGCGCCCCTGGAACAAGGGTCAACAAACCACCACTGACCGGCCACATCCAGCTGCTTGTGAAAATGAAGTTTTTCTGGAACATAGTTGCTTTTGTGCTACAACGGCAGAGTTGAGAAGTTGTAGCAGAACCATGTGGCCCACAACGCCTTAAACATTTTACTATCTTGTCTTTTTTAGAAGTTTGCCAATTCCTACCCTAGAAGGTGCCTATGCCCTCCAAACTACCATAGGGACATCACCCTTCTGGCCAACTATTCACAGGGCATTTGCTTCTAAACCTGATCTGGTTTTCTCCAGAGCATGTCCCTGTCTGTCCTACCCTTGGTTCTGTGCTCTGCATTATCAACTCATTCTCTTACCAGCCAGTCCCAACTTCTTTTAGCATTAAATCTAGTTCATTCTCTGTACACTGTTATCAAATCTGAGCTTTTAATCTGTCATGAGTTGATGGATTAAATTTTAAGTAATTTGGTATATTTCAGAAATCTTTCATTAAAAATAGACAACTTGGGCAAGATTTTCTATCTCAAGCTCTGCCTCTAGGAAATCTAACTTAAGATACTACATTTAAGTCAAGTTTTTCTTTCTCATATGAAAACAAAGGTAACCATCATCTTTGTGTCTCTTTCCTTGAATTATTACCCTTTCTCAGCCTTCTTCATGCCCTCCTTCGCTCATTGTGATTTGGATTCTGCCTTTTCTTTTCTTCCCTACTGAAACTGCTCTGATCTGTGCCACAAATGGCTCCATATTAGCCAAATCTAACTTCTCATTAAAATTTCTCACTGGGTCTATCAGCAACAGGGCACTGTGGACTTCTCCTCATTCAAATGTCCCTTGTTGAGGGACATCCCAGCCTAACATTCTCTCCTGGTTTTCCTCCTTCCTTTCTGGACACCACTTCTCAGTCTCCTATATTGGATCTTTCTTCCTCTCCACGGCCATGAAGTGTTGGTGTTCCTCAGACTCCATTCTCGGTGGCCTTATCTCTCCATAAATCAACCCCAGGAGATTTATTCAAGTGTCATTGAGGTTACCCAAATCTCTACCTCTAGCCAAGGTCTCACTTGTGAACTCCAAATTCTAATATCCAACGTTTCCTAGCTCTACATACCTATACGTCCCCAGGCCTCACCAACTCACCATGTCCAAACAAACCCATCATTTGTCCCTGCTCCCCTTCCTAACTTAGCACATGGTGCCATCATCCTCTGAATTACCCAAGCCTGAAAAGTAGGAGTCATCCTAGCTTCTTCTTTCTCTCTTGCCTACTACATCCAATTGCCACATTCTAGCTTACTAAACAGGCTTAAATTCATCTCCTTACAACCCTCATGGCCACTGTGACTCTTACCTCTCTCACTGAGACTCTTAAATATTAATAACTTTGTTATCAACCTCCCACCAATTTTACTCCTTTCCTTTAAATCCTCCACCCTTCCACCAAAATGATATTCTACTATTCAAATCTGACTACATCACCTCTCCTCAAAATCCTCGAATGGCTCCCCAATACCTACAGGGTAACAGCAGAACTCTTTTATACAGTATGTAGACATTTCATGATGTGGCTCTCCTGACCTGCCATTTACCAGCCCAGTCTCATCTCCTGCCACTTTATATCTTTATCTTGCATTGTAAGCTCCAAAATACTAAAATAGTAGGTGTTTCCAAATCTACCACATTCCTTTCCCTAGTTGCCTAAATTCATAAGACAATTATGTCTATGTCCTAAATCATGACTAGTTTCTATAAAAGATACGATAATATAAGCCTATTGAAAAATTGTTTAAAAATGAAAATTTTAACAAAATTTAAATGAAAAAATGTAAAATTGTAACAGTAGCAGTAGCAAGCAATAATATCAAAATACTACTAATAATAACGATAAACTCTTTGTGTTTGTGTGTGTATGTGTGTTAGTTGCTCAGTCGTGTCCAACTCTTTGCAATCCCATGAACTGTAGTCCACCAGGCTTCTCTGTCCATGGAATTCTCCAGGCAAGAATTCTAGAGTGGCTTGCCATTCCCTTCTCCAGGAGATCTTCCCAACCCAGGGATTGAACCAGGGTCTCCCATATTGTGGGCAGATTCTTTACTGTCTGAGTCACCAGGAAGCCCTTTATGGTTTATAAATATTTCCAAATAAATGCCTTAAAATTTCCTTGCCTTTCACTTACAAAAATTACATCATTAGCTTAATTCAAAGATTAATAAATTTACTTTGTACTACACATTGTACTCTAAGGCAAGAATTACATAACTAAGGGTGATCTTAAAGACCATCTAGATCATTTTCAGGCATTTCTGAATTCTTTGTTCATTAGTGGGGATGAATTTATAGTAAATGATGTAGAAATTTTTGCCCGATCTCCCTAATGACCAGTGGCATACGGTTTTCAGATGGTTAGCCAGGAATGCCACGTATAATGAATCTAATTAATCCAGCATGACAGTTATCAGTGCAGTTCACCAGATATATCCTGCCACCCCAAATTGCAAACACTTTGGAGAACTGTACTTTTCGGCCCTCTTGTGGTTGAGCAAGGCCAGGTGACTCACTCTGGCCAATGAGCTGTGAACAGAACTGACAGAGATACTTCAGGACAAAGGCATTTTAAATATGGCCCCTCCGAGGCTCTGTTTCCTTCTGCCACAGAAAAGAGGACTGCTCCTAACAGCAGTTGTTTCATTCAGCCTGGACTCTGGAGTAATGATCATGCAAAACACAACCCTAGATGACAGTGATGGGCAAAGGGCATGAATAAGAAATAAACCACGTCATTGCATAATCTTGCCTACCATCCAATTATCCAGCAATTTCCTCAAAGGAATGTATACTGAGATACTAACATTTTATGTCAATACTTTGTAGGAGCATTTTATGTCTGCTATGAGTAAATGTTATCAGTGGTAAATTCAAGAGCTAGGAATAGTAAAATTGAGTCATTACATGATCTTGGCCAAACTATAACTCTCAGTCCTTGTTTCAAAGAAGAAGAAGAATATCTGACATTTCTTGTGCATTTATAATGTGCCGATATTGTTTTAAGTACTTTACCTATATTAACTCATTCCTTACAATGAATGTGAACTCACCAAACCATCTCTATGGATCTAAGGAGGAATGAATTAGTTTTCTAGCAAATAATCCTAAAATATTAATTGGGAGTTTCCCAGCACAAATAAGCGACTCTATCCTTAAATGATACATTCCTTATTTCAGACATTTCAATTTGAATTATAGAGATGTGAAGGCATGTTTAAAGCAGGCAAGAACCTGAAGATTTGATCCGAGAGCTGGCAATAAAGAAGAAGAAGAGAAGACTGTTAAAAATAGGTTTGTGTATATAACAATTTGGGGGAAATCCGATCATAGCAGTAGATATACCTCACCTACCATATTGTTATGGGTGGAGGCTCTGGAGACCTTGCCCTTCAAGATGAGGTACCTTCCAAGTCTTTTTTGGGCCTGCCACACAGCCAAGAAACCAAACAGTTCTCAGAAATCCTTACTCCACTGGAATTGAGAACAATCCAAAATGATAGTGGTTATATAAGAGATTGGATTAAATATAATCTAGTATGATTGGTGCATATTTAAAGAAGAACTTGGAAGACAAAACTTTAAAACAATCACTTGAAGGAAAAGTTAGTTGTCAAAGGAAACAATTTACTGTACTAGACCAATTTCATGTGACCATAAGAAGATTTGGAACAGCCATTGAAAATTAGGGATTAAATGTGCACTTTGATTTTTTTTTTGTTTGTTTAATGTAGAACAAGAGTAGTTATTCCTATCAGCACTTCCTTTATTCTTTCAAGCTCAAGTTCTTTCTATGCCAATCTCTTCCAAAATACCCATCCATAGTTCTATTATTTCCTTGCTGAAGTATGAGCATTCTGAATAAAAATAAGTTTTCTTTCTTATTTTAACTGTACAAAAGACATGTGAGAAAACATAGAATAATTGTCCCTGTCTTAATTCATGTATAAACTTTGCTCTGTTGTAAACTAAGTAAAACAATCCTGTCCCAAAACCCTATTACACTGCTGGTGGGAATGCAAACTAGTACAGCCACTATGGAGAACAGTGTGGAGATTCCTTAAAAAACTGGAAATTGAACTGCCATATGACCCAGCTATCCCACTCCTGGGCATACAAACCAAAGAAACCAGAACTGAAAGAGACACTTGTACCCCAATGTTCATCACAGCACTGTTTATAATAGCCAGGACATGGAAGCAACCTAGATGCCCATCAGGAGACGAATGGATAAGAAAGCTATGGTATATATACACAATGGAATATTATTCAGCCATTAAAAAGAATACATTTGAATCAGTTCTAATGAGATGGATGAAACTGGAGCCCATTATACAGAGTGAAGTAAGCCAGACAGATAAACACCAATACAGTATACTAACACATATATATGGAATTTAGAAAGATGGTAATGACAACCCTATATGCAAGACAGAAAAAGAGACACAGATATATAGAACAGACTTTTGGACTCTATGGGAGAAGGCGAGGATGGGATGATCTGAGAGAATAGCATTGAAACATGTATATTATCAAGTGTGCAACAGATCGCCAGTCCATGTTAGATGCATGAGACAAGTGCTCAGGGCTGGTGCACTGGGATGACCCAGAGGGATGGGATGGGGAGGAGGTGGGAGTGGGGGTTCAGGATGGGGAACACATGTAAATCCATGGCTGATTCATGTCAATGTATGGCAAAAACCACTACAATATTGTAAAGTAATTAGCCTCCAACTAATAAAAATAAAGGAAAAAATAATAATAATCCTGTCCCAAGAGAAATTTAGACTTGGCTAACAAAGTGCTTAGTTGATTTATTCTCACTCTACCTTCTCAGTACAAGACAGATACTCAACAAATACCTAGGTGATAAATGAATAACATTATAGTTTTCCAGGAGGCATCAATATACCAAATCTATTCCAGTCTATCTTACTATTTTTTAAATATTCAGACAAAAGAATAAAGAAGGTAAGTTCCAATGAGAAGAAATTTCACTTGAAATCCACCCCTGACTCATCAGCCAGTCAACTCCTGTTCTAGTTTCACCTGATTTAATTGTAATATGCTCTTATCAGCCTCCTTTACTCTGACTTTCTCTGGGCCACTCACTACGGTTGCATCAACTAATCTGCTCTCCCTAGTTCCCAATCAAACAAAGAAGTTAATATTTAAACAACTCTGGCTCCTCCTATACAGGACTTAGCTTGAACCCAACTCCTAGATCCAAGATACAACAGCTGAATTCTGGGCTCCCAAATCTCCTTTGGTACAGCCAAAAAAGGCCCAAAATTCTGGTTTTCAAGGTTGGTCTTCTCCGTTGGTTCTTGTTCCCAGTATTGCTCTAACCAATTCTCCTAGCTTAGGGATTATATACTATCCTTGACTCCCAGCCTAGTGGCTGCATCTACCAGTCTTCTTGTAATAAAATGGTTCCACATCTCTGCAATTAGAACCCTGTCCCAAAATTCCAGAAGGATGTACTCCCTACATGACAAATGCCTACCTGCCTCGGAATACCTGTGTCACATGCCTCATGAATTTGAGACGTGGTGCCAATAGCCAGAATGGTATTGGGGTCTGTAACCTCTTTGACTCTATTCTTGTCCAGAGGGTTGTATCTCTTGGTTTGACTTTATAATTAGGTGAGTGCTCTCAGTTTCTTATCTACTATGTAGGGCAGATGTCTGGTAAGATACGTTCCTAATACCTGCCACCATAATGCCCTGGGCAGCTATCATATCTCTCTAGTTTCAGGATACAGCGACTCAATTCACTCAAATTCTAATTAACTGTTTCTAAATTCTTTATCGTATAAGAATAATACTAGGCCTTTGGGCATCTCAAATGATAAAGTCAATTCTGTACCCATGATGGTAACTCAGGATATTGCCTTATGCTAAAGTATGTATTACTATTTTCTGGATTTTTTTTAATGTTGATTTTTATGACACCTGACAATATCATATTTACAGATCAAATAACTCTCTCCTTTGTATCTCTGGAATAACAAATAGCAATGGAATCATGAATTGAAGAGATGTGACTCAATCCCAACTCTGTCACTCCCTGGTTATACGTTACCTAAATTAGTATGATGTTTAAGCTAAACCTCAAGTTTCCCATTTACCAAACTGAGACAGACATACGGGCAGACTCAAGAATGGTGTGAGGCACTATACACATTCCTGGTACATAGTAAATACTAAGAAGTGAGCAAGCAGCAACAGCCACAGAGCTTATATAAACTTTTTGCAATGCACTGTATTAGATTATTAAGAGAAGTAAAATAAGAGGATTAATTTATCACAGTTTAAAAACGATGAAGGGCAAGGTTGTTTATGGAAGATGAACTTGATGGGGAAAAGGAAAGGAAATGGAATAGGCAAAGATCAAATAAGTGGCAATCAGAAGAGTTTACAGAGCAAAGAGCAGGATTCTGTGAGCTTCAGTAAAAGGGGGTCAAGGACATTAGTATTCCTGGAGGGGGGAAATCTTGATAACAGTTAGGAATTCCCTGTTCTTCCCAGTGTCTAAGAGAGCTGATTGAGGGGCTGCAGCACTTAGCCATGGAGAAGGCAATGGCAGCCCACTCCAGGAGAATCCCAGGGACGGCAGAGCCTGGTGGGCTGCCATCTATGGGGTCGCACAGAGTCGGACACAACTGAAGCGACTTAGCAGCAGCAGCAGCAGCACTTAGCCAACTGCATGGCAGGAAGACAGAGCCTTACTTCATGTGTTCCTCTTGGAAGCAGAAATTTTCACAGCCCTCTGCTACCAAATTAATTCTCAGCCCAAGTCATTCTCATTCCACGCCCCCTCCCCCAGAGAAAAAAAGCCAAACCTCTCTCCTCTATGAAATCTTCCCCATTTCTCTCAAGAGTTTAGTGCTCCTATAACTCATGTATTTCTCCATCGTGCAAACTATACTACAGTTGTTGCATCCCTTTTCCAACCAGTCTATGAGCATCTTAAGAGCAAAGCATGTGACCTATTCAAGTGTGTACCTCCAGCGTCTAGCACAAGGCAGGACGGGTGGAGGGTGAGAAGCCATCAGATACCCTGCACTGTTCCAGGCAGAATCATCAAGATCAATGGTTCTAACCATTTGGGGATATGACATCCACCTTAAAACCTGAGGAAAACCACAGACCCTCAGCCTATAAAAATCCATGCACACACTCGCACTGAAAAAAAAAAAGCAAAAAAAACAACAAAAACAAACATAAGGAAAGGAACGAGCAATAAGCTGAGTCAAGAGATATGTAGTCTACCTCTGGTTCCCAAAACTCCAAGTTCTCAAACAAGTCACTAAACTTCCCAGTTGACAAAGTGAAGAAACTATCATTTGCCTCAACTCTCCTTCACCAGATTTCTATAATAAAGAATACAGATACATACTAAAAGCATGGAGGAATTCTGAAATTAAAATAGTTATATAAGAGCAAATTATTTCTTATTACTGCTCCACAGCTTGATACTTTCACAGCTATCTATTTTGCCAAAAAACATGCTGAGAAATAAATTGACTATTTACTACTACAGCGAAAAGAACTGTTGTTTACATACCCAAGAGGGGTTTGCACAACAAGCATAAAGAAGCAAAGATGAATAATCCAATTAATTCACATTTGCTCACACCATTGACTACAGATTCCTTTGATAACAATATGCTTTTGTACTAAAAAACCTGTAATACAATTGGCCAGTATGCTGTGAGATGTTTATATTCTACATGTCAGGGATTCTTGATGACAGTCTGAATATTCTCTTCTCTCTCATTTGACCCTGTCACCAACAACTGTCACAGGTGGGCTATAGCCAACAGAGCTCCCCTCTTCAGAAGGGGAAGTTGTAAAATACTTGCAAATAGTGTGTGTGTGCTCAGTCGTTCAGCTGTGTCTGACCCTTTTGCAACCCCATGGGTTGGAGCCTGCCGGGCTTCTCTGTCCCTGGAATTTTCCAGGCAAGAATACTGGAGCAGATTGCCATTTCCTACTCCAGGGGATCTTCCTGACCCAGGAATCAAACCTGCGTCTCTTGCGTCTCCTACACTGGTAGGCAGACGGGGCTGACTTTAACATAAAATGCAGTTGTCAAGCAGCCACTGTGAAGACCCTTAGAAACTCCAAAGAAATGGAACAAGTAAGGAACGCTGAGCCACCGTCTACACTTCAAATCTTCTGAAAGCCGAAGAGGGCCTACACACATACCCAGGCAGACAGACCCCCTGTCATTTCCCCAACTCTATTTCTAGCAGCAACTCCAAGGGTAGGGTCCCCCTTGCCGGTCTAGACCTTTCTGTGTATCCATGCCAATCTCTGCTCAAAAGTAGATCATTAATAAAGGATCCAGAGTCCCAGGGGGAGGTCATGGCCCAGCCACAAGGTGTTAAGGTTCACATTTCTTCCCTCAGCTATCTTTCCACCAATCAAGTCTCAGATCCTAGGTCCAGAGAGTTCAGCCCCAGCTCCCTAACTTCTTTCTTTTTCCCTCTTGAGTCACATAGTATATCCTTGTTACTCAGTGTGGTTCCAGAACCAGTAGCACCAATGTTGACTGGAGCCTTGCACAATTTGGGGCACCACTTCAGATCTACTGAATTAGAATCTGCATTTTAACAAAATCCCTGGGCTGAATCATTTGCAGCTTAGAGACAAGTACTGGCCTATAGGATTGGCCTCAATTCTAATGAGATATTCTCACATCCAACTTTCTCAAACAGAACACAGCTACTCTTAGCTTTGCTCTGCAAACCTCCTTCATGAATACCACTCCTCCCCAGACTCCCCTCTACCCATCTGCCTAGAAAGCATTCCCACACAGGGCAGTGACTACCATAATTCTTGATGAGCTGCCTGGCCTACCTGCCAGTAACTCTGAAGGCAGACTCCAGGGCCAAGAGAGCTCCAAAGTTCCTCTTTCTGTGCTGATTCGCAAGTCGTAGGCATTGGTAAGAAAATCATCAGAGGCTTTTTTACAATTAAGCTCTAGCACAATTTCTGGGGTCTCAGCCAATACCTAGCACCCAAGATTTAGGGACTCAGCCTACTTTTCTTTTGACTTGAAAGATGCCATGGTCCACTCTAGTCTCTGCAGGATTTCTCACTGCAAGACTGCTATTAAAGAGATTAAGAGTGGACAACAAAGAGGATAAACAAGGACCACTAGCACTTTAAGAAGTGCAGGCTTCCCTGGTGGCTCAGTGGTAAAGAGTCTGCCTGCAAGGCAGGAGATGCAGGTTCGATCCCTGGGTCAGGAAGATTCCCCTGGAGAAAGAAATGGCAACCCACTCCAGTATTTTTGCCTGAAGAATCCCATGGACAGAGGAACCTAGTGGGCTACAACCCATGGGGTCCCAAAAGAGTCGGACACGACTTAGCAACTAAACAACAGCAAACTGCTAACTGAAAAGCAATTTTTACACTGTGGAAATAATACAGGAGGAACATTACAAATGACAGCTAAAAGGATTTCAAAAGATCCTGACTCTGCCCCTCTTTGGACTTGGCTGCCTATGCTTAATCCTGAGAACAGATTTCACTAAACATCTTCCTCCTCCATGCTTAAGGGCTAAAGGTATATTGACTTCTTCCATGAAGCTTCCTCTTGCCAGCAAGAGGGCTGAAAAAGTTATCAAGCAAGGTAGAGCAAAATATGCCTCTCCAGATTCAAGCAGGTTATATGGATTATGAGCGCCTGAGTGTGTTGATACCATTTCACTTAGACCTTTGCCCCTTGCAACCTCAGAATGCATCAGCCTTTTCTCTAAACCAGGCAGAGGTGGAATTTAACCATCATGGTTCACACTCCACTTTATCAGGGACAGAGTCCTCTCTTCAAACTCTTCAGCTGACCTCTAAAGATCCTCCTGCTGACCTCTAAATGTTGGCTTTCCCCAAAACCCAGTATTCAGCTGCTTTCTCTAGCTACACTCTCCAGGTGACCTCATTCACTATATGGCTGATGACTCCCAAACTGACAGCTCTAGCTTCAAGCTCTTCTTGAAGCTCCAGATTCATTTGTCCAAATATCTTATTTCGTTCGTTGGTTTCTTCATTTTCAGCATTTTTTACAGCTTTATTGAGGTATAACTGACATTCAATAAACTACATATATTTAAAGTACACAAATTGATTGGTCTTAACATACAGAATTATGAAACTATCCCAGCACGAAAATGAACATGCCTATAGCCCCCAAAAGTCTCTTTGGGGCCCTAAGGTAATCCATCTCTCCTGCTCCCACTCCAGGCAACCAAAGATTTGCCTTTTGTCACTATAAATTAGTCTGCATTTTCTAGTCATATAAAGGAATCATAGAGTGTGTACTGTCTAGCTTCTTTTACCCATCACAACTATTTTGAGATTCACCCAGGTTAAATATTACATATATCAAGCAATACCATTAATTTTTTTTTACCAGCCAAGTTGTATTCCATTGAATGGATATAACAAAATTGGTTGATGGGCTTATGGACATTTGGGTGGTTTCCAATCTGTCTGGGGCTATCGCTAAAAAAGCTGCTATGAACTTTCATATATAAATCTTTATATGAACAAATACCTTAATTTCTCTAAGGTAAATATCCAGGAATGGAACGACTAGGAGACTTCATCATTCTTGTTCCTTCTCTGGCTTACCTTTACTATAAAGCTGCCTGTTTGCTATAAAGCTGCCTGTAGAGCTCTCTAATGACCTCTAAAAATACTTCCTCTGGTTGGACCAGACTGTAATGCACTCTTTCTGTCATCTTAAACCTGGTCAACACTGTGCTAGATGATGCTTTCAAGAAAAGAGGAAATGACCTAAATCAATCTATATTCCTAGGACCTGGAGCCAACCCTTAGTTGGTGCTTTCAAGGAATCAAGGAAAGAGACTGTGCACAACTGGCAGCAACCAGGGATGGGAGTTTCCCTGGAGGAGGGCAGGGCAACCCACTCCAGTATTCTCGCCTGCAGAGTCCCCGTGGACAGAGGAACCTGGAGGGCTACAGTCCACGGGGTTGCAAAGCGTCGGACACAACTGAGTGACTAAACACATCACAGCAGAGGAATGGGAGCTGGGGGCAGGGTGGAGATGAAGATCTGGACTAGCATAATTCACTCTCTGCATTTAACTTCAATCAATCAAAATTATCCTTAAATTCAATTAAGTGTAAGTAGTACCTATCTCTAGCTGCAATCCCCACCAGACTAAAAACTCCATGAGAGCAACAACTATGTCCATCTTGATCATTACTAATGTCCATGCACCCTACAAATCCCTGACACATAGTTCTTACTCAATTACTAAAGCCTTATCAGATAACAAAAAAGAATTTAATTTATGCCTCAACAAAGCTCTGAGATAAGGTAGTACTTCCCACATTCCTGGAAAAATTAATAATAAAAACTTGAGTTGCTACCATGGGTCAAGAACTATTCTAAGATTTTTACATATATTCCCATTTAATCCTATGACAAATCTATGAAGTAGGTACTATGATTATTCCCAATCTATAGATGAGGCATATGAAGCACAGAGAGGTTATATAACTCACCCAAGGTTATACAGGTAAGTGGCAAAGATGAGCTGCAAACCCAAGTAGCCTAGCCTAAAAGCCCACTTTATTAATCACTCTGCTTTAATACCTCTCACTGAAGACACCAAAATCTCGAGTAGCAATAAACTGAGCCAAATAAAATAAAAATGTGATATAAAGCATGCTAGGAAGAAAAATTAATATTTAGATATATAAGTTACCAGTTTTATACAATTAAAAAGAAACTGCTGTTATGAATCATTCTAGTGTCTGACCCTTATTTAAAACAGTAGTCAAAACAAAAGCAAATCTTCCTTTCCAATTGACAGACATAGATGGAAACTAAAACCCAGAATATTCTCATATTAACAACATTTTCATCTGCTATCAAATCTCTGTTTTATAAAATACACAGTCTATTTTTATCTGCCAAGGGAAGCCCAACCACCAAACTGGACATCACAGAACTAGACATGTGCTGCCTGGGTTTTCCAGGAAAGGCATCAGGAATATGTGAAGACTGCCACCATCCCTATGGCTTTGTCTTCCCAGTTCTCCCAGCATTAAATGTTGGATAACAACACATTATCAGGTTTGAATGTCCCCTGCAAGCTTTTCTTCTACCCTAAAAATTACCAGAAACCAAGGCAAAGCATGCAAGAGGGAAGACAGATCACAGGGGAGGGAACAAGGAGAACTCAAATCATTAGGTGTGTGCCCATCCAATGAAGCTATGTCCCAAGTGTTCTGTGTGGCCTGCTTCTGAGGCAACCAAGGGCCTGAGGGTCTGGGACTGCGTCAGTTTATGCTGTCTCGCTGATGCACTGTGGAATGCAAAAGGCCCTGAGAAGTCTCTAGTTGTAAGAGGAAAACTTAACTCACCTTCCACTGCTCCTCTGGAAGCAGCTTCACGACCACCAGATCCCCATTCAAGGCTCTATTACGAGCAACAACGCCATCAATAAAAATGTCTCGATCACCATCCTAGGTTGGAGAAAGGAATGTAAGAGTCAACTTACCAAGGCTTGGAATCAAAAATAACTCCCTTGGCTTACAAACTGTAGACTCTAAAATCTGCCCGCTGACTTAACAGGAACACTGGTATTGCTATTTAGCCACAAACAGACCTAGAGGAAGTTCAGTCTCTTTGGAACTAATAGAATTGGTGATAAACACATAAGAGCAGGTTAACATAATTCTAAAAAGAAATCACCAAATAAGAGAAGATCTACTATAGGCAGGTCAAAAACAAAAATATATAAAGCAAAAAACTAGGATTGCAAGCTTGCATAACCAGAATGCGAAAGGACTAAGTTGTCCTTTTTTGTCTTGAATAAAATAAAGCATGATGGTACCCCTTCTATACTGAATTTTTTTAAGCAAAGGGAAGGGTAAAAAGCAGACAGTTTGAAAGAAGATAGAAGAAAATCAACATATAATACCCTTAAAAAACCAACCACAGGCAGGGACAACAACCAGCTCCATGATTTGGGCTCTCTACAAGGAAGCTGGCATATTCCCTGCCCTCCCCCCACCCCCGCCCCCCAGGAAAGCAGCAGAGAAAGCAAATCATGGTTTGTTTGTTTTTTAACTGAAGTAGAGTTGTAGTGTTAGCTTCAGGTATCCAGCATAGTGATTGAGTAATTTTTTCAGATTACATTCCATTAGAGGTTATTGTAAGATACTGATTATATAATAATTCCCTGTAGCATAGCGTAGTGTTAGTCACTCAGTTGTGTCTGACTCTTTGCAACCCCATGGACTGTAGCCCACCAGGCTCCTCTGTCCATGGAATTCTCTAGGCAAGAATACTGGAGTGGGTTGCCATTTCCTTCTCCAATAATTCCCTGTGCTGTACAGTAAATCCTTGTTGCTCACCTATTTTATCTATGGCAGTTTGAAGAGCTGAGCTGAATAAACAATCCAAATCTATGGGTAGACTGCATCACAACTCAGCTCATATTTGATTCATTCAGAAGTCTGCATCTATTGCAGAATCTCTTATTTTAAAGATATTCGCAGGCAGCTCAAAATTAAAAGTTTGAGTCAACCTCTTCTAATTACTTTTTAAAGTCAAAGAGTTCAGTCCTTTATTTGAATGCCGTAAGACTTGCTTGCTCTACCCATCAGAAAGAATGGGTGGCGGGGGGAAGTGGTTAATGATCAATCTGTTGGAAATATAAAGGGATCTGGGGGTATTCTAACTAAGTATTTAGGAGGCTGGAGTAGGGCAGCAACCCAAGTATTCCATAATGGTCAGAACATCCTCCATCGATAGAACAGCTTCCTTTGGGCCAAACATAAATTCTACAGATACACAAAGAGTGCCTCTTGAAGATAAGATGCACAAAAAAGCTGTACAGAACTTTTTGCAATATAGTTCTGAGCTGAAACTTTGCTTTTTTTAATAAAAAGCCAGGTTTTGACATCTGATCTATTTCTTCTCTTTATCTTATCCCCAAAGAGGATAAAAAAGCATCTCAGTAATATCAGTTTATCTTGGGTTTTTGGAAAAAGACGCATGATTTCATTCTAATTCTATATCTTACTTTCGCTGAGAACAACAGGACACCAGCAGGTACACACAGACATGACTTCTGTATGTATCTTGAGTTTGTCATAAGAAAATGAATATCAACTTTCTATCAGTAGAAATTATAACAAACCTAAAACATATTCTCCCAAAACAAAGTACTTTTTTATACCTGAGGATCAATTTACTGTTCCTATTGGCATATGTAGCAATTTTAACACAGAAAGTGACACTGTGTGAGTTCTCAGCTGTTTTCAGAGTCAACAAGAGTAAATTTCATCAAATCTAGTCTAATTTTGTTTCTCAAAAAGCTTCAGAATTTTAAAGTTATAAGGAACATTAGACAATATTTAGTCTACTCCTTCATTTTACAATTAAGCAAACTTTCTGTTTCTTACTGTCAGAGCGTAAGCCACATCTCCTATCAATTCCTACCTCTATTCCCTCTGGTAAAGCAGGGGGCAGGTAATATTCAGGCCCTGATCTCACAGCCCACCTCCTAGCCTACCTGTGAGCATGTTTCCAGTTCATACCAGTTCACAGTTGACATGGACATGAGCAACGTACACTCAGAAATCTAGACCAGTGATGGATTTACAGAGGCATGTCATTCATTGTCCCTACTATCTCCTCCTTCAACTGTTTTCTATAATGCTTCTAAAACCTGAAATTGACCAGAAAACCCACAAAACTGGAATGCAGGATTGTTCCAGTGTCCAAAACCAGACTATCTACAATCAGTTACAACTGGGCTTTTTTTTCTTAAGTATAATTGCTTTACAATGTTGTGTTAGTTTCTGCTATAAACAAAGTCAATCAGCCATAGGTATACATATATCCCCTCCCTCGTGGGCCACCCTTTCCCAACCATCCACCCACCCCAGGTCATCACAGAGCACCAAGCTAAGCTCCCTATGCTATGTTCTTAATTACTTAGAGGTGAGTCATTTAGCACTTTTTCCTCCCTCTGAGACAATTTTATTACTCCATCAATGGCCAAATAAGAGAATAAAAGAGGTACAGAAATAAGCCAATCTTAATATCGCAACTGTGTAAAAAATTCTAAGTAGGACATGCCAGGAACACAATTTCAAGTAGAACAACTTGAGCTCTTGAAACATCGACTTATGCTTCTTAACTTTAACAAGCCAGATTAAACAGTGGCAGCACATTATTTGCAAATTTAAATCATATGAATTTAACTTAAGGGAACCTAAGTAGGCCCACACTTCAGAGGACCCCTGCCCTGGCCCTCCTCTGACTACATCCATCCTCATCAGGTAAGGAGTTCTCAAGGCCAAATGAATTGTAATCAGCCCCAAGCCCACTTCCAGGGCATATATGAGCATCTTCCCCAGGTCTGTCTTCCCAAACACACAGCACAGGCAGCTAACAGGTGGGTATGTCTAAAGGGTATGGGGAGAGGCTGGACACGTGGGGTGAGATGCTCACCTAGAGGACAAGGGCTTTCACTGAGTGTGGGGAGGAGGCCGGAGGGCAGCAAAGAGGGGACATGGAGCCAGGACTGGGAAGAGAAGAGGGGCAGGCCAAAGGTGGGCTTTCTCCATGCAGCCGCCTTGCAGCATGAAGCTCCAAGTAGTCTGAGAATTCTACACTTGAACCCAAGTTCAAGTACATGGAGGTATATTTGACAAGGAACATATTTCACTTAACAGTTTATTTGTCTGGTGTATAACTTTTAAGTATTTAATATAAGGTATTCATGCCTCCACTTGTACTTTGGTCCTAGGCCATACATTCATCAGGAACCAGCCTCACAGGAGACTAACTTACAGAAATTCAATACTGTGTACTCAGGAGAGAGAGAAAGCAAGCAGTGAAGTTTTCAAAATGCTGTATATAGTTTCACTTATCATTCAAATCAATGAGAGCAAACTTCAATATGCAGGGAGATGGGTGATTTGAAACCAGGTACGTCTCAGGGCCAACTCCTTACTGCACTGGGTGTGATTCTCATGCTTAAAAATCTATGTTTTTCACACACTGGGGCCCCTCATATAATTGAGCTCCTCCAACTGGTGTGCCAATGAAGAAATAATCCTTCTTTCAAATGCAGAGAAAATGCTGGTTATGCTAGATTTCTGAGAGATGGTTAATCTGTCTCCAACACTGCACACTCCTCAGAGGTTTTCATGGGTAATTCTTATCATTCTTGACTGTGAATTTACCTTATGAGCAAACTCTGAAATCTAACACCCATGTAACTCTGCTTTAAGCTACTACCTCAAAGCTAACACTCAATTCTCTCATCTAAGTACCACAGTCAGTACACACATACCATGTTCTGTCACGGGAACAGAAGATGACTAAGAGAGTACAAGGTGACATGGGATATTGCTAATCTAACCCAGTGGTAAGACTTAAACTTCAGATACAAACATGAATCCTTAGCTTCTGGACACGGGCAAGGGAAAAAAGGACTAAACTGAGCTTTGGAATAGGTCTTTGGTTACTGAAAACAACAATAACAATACCACCTATGGAGTACATGACTGAACTTGCATGCTCATTAAACGTATCATTTCTCATAATGAAATGCAGTAGCTGAAATATATGTATTCCATTTCTTCATGTAGAAGCCAAAGTTTCTTCCTATAATCTCTCCCACTGTGAAAAATCTACTTCTACGGCTACACTATTTATGGCATCCTGGAAAAGATAAGTCAAGAATTTAAGAATACTGCTCTCCCAGCTTTGCACAATCAAGCCTTATCCAGAGACCTGCTGCTAATTAGATGTCAGAGTGAACTTCCCTTAATCAAAGAGAGCATGTTCAAATGAGTCATGAACTAAGAAAACATATAAAGACTCGGAGGTAAAGAGTCTTGTACCAAGTCCTATCACCTGTGGAAAAGTGAAGTGAGAAACTCTAACCAAAAAAAAAAAAAAAGCATTACACATTATTTTTGGACAAATCTGAAGATTAGCTCATGCAGTAGATTGAAAGTAGATAGCATATTTGTTTAAGAGAGATTAAACTTAAACCAGTGGAAACACCTATAAATCCTTTAAGAAGTGGTGGCTGTCTGTGAGGGTTCAGCTGAGCCTTGCAGCCAGTAACAATGCCATCCCTTTCATTTGAAGTGTGATTTTTAAGACTGGCAGAAGGGGCTGTCAACCCAAGGCAAATGTTGTTTATTTAAATTTGAAACAAATCCTTGCCCATCTTCAATTCTGTTTCACTACTCTGTTTTTCAGTTAGAATATATGATTTCAGTTTCACAGCACATCCAAAAAATTAAATGTGACATTAGGTTTATTATAAAGTTATTGAACTTACCGGAGAAGGAATGAAGGCTTCATGAAACTTCTTTGGATTAATTCTCAAAACACCCTTTAAAATAAAAAAATAAAATCTGTGAAAATTTAACTAGTTACACACTTGGGATTTTTCCATACATATGTTATTATTCAATAAAAAAGTTAAAATTAATTAAACAGTTCGATCTAGGAAACAAGTTAGATGTATAAGAACTATTCATTAAATGCATTAAATTCATTAAATGCATTAAATGCATAAAATGATTTATATTGATGTCTATACTACATAGTTCCATCAAACACTGAAAGCTCACACTGGCACCCTGCAGTGAACGGGCAGAGGTGAGAGGCAACAGAGCTTGGCGTGGAATGGGAAAGTGGCAGCTACTGGGGTTTTCTGTGCCCCTATATGCTAGTCTTCAAATGTAAAGAACAAGGTTACCTGGGGATTATGCATCACTATACAATGCCCTTTTTTTAATTCTACAGGACCTTCCCACAACTGCTTGTTTCTGTGACAATTTTCAAAGTGATACAGGTTGACTTCCAAGTTGAATAGTGAGTCTCAAGATACTGGATGTACTCTGGGCCCCTCTGCAGAGCTGAATGAGTCAATAATTCAAATTGGTCCAGAACCAGCTCTTAATGTAAATGGGAATCCTGGCTCCAACAGCCAGGCCACCCAGTCTGCCTTCAACTTCATGTTATTCCAGCACCAAATCAGGGTCTGCTTCTATTTATGCTCAGAGGTGCAGGTGGGAGCTGTCTTCAATAGCAGTTCAGTATTTTAGCCCCTTGCAGGAAGCTGTAACCCTCCCCACTTACAGCTGCACTGGAAGGCCACTGGAACACATGGATGGAGGGAGTTATTTTCCTAAGAGTTAGACTCAAAGGGAGTCTTGAGAAAGTGTTTTAAATAACATTTCTCCCCTAAAATATTGAAAGACTCAAAGATACACAATTAAAAAATAGGTGAGGGCATAAAATAAAGCAGAAAATAATTATTTCTTTCACTGGTACACCATGTTTAAATTACAAATTTCCATGTAACAGTTTATACTACTATTAAATCCCACACAGACTATGACAAACCCTCATTCAGTCCTTAATTCAGTAATTATTTATTGAATTCTGATTACATGAAAGATCCTGAGACAAACAACGTGGAAGAGAGAATGAGAACCAAGCTCAGTCCTTATTTATAGAGTAAACATGAAGAAAGATGGAAGTGAGGGGACAGCTTACTTTTAGTTGGGGATACTAAGCAAGGCTCCAGAGATGGTGTCCGATCTGGTCCTTGATTGGAGAAGCAAAATTTGAAGATAAGTCAGAAGAGAAATATAGACAAGAGTGATTAAGAGTGGACTTCTCTGGCGGCCCAGTGGTTAAGAGTCCCGCTTGACAAGGCAGGGAACACGGGTTCAATCCCTGGTTCAGGAAGATCCCACATGCTGGGGGGCAACTAAGCCTGTGTGCCCCAAGGACTGAGCCAGGGCTCTAGAGCCCAAGAGCTGCAACTACTGAAGACTGAGCACTCTAGAGTCTGTGCTCTGCGGCAAGAGAAGCCACCACCATGCGAAGTCCACTTACTACAACTAGAGAGAACCCGCACACAGCAACAAAGACCCAGTGCAGCCAAAAATAAACAAATGAAAAAAATTTTTAAATATATGTATTTTAAAAAAGAGTGATTAAGAGGATGAATACTTTTCTACCACCATGCTATATCAGAGTAACAGACAGAGGGACTGGGAAGTGAGGCAGGGAACGCCCCCAGAGGCCTGTCCCTTTTTACAAATGTCATTACAACTTCACATTTAGGACAACTGTTTCTTATTGGGGGAGGGAGGAAAAAGCTTATTACATTTATCCTAACTATTCATCCACTCACTCAACAAATATTTCCTTATTTCCTGACAGCTAGGATGACAGGCACTTTGCTAGGTGATGAGGACACAATGGAAAGAGAGTCTCTACCCTCAGAGCTTACAGTCTAGTGAGGGGAAATAAACACTCCAAATAAATAAAAGTAAACTCGTTGATTTTTTTAAATTCATTTTCTGACCCAAGTTTCTTTTTTTTTCCAGTGAATGTTTAGTACATGAAGAAGCATAGAGCTAATACTTTCTGCTTTGAAAGTTCCTTTAAGTATAGAGCACTCAGAGATGCCATGACTGGGTTCAGGGGAAAGAAATAGGTTCGCTCAGGTCTGTATCTTGGCCCAATTTTGTGTGTCTGTGATTTTTTTTTTAATTGAGATATAGTTGATGTGCAACATTGTATAAGTTACAGGTGTACAACAGTAGTGATCTACAATTGTTAAAGGTTATATATTCCATTAACAGTTATTTAAAATATCTCAGCTCTATTTAAAAGAACAAATATTATAAGGACCTAAAAGATTTTATTCTTTGTTTAAAGTGTTTGTTTATTTGGTTGTGCTGGATCTTAGTTGCGGCACACAGGATCTTTAGTTGTGGCATGTGGGATCCAGTTTCCCAGCCAGGGATCGAACCCAGGCCCCTCTGCACTGGGACCTCGGAGTCCTAGTCACTGGACCACCAGGGAAGTCCCAAGATTCTATTCTTGATTGTCTATCCCAAACTTCCTGATACATAAAAGTGTACAAGGAGGGACAGAAGCCTGTTTCAAGAAAAGCATTTGCAATTTGACTGGAGCAGAATTTACGAACTGCACCTCAGGAACATAACACCCTGTGAGTGACCACATTAAGAAAGAAGAATCTCTAGCAGAGTCCACAGAGGACCACAGTCATCCCCACAGTCTGACAGAAGACACTGTCAGCAAAGCATGTCAAGAAATGGCCTTGTAACTGAAAGAGATGTCTAGCAGATGCCTTGTCTTACTCACCGCCTACGTAAGTCCAGGACTTCCATTTCCACCTTTTTATGACCATCACCTAATTTGCCCCACACCCTCACCCCTCATTTCCCCCCAAACCCTCTCCTAGGCCTGGGACGTGTGGCTCCTACATCCTCCATCTCTTCGCTAAAGGCACTGGTGTCTCCCGGCCTCCATGGAAACCTGATGTGATCACTTCCCTTCAAGTCCTCTCAGAGGGAGCCGCTTTTCTCTCCTATCCCATACAGCTCAAGGACCAGAGTAAAAAAGTATCCCCCCTTGCTTCCCTACTGCAACTTTAAAAGTATCTTTTTTCTGCCCAGTCTCTCTCAAGATCCCCAGAATCCTTAGAAGTTCATTCATTGGCTCCTGCTCCACCTCCTTGGTGCTGTTGTCTTCAACCTTCTGGTCGGATCCCTGATTTACTAATGTTCTGCCTCTTAGCTCACTCTCTTCCCCTCACCATGTTTATTTCCTTCCTCGGCTACCGAGTTGCCATGGCCTGTCATTACCTATCACCCCTACAGACCCTGAGCCAAGGATCCTCCTTCTTCTTATATTCAACTAATGAAACCTCACTCACAGTTGACTCCAACTACCTGCCTGAGTCTCCATGTCTACAACCAAGGAGCTGAACATTACTGTAGAAAAATACCATATAGCTGGGCTAATGAGCCTAATTTGGCAATCACAAACATGTTTTATTTGGCTTACAGGATGTTTGAAAATGCTTAAAACTGAGGAATTTCACACATAAATATGTATTTCCAGATTTTCATGAAAAAATCAGCCACATGGAAGCAACCACCTGAGTTGAATAACAGATGCTTCTCTTACAGCAATAAAAACAATCGCGAATAACACTTATACTGGCTTATTACACGTCACACACTGTTTTAAGGGCTTTATGTCTATCAACTAATTTAACCCTCAAAACAACCCTATGAGGTAGGCACCATTACCCTCTTTTTATAAAATGAGAAATGGAGGCACTGAGATGTGCCCCAGGAAACTAAGATCATGGCATCTGGTCCCATCACTTCATGGCAAACAGATGGGGAAACAATTGAGACAGTGAGAGACTTTCTTTGCGGGGTACGGGGTTCCAAAATCACTGCAGATGGTGACTGCAGCCAAGAAATTAAAAGGTGTTTACTCCTTGAAAGAAAAGCTATGACCAGCCTAGACAGCATATTAAAAAGCAGAGACATTACTTTGCCAACAAAGGTCCATCTAGTCAAAGCTATGGTTTTTCCAGTAGTCATGTATGGATGTAAGAGTTGGGCCATAAAGAAAGGTGAGCGCTGAAGAATTAATGCTTTTGAACTGTGGTGTTGGAGAAGACTCTTGAGAGTCCCTCAGACTGCAAAGAGATCAAACCAGTCAATCCTAATGGAAATCAACTCTGAATTTACATTGGAAGGACTGGTGCTGAAGCTCCAATACTTTGGCCACCTGATGTGAAGAACTGACTCATTGGAAAAGACACTAATCCTGGAAAAGACTGAAGGCAGGAGGAGAAGGGGATGACAAAGGATGAGATGGTTGGATGGCATCACCGACTCTACGGACATGAGTTTCAGCAAGCTCTGGGAGTTGGTGAAGGACAGGGAAGCCTGGCGTGCTAAAATTCAAGGGGTCGCAATGAGTGGGACACGACTGAGTGACTGAACTGAACTGAGAGGTGCCCACTTGAACATGACATTTAAGCCCAAGCAGTCTGGTTCTAGAGTCCTTGGTCTTAACTGCGGCAGACTTCCTCTCCATTTGCCATAATCACCACCAAACCCCTCTTCATTCATTTGTGCCATCTGTTCCCTTCTCCCAAAAAACCAGTACCACATTCCAACCCGCAGTCTACCCTATTTTGGTTAATGGCATCATCATCCATCCAGCGGCTCAACTCAAACACTGAGGAGTCATCCACTATGACCCCCTTTGCCTTGCCCTCCACAATTCACCCATCAGCATGTCATGCCAGCACTAGCTCCACATCCACACACTTCTCTCTGACTTCACTGCCACCACCCATGTCCACATCATCGTATTTTCTTGCTTGGTTTAGAGTGAAGACTTCCCTGATGGCTCAGATGGTAAAGCGTCTGCCTACAATGTGGGAGACTCAGGGTCAATCCCTGGGTCGGGAAGATTTCCTGGAGAAGAAAATGGCAACCCACTCCAGTATTCTTGCCCGGAAAATCCCATGGACGGAGGAACCTGGTAGGCTATAGTCCATGGGGTCGCAAAGAGTCAGACACGACTGAGCAACTTCACTTGGAGTGAATGCCTTTTTCGTGGTCTCTCAGCTTCTACTCTATTCATCTCACAACTGCCAGAGAGTTGTTTTAAAAGCATAAAATAGACCATGTCCTTCCCCTGCTTATTACTCTTCCATGACTCCCCATCAGTTCTTTAAATAAAATCCAACCCTCCAACACAGCCTAGAGAACCTACACGGACTGGCAGCCGCCTAACTCTCCCATTCATTCCCAACATAATTCCCTTTGCTCAGTATATTCAACAGGCCTTCTTCTCAGTCCTCAAAAATACTAGGCCTTTTTCCGCTTGCCATTCTTTTTTTTAAAAAAAAGAATAAAGGCATTTATTGATTTATGTGTTTAAAAAATCCAAGGTTATGTGGCTTCAAGTGAGGTATAAAATGACAGCTCAAGATTAGGTTTGTTTCTATTTTCCAATTTGTTCCCTTGTATAGGTTCATCTTTTTAATTTAACATACATTTTAATGATGTATAGTTGACTTACAATGTTTCAAGTGCACAGCAAGGTGATTCAGTTATACATATGCGCATGTACTATTTTTGAAATTATTTTCCTTTATAGGTTATTACAAGATATTGACTATCATCCCCTATGTTATAAACCTTTGTTGCTTGTTGCATATCCTTTTGTTTTAATTAGAAATCTAACATTCTATTCATACTAAGTCAAATAAACAGAATCGAAATGTCATAATTTTTTCAGTTAGGCAAAAATTGATTAAGTTTTCTAAAATATATATAGTATACATATTATTTATATATATATAAGCTATATAAAAGCTTTTGTATTAAACCTGATAAAGTCTTAAGAAAGAAGATCCAAAAAAAATGAAGAGATAGAGAAACTGGAAAACAAACTAAATGAAATAGGAGCACTGAATATGAAATAGAAAAGGTGAAACAAACTGATAAAAGTAAAAGATCATCATATAGTCCAGTTGTTTTTAACATGGCTGCTCATAAGAAACATATCTGGAGCTCTAGTGAAAACAAAGCAATATCTGCACATTTGTACTTTTCAAAAACTTCCAAGATAATTCTGACATGCATCTGGATTTTTTAAAGAGATTATAGGTTTTTCTATTAAATGGCAGTTTTGGTGATATAGAGTTCTATTATTTTTTCTGTTGACCAATCATGATACAATGGTGTTAAGTGAGTAACAGTTACATAATCACAATAGTAAAAGATGTTTATCAGTTTTCACAATAACCACTTGCCATCCTTCTACTAGCTGATATCACTGCCTATAATGTTCTTTTCCTAGTTCTCCAAATGTCTGGTTCAATCTCACCCTTCAGATCTCAACTCAAATCACCTCCTCAAAGAGGCCTCACCTCCCTATGTAGAGTGGCACCCCACAGTTATTCTCACTCACTATTCTTGCTTTCTTATAAGCACACAACACAGACTGTGATTTTCTCTTTATTGCTTCAGTTGTTTCTGCCTATCTTGCTCACTGGTATATGCTTGGCACTTAGCAGGTAGTCAAGAAACACTTGTTGAAGCTTATTAATTCATGTCTGCAGGGTTGAAGTTCTCCCACCACGCCAGTATTAAATGTCATGAATATCATCTGTTCCTTCTAAATGACTGGGCAGTCCACGATAACCCACTATTCTTCTCTTTAACTCATATCTAAATGTTCTCTAGCTGATTTTCCCTCTTAATAAATGGTGAATGTCCAAGATACAGGACATCCTGTCCTGTCTTCCTGGACAAGGATTTCTTTCAGGGTCCAATAACAATTTTACACCAACATTTTAGCTTAGGAGAAACTTGACTTCATGCCTCAGGCAGCTCTGGGGGCTCAGCCTGAACCATCTTTTGCCAAAGAACCACCTAGGAATATGAAACAAAACAATTTTACCATCTTTATACCCATGTCACTTTGGTCATCACCCCAAACCTGAACTCCTTCCAGGCCTCTCTACCCCAGACTCTCATTTTCCCCAATACCTCCCATAATAACTTCCCAATACTGTACCTATGGAGAGAAAAAGGACATATGTTCTTCAACACAAAAACTCATTTTCCAAAAAAAAATTTCAAAACTATATGTACATGACCATGTGTTGTTGCCAGTCAGTTCAAACAAAGGAAAGAGATTTCTTTGGTCACTATGGACTTCTCTTCACCACGCATGACAAAACAACAATGAAACGTCAAATTATTGGTCAAAGCACTGAAAATAAAATAATTATTCTACTCCTATTTAAAAATATCTCTGTCTTTCAATAAAATTTTCTTTAGATGGGGAAAAGACAAAGGATGTCATAATATACTTAAGTCTGCGTACAAAAGTTAATGAACGCTTACATCTAATTAAGATGTAGCATTAAGATTTGACAGCATTCAAATATCTTTCCTTGACTAGCTTTTTACCTTACCCATCAGGGCCTGCACAGATGGACTGTTTCTCTGCCTATGAAACCCTTATTTACAGTGTTGTATATTTCACAAGGTGACCTCATATCTGGAACCCATTCCTTTCCCATCTGCAGAGAACAACTGCTCTCATTTGTGGGGGGGGATACTCTGGCTGCAGAGTCCCATGATGTCACAGGCCAGGAGGAATCACTTACAAACTCCTGGGAACCAGAGTTGTTATATTGATCAGCTTTTTGTTTTAATACTAGCAAAGAGTTGTTTCAAAAGCAAAAATTAATACAAGGGAGCAAAAATAATACCACTGCAGAATATTTCCCTCAGTCTATCTCTATAGATTTTATAACAATTTTTCCTCCAAGTCATAACAACTGAGGGTCCGCTCACTCTTCTTCCAAGACAGTACCTTGATCCTTTATTCAATCAGTAAATAAATATTCATTAGATATAAATGTATTTAAGCATCAATCAAACGCCAGTCATTGGGCCAATCTGTGGGAATAAGACATGACCCTGACCACAGGGAAGTGAACAATCTGTGTGAGGAAACTCAAATGCCAAGAAATGATAATAAGTTTAGAATAAAGGGTAAACAAAAAGGTTGGCTTCAGGAAAAGTGGTAATGACCAATTCTGGTTGGAGAATTAAGTGAAGCTTCACAAAGGGGGTAACATTTAGGTAAGGTCAAGCATGATTACATCAAGATAGTGGGAGAGAGCATTCCCAGCATCAGGAACAGCATGTACAGAGTCACAGAGCAATCAAACAGCAGAGTTTTTATTGGGGACGTTTCGAAGATCAGAGTGAATGGAGCAGAGCGTACCTGGAAGAGAAGGGCAGGAGATAAGACTGGGAAAAGCACAACAGGTCCTCATACATGGAACAAGACGAGGGCCAAGACACTTGCAGAGGAACAGAGTGCAGTGTGTGCACTGAACGATAAACAGCAAATAAATGGATTAATGAATGAATAAATGTCCAGCTAAAGCTTTAACTTTCCTCAGAGGCCTTATTAAAGAAACCAAGGGATGCTTTAAAAAAAAAAGAAAAAAAAAACACACCAATGGTACCTCTGAAATCATAAAGAGCAACTAATTTGTTAAAAATAATTTTTCATTCAAAGTCTATATTAAGCATATGTACTGGACCATAGGTAAATACAAAAGGTGATAAAAAAGGAAAAGAAGATGAGAGTATCTGTTAATTGGCTGGATCTCCAGCCCCAAATACAAATAGAGAAGCCGAGCACTCAAAATGGGAGAAAATGGAACACAGTCAACATCTTCAAGTGAGCCAAGTAACACATGGCAATGTTTGTATACTAACCTAAGAATTATATAAAACAGACTTAATTCAAAGGATATGTGGCCTCGCCTCCCTGTTCATCTCATTACCGACTACTGTCTCAGATATCACACTTAAAAAGACCTGAGCTATCCCACTCCATACTGTTTCACAGTTTCTGTCTTCATTAGTGTCACGCCCTCTCCTTATCTCCCTCCCACACACACATCACTCATTTAATACAGTCACCCTTCACTATTCAGGTGCAGGGGTCACCTCCTACAGTTCCCCGGTTTCCCCCAACATTCTCCCATACACCCTGGTCATACTGTTACCTGAGCACTTACCCTTTATCTTCAAATCATCTGTCCACAAAAATGTCTGCTCCACGATGGGGCCACAGGCTTAACGTACGGAAAGGCAGCCTCACCCACCTTCATCTTGGAAGCACCCATGTGGCATGCTACTATATAAACAGCTCCTGGCTCACAGTGGATACTCCAACATTTGCTGAGCCAAACTGCTGAACTAGCTCGTAAAATATTTAGCAAACTATAAAGCTCTCAACAAATATTATCTGCTGCTGTTTACTGTTTCCTTTTCGACCTTATTCTCTATAGTCAGCGTCCATTTGCTCCAGGCAAACTGACCTACCAATGTGTCTTAGTCACACCCTATATCCCACTTCTCTCTTAGGAGCTCACACTGGTCCCCAAGAGAAGCTCCTTCTCTTCACTTAACTGCAGCAATCCACAGCCTGGCTCTAATATACCCCTTCCAATAAAGCACTCCTAGACAAACCTTACAGGAAGTCATGGCTCCCTCCTCTCAAATCTCAGCACTCTGTGACGATCTTGTGGTACTTCTCACCTCTAGTTGCTCTGGAGGTCCAAGAAGTGGAAAGCCCTGAGCCTGTGATGGCATCATTTCTTTCATGCACACAGCACAGAAAAATAAACAGTTTCATGAATAATTGATTACTTCTGATTCCATATATTCAAGGAATAGCCTTCTAGTATATTTTAAGCACCTGGATAAGTGTTCCTCTCTTCAGGCCTTCTGAAACATCCTCCTTGGACATGTAGGTTTCAAATATGCTCTTTTTCTTCCCTCGTGTGGTCTTGTTCTTTGACTTTTTGTCACCTGGCGAAGCACCAACACCATGTGGGCCAACCAAAGAGGACACACCTAGAAACATGAGGCAGCAATCAACTTTTTCCTCAAACATCTCTGTATTTTTAAAACTGGAGATATTTTACCTTTTTTAAAAAAAAATTAAAGACCAAAAAAGAACAAAATCCCCTGATAATGATTTTAAATAGTCATAAAAAAGAAAAGTGGGTAAGAAAACATGAATAAAATGTACACAGATGAGACCTGAATTTTAAATCAGCACCACAATATACATGGAACAGAACACAAGTAATGGGTTTAGTATGCTTTGCTGTTTATAGACACAAACTTTTAAAAAAATAGGAATTACTAAAAGATCATCACTTTTCTAGAGGAAATTAAACAGCTGTACTCAATATAACAATAAATTAAGACAACAAGAAACCACACAATTCTAAAGTAAATAACCTACAGGAGAATATTTAAGAGGTCACCAAAAGAATTATAGTCCCTCTTTAGTCCTAAGGGGCTTCCCTGGTGGCTCAGAGGTTAAAGCGTCTGCCTGCAATCTGGGAGACCTGGATTCGATCCCCGGGTTGGGAAGATCCCCTGGAGAAGGAAATGGCAACCCACTCCAGTATTCTTGCCTGGAGAATCCCATGGACGGAGGAGCCTGGTGGGCTACAGTCCACAGGGTCACAAAAAGTCGGACACGACTGAGCGATTTAACCTAACTAACTTTTAGTCCTGAGACTCGCCCTGTGCCTCCATTCCAGTTTTATTTTCAGTTGCTAGAGTAGACTCCATTTTCCATTTGCTACCTCTGGGGGTCCCCAGGGGCCTCAGGTTCAGCCGGTAGTCAGGATGGCTCATTACTGGTTCCAAGGTCACCTCTTCTCTCCAGATTCTGCAGGGCCTCCAATGCTCTGAATTCTTCCCGCCTTGAGCAGCTCAGGTGTCACTAGCTGAAACCAAAAAGAGACAGGTGACCGAAGAATAGTTAACCTGAAGCCTCCTCTGTGCTCTAGGAAATTTAGAACTTGGATGGCAAAGGCAACGTGGTTTCCCCACCCCAGATCCTGGTGTCACTTTCTGGTCGGCAGTTAGTCAAGCACATCATCTGTCCTGAGCTGCTTTTCAAGACGTTCAACCTCATGGGTATCACAGTCTGCTTGCTTGAGCCACTTCTACTAAAACCTCCACAAATAGGAAAATGGGGTGAAAATTAAGGAATTCTGAGGTTCTGTTCAGCTAGTGAAATGCACAAGAGCAGGAAGGAATATGGTTTTGAAGATGGTACAAAGATCTAGAATCTAAAGGCTATCATGAAATAAGTACTGAACTAGGGCTCAAGAGACACAGCATTTACTAAATTTAACCTTAGATAAATGATGTTCCTCTGTGAAATCAAATAAATCAATTCTTTAGAGTTCAGCAACATAACCCAACTTACTGCCACACCAGATGTCCAAAACTATGCATGGAACCACCGATGGTTCACTAGCTTTAAAAAAAAAAATGCAATATTGTAGTCAGACATCTACTTTCCTTCTCTTACCTGCCATCACTTCAAACCAGTCCTCTGACCAGAAGCTCAGGAGGCTGCTCCTAAGTAATACAGGCAGCTGCCTGGCTCAGCGGACTGGAATGTGGGGCCCTGCAGCCAGCACCCCCCAACTCCAGCCTTCCACCTGGATACTGAACATGTCATCAAGACATCTCCATCTACTCTCTGCTGGCCACCGGCCCAGGCTTCAAGCCTATACTTGCAAATGTCCAAAATCGGGTGGGCAGCCTGCTTTCCAATAAAATGGATCAAGATGTCATTCTGAACACTAGCTTCCATTTCCGCTAAATTTCCCACACACATCCTTCACCAAAATGATGTCATTCTTCTTTAAGTCTAAATTAATACTAACTCAGGAAAGAAGCAACAGAGACCAAGAGTAACAAACCACTCAGTGATACATGAAGAGAGTCAGAGATAAAGTCAAAAAGTTTCAAGAAGAGAGAAAAACAGTCTGAGATAAGCAACAAGGTAGTGGGAATGGCACATACGGGAGTCCAGACTGTCCCACTGATTTCATTCAGAAATGAATCCACTCCTTAATTCAACAACTATTTCCACAAGGTACTATGCTAGGCACAATAAGGGATACAAAAGTTAAGGAGACTTAAAAATCATATTAAAATAACAAGTAATACAGGTGGGGAGTGATAAGCACTTTATTTTTTTAAAGTATGGGTACGTATGGGTACGTGTATGTATGATAGAAGAAGAGTACCTCCAGGTCCAGAAATCCAAGAGAACTTCAGAAAAGATTTTAAGGAAGAGCTGAGAATGTGAGAAATGCATGCTGCTGCAAAAGGGGCGGGGCGGGGGGTGGTGGCAGGGGAGAACAGACACACAAACAGAAAAACACAGGGAGGTTCTTGCAACCTTAATTCCATTTGGACAGAGTCCAGCCTATATGAAGGGAGGCAATGGCAAGGAAAACAAAACAAGTTGGAAGGTCTAGAAAACCAGCCCCGTTTTCAAAGGCAGTAGGGAAGTTTCTGAAGTGTGAATGAGCGGGAGAGAAGAACAACAGATCAAAGTTGTGTTTCAGGAAAAGTTAACCGGGCACTGCACGCAGAGTCATCTGGAGCCGGGAGACTGGCAGCTGCTGCACCTCAGGAAAGAGCCAGAGCAGACTGGTGAGAGGCAAGGGAGGCCTGAACTGGAGCGGCAGCTGCAGAGTGGAAACAAAGAGACTGTGAACACGACCTTACACAGGCCAACCTGGCACCACTTGGCAACCAGGCGTGTCTGAAAGAGAGCAAGGAGGTGGCAGCTGGGTGAGATTCCAAGTAAGAAGACTGGGAGATGAAAACCACGCGAAGTATTACATCCCTCTACGTGGCAATACATATCTCTATTTATACCTACACACATGGAACTACACACTTCCACCTCAAAAACTTGAAAACTGGAGCATCACTTAGAGAGATAAATTAGCCAGCCATTTGCACAAAGACGGTATGCCAAAATTTTCTAGAATGGAAGAGACTGCCAAAAAAGGGTAAGCTGATACAGAAGACGGACTAGGACAAAATCTGGGTTAGGGCAACTTTTAGGAAATGCAAAGAGGAAGAAGAAGTAGAAAACGTAACAAAGAAGCTAGTAAAAATATGATGAGGAAAAAACCAATATAGTCTGATGATAAGAAAACAAGAGAGAAAATAACTTTCAAAGGAAGACAGGTTCATGACCAGGGTTTGCACCAACTACTGGGTACGAAAACAAATAATGGGAGCCTTAGGGTGGGGCGAGGGGTTGGAGCAAGCTGCAAGCAGAAGAAAGACAATTCAAAAACAAAAGCTAGAATTGAAAATGGGGTACTTCATATCAAGTCTAGATGCAGGCAAGAGTTCAAAATTAAAGGGAGGTACTGCCAGTCCAGTGAGATGGAGGTACAGAGATCTCAACTCAAAAGTCTACAGGCAAGCTGCCCTTGTAACTTTTTTCCCACAACAAATATCTCGGTTGGTGTGATATGCACTTAACTTTTCTCTCTAGCTCAGGAAGATATGAAATGTTTGGTTGGGTTCATTACTGTAACCCCACTGGCTCCCATTGTATCTCGGATAGAACAGGTGCCCAATAATCATTCCTTAACTGACTGGATGAGTTTTGTTTTCATGAACAAGCAGTGAGAACACCAAGCAAAGCAGGGTCATTTCAGGAAACCATGCTAAAAACAAGTCAGCAAACAATGGGAAAAACCAGGAAACCCCGTTGGCAAGAATAAGCCAGACCAGCTGAGCAGAGCAGAGAGTCAAAGTCTGCCTTTGGGTTTCAAAGTACTGAAAGGAGATGGAAAGATTTCGAGAATATAAGACGCTAAGCAGAAGGTGGACAAACAAGCACTCTTCCCTTCCCAGTGATATGACTGTGAAGCCCATCACCCCAGAGAAGACCTGCATGCTCCTACCCTGAAAGCACAAGCTACTCTCTAATCCTCACCAGCTTCCAGAATACGTGCCACTGATACACCGCCCAACCACCCACCAGCTCCTAGAGAGGGTGTTTTGCCACAGAAATAGCTACACATTCTGAAGAGTTGGGCTGGGATGAGGATGAACACGCAGTAGTGGTCAAGAGTGCCACGTGGTACAAAAAAGTAGGAATGAGGAAGGAAAGGCACTAGACTTCAGAAAGTGAAAACGAAGAAAGCATTTGGGTGAAAGATGTGATGACTTGAGACCCAATGTTCAATACAGAGTAAGTGCTCAAAATTTTGGATAAATGAAGACTATCTGGGACAAAAATCAGGTTAAAATGAATATATACTAGAGAGAAATATGAGTAGCAGGACCAGGACTAGGGAGAGGCAAGCAAGGTGTGTAGGATAAAAAATTTACAAAGGCAAAGTCCCACAAGTGCCAACTTCATGCTTGCAGGACTCCGAGAGTAAGTGCCTCCTTAAATGTTTGTGCCCTAGGTATCTTACCTGCCTTACCCCTGTGTCTCAGTCAGCCTTATGAGTAGCAAGAGCAGAAGAAATTTATGAATCTGGGTAGTGAAGGAAAGAAACTCAGGAGATAAAGTCATGAGAGGTTTAAAGAAAGAAAAGGTTGAGCCTATTCAGAAGCTAAGATGGAGCCAATGGAAAGCGAGAGATCATAAAAACACATGAAGAGGATATAATTAAAGGAATAAAGAAAAAAGAGATAGGATTATAATAAGTATCACATTTAAAAAATAGAAAATTAACATTACAAATAATTAGGAAACACATAAAATAATTAAGGGCTTCCCTGGTAGCTCAGCTAGTAAAGAATCCACCTGCAATGCAAGAGACCTGGGTTTGATCCCTGGGTTGGGAAGATCCCCTGGAGAAGGGAAAGGCTACCCACTCCAGTATTCTGGCCTGGAGAATTCCATGGGCTATATAGTCCATGTGACTCGAAAAGAGTCAGACACAACTGAGAGACTTTCACTTTCACTAAAATAGTTAAGTAATGTTAAAACACTACTTAATACTATTTTTTAAAAAAATATTAAACATAATATTCATAACATATTCTGAACTAAAATTTAAATAAAATTTAAATGTTTAAAAATGAGTCAGAGAAAGAGAGAGAGAGAAGGCAGGAAGAAGAATCTCCCAGGATGTCTGAATGAGGAGTCTGACAAATATTATATACCCCCAACAATAAGTATGGACAAAAATCATCAAAAGCAACCATTTTAAGGGTCTAGATACTAACCAAAGGCTACAACAAATTGAGAAGTGTTTATTCAAGAAAATCTACTGAATCTCAGTAACAACAGTGAGAATGTGTGGTGGTTTAGGCTGGAGCTCCCACCATCCTACACCTACTCCCAGTTCCTTGATGTGGAAGTCCTACTAAGGCAGCAAGCCCACAGCACAGGGAGCTAAATTTGTTTAGAGCAGAACAAGAAGAATTCCATGTGCAAAGGCATTTTCAAAAATAATAGTGATTCAAGGTGCAAAAAAACAGGAAAGGCCAATATCACAGCTAATCTGAGATTACAGTACTAGTTAGGGCAAGCAACAGAACAGTAGACTAACCAGAAATTTAACAGTGAGACTCAGGCAATAAGAAAACCAATGGGTACCTTGTTAAGAATTTACTTTTTCCTCCTGTATGCAGGAAAGACTGTAAACACGCAGGAGAGAAATGAGTGGGCCTTAGAGAGCTCATCTCTGGATGAATGTGAGCCTGGCAAATACAAAAAGCAAAAACCAGGGCAGAGTCGTATAATGCCTCGATTTTGAATACATTTCCCAAGTCTCGGCAGGACCACTGACACAGGATGGGGGCCTCATTGTTGCAAGGAGTTAAAACATAACTTCTAACTAGTCATAAGCTGACCGCTAAGACATGCTGACTCAGAGGCAACTACCAGACAGTCATGCTTAAAAAAAAACAAGAAAGAAAGAACTGAACAGACACATGCGTGGCTACATAGTACAGGAGAAAACAGACTCTACAGAATTAGCCCACACAAGCCACTAAACAAAAAGAGCAACCACCTCCAACTCCAAAGGAAAAGGAATCAGAATGCAGAATATATTATCAAAAATGTCCAGATTTCAACAAAAAATTATAAGATATGCAAAAAAGAAAAAAAAAAAAACAGAAAAGTGTGATCCATAGACTGGAGCAGGGGACAGTTTCAATAAAAATTATCTCTAAGTGAGTCTAGATTTTTAGATTCAGTCAACAAAGACTTCAAAGCAGCTATTATAAATATGCTCAAAGAACTAAAAGAAGCTGTCTTTAAAGGAAAGCATGATGACAATGATTCATCAAAAAAAAATATCCATAAAGAGATACAAAATATTTTTTAAAAAGAACAACGTAAATTTTAAGTTGAAAGACAGAAAAACTGAAATGAAAATTTCACTTGAGGAACTCAACAACAGATTTGAGCTAACAGAAGAAGTAATAGGTAGACATGGAAAAACAGATCAATCAAGATGATCCAATCTGAAGAAAAAACAAAAATGAAAACAAACTCAAATTCAGGACTTGTAATAAAGAATATGGCTCCATTTTTTTCATGTATGACTGCTAACTCACCTTAAGCCTCATCTCCCCCTTCCCCTTTGAAGCATCCTGGACAGGCTGGTAAGAAAATCCATTGCATCCTCCACCTTTTTTGGCACAAGGGGGAAATTCAAATTTCATAAATGCCCAGTCTGCACATATCTGGTCCCATCACTTCATGGCAAACAGATGGAGAAACAATGGAAACAGTGACAGACTTTATTTTGGGGGGCTCCAAAATCACTGCCAGTGAAGTGGTGAGTGCAGCCATGAAATTAAAGGCCGCTTGCTCCTTGGAAGAAAAGTTACAACCAACCTAGACAGCTTATTAAAAAGCAGAGACATTGCTTTGCCAAAAAAGGTCCGTCTAATCAAAGCTATGGTTTTTTCAGTAGTCATGTATGGATGTGAGAGTTGGACTAGAAAGAATGCTGAGTGCCAAATAACTGATGCTTTTTTGGTGTTGGAGAACTCTTGAGAGCTCCTTGGACTGCAAGGAGATCCAACCAGTCCATCCTAAAGGAAATCAGTCCTGAATATTCATTGGAAGGACTGATGCTGAAGCTGAAAATCCAATACTTTGGCCACCTGATGCAAAGAACTGACTCATTGGAAAAGACCCTGATGCTGTGAAAGCCTGAAGGCAGGAGGAGAAGGGGACGAGAGACGATGAAATGGTCGGATGGCATCACTGACTCAATGGACATGAGAGTGAGTAAGCTCCGGGAGTTGATGATGGACAGGGAAGCCTGGCGTGCTGCGGTCCATGGGGTCCATGAGTCGCGACATGACTGAGCGACTCAACTGACCGACTGAGCGCCACCTGGGAAGCCCCATCAAATTCCTAATTTCAGTCATCATGTTTTCAAGTCTGAAAGTGAAAAAGTGAAAGTGAAAGTCAGTCACACATCGGGTCCAACTCTTCGCAATCCCATGGATTGCAGCCCTCCAGGCTCCTCTGTCCGGGATTTCCCAGGCAAGAATACTGAAGTGGGTTGCCATTCCCTTCTCCAAGGGATCTTCCCAACCCAGGGACTGAACCTGGATCTCCTGCATTGCAGGCAGAGCAGGCAGATTCCCACATGAGCAGGGCCTAAATTTTAATCCTTATCACTCTGGCCCTAAGGGATTATCATATGCACTCAGATTCTCAGCTTCTAAATCTTTCAGTTGATCCCTCCAAAAAATTAGTAAACATCTGTAGGACGTAAACAATCCAAAACACTAGACTTATCTCCCTAAGCTTTTATTCTCTCCTAGATATTCATTCTTATGACCTTTCAAATACCTTTCAGTTTTGTTTTGTTTTTTCTTTGCTGAGGAAGGGAGGGTGGTAGTGAACTTTTCTAGTTGTTCTTAGAAGATCGGTTTCAAATTACTTTCTATGCTATAATTGGAAGTGGAAGTATCAACCTAACCCTTAACTCTCTCATTCATAGTCAATACCTTCAATTCCCAGTTCTCACCTATATGGACTCACTTTCCTTTCTCACTGACAAAGCTGTCTTATGATTTCATCTATCCTATCCTCTCATCCTGTATGAGAGGAAGAAATGTCCCTACAGGTTTAAAACCCATCCTCCTTAATGTTCTTCATCCAATTCATCCATGTTCTTAATGTGTTCTTCATCCAATTTTTATCTATCTACTCTAGAACTTCATCATACTCATTTTTCTCTCACCGTAGCCTCCCCAACAGAATACATCCAAATTAAGGGACTGGCCCTGCTCTCATTCTGCACACTTCAAGCTACTAGCTACCATTCCATTTCTCTCACTCTTATCTCTGCCAAAGTTTGAAAATATGTTCAAGACTCATAAGCTCTATTTCCCCATGACATACTCTGTAATCCCCCTTGGAATATGACTTCTGTCCTCACCTCTACAATGAAATAAGGCTTTCAGTATTCTGAGGGAGGAAAATCCTTGTCGCTAAAACAATGGTACAGTCTCACTCTCTTCCAGGCCCTGCCTAGAATGGGATGCCACTGATCAGCCCCTGAACTACACATTCTTCTCCACTGACATCCAGGACACAGTCTTTTCGCTCTTCTAACTCTCTCTGCAGTTCTCAGATTTCCTTGTTGACTCCTCTTCTTTCTTGTACCTCTTTAGTTTCTACCATTTGCAACATTCTATTAAGTCTCATCTCACTTCTCTGTTAAAAAGTTTTAAATCTACATCTCCAACCCCTCTCTCTACAGTTCTTGAACTTTCCAACTTCCTGCTGAATACTGGCAAGCACTTTGAATGCAACATGTTTCTAATTCAAGTTATTATTGTCTTCAAACCAGATTTTCAGCCTTCTACTGATCCAAATTAATGACATCACTATCATCTCTAGGCAGCAAACAGTAGTCATCTAATTTCTTTCTCTTCATTAAAAATATTCTATTACCAAATTTTGTCTATTCAGTCTTCAAAATGTATCCTAAACAGATTCCATCCTTTTCAACTTGATTAGCACTTTGTGAATTCAGGTTGTAGCCTAAGCCTAAAGATGACAATAGTTTAACAGGTTTCTCAACCACTAATCTCTTTTTTTTAATCCATGTTTCACCTACAAACACAGAATATATTGAATGCACAGCATTTGCAAAACTCTTCAAGGTTCTTCAATGCAACTCTTTAATCTAACCTACTGTAATGGTCAATTTTATCTGTCAACTTCACTGGATCCTAGGGTACCCAGAAATTTGGTTAAACATTATTTCCGAGTCCATCTGTGAAAGTGTTTCTGGATGAAATTAGCATTGGAATTGGTAGACTCAGTAAAGCAGTTCACCCTCCCTAATGAGGGGGAGGGATCAAACAATAAGTTGAGCGCCTGAGTAAAAGGAAAAGGCAGAGAAAGGAAGAATTTGACCCTTCCAGTCAGATTACTTGAGCTGGGACCCTGGTTTTCTCTTGCCCTCAGCCCCGCTGGTTCTCAGTCCTTCAGTCTCAGGCTGAATTACCCCACCTGCTTTCCTAGGTCTGGCTTACAGAGAGCAGATCACGGGCCTTCTCAGCCTTCATAACTGCATGAGCCAATCCTCATAATAAATATCCTCCAATACCCATGTCCTAGCAGTTTTGTTTCTTTAAAACCCTAATGCACCTATCTTCCAGGTCTCATCTTTGTTAGGAAAATTAAAATAGAGGTAGTCTTGTTCAGACTTCAGAAGTAGGGCAGCAGGCCTCTGACCAACTTCTGAGCTTGCCTGGACCTTGCCTGGACTATGTGCCTACTTGCAAACACATCAATTGTTACCAGCAAGTCCAGGAGCAAGTCCAGGATAAGAAAGGGAGTGGGTCTTGGAATTTCTTAAGCTCCTGGGGGCCTGGCTAACCCCCTGGGGTCTAACAAAATCTTCTGACTCACAAGGTGAAACAAAGAGCATTACAAAAGTTAAAGAAAAGCAGAGCTGTATTTTTATGTGCAGTGCAAACTGATGATGATACCAGTCTGTGGCCTGGAATTATAAGCAACAGCCCTCAAAGCTGCAATCTTAAGTCTCGCCCATGGAGTGGACACACGTCCTAGGACCCCTTCCCAACTGGAACTCCAGATTGCTGTTAATGTGGGAATTCCCAGCACTGTTCAAGTCTAGATGTAGGTTGCTGTCCCAATTTGGTGATGTACACACTATTACTTCTCTCTATTGCTTCTATTTCTTTTCTTTTAATGCCCATATATTGAAATTAAGTCAATAATCTTCTATAAAAAAAAATTGAAAGTGTTTTTGTACAACAAATGGTGTCTTTTGTTAACAAATCCTTTGAATCTAAAATGAAAGTTAACCTTTCGACAAAACAATCCCTTACTAAAGATCTTCTCAATATCACACCATATGAATTCCTGATGAAAATAAATAAGTCAGAAGAGCCCATGCTTGCCATCAAAGCTGGGAAGTGACTTAAAACCAAACTGGGGGGAGTGGGGAGGGAATCAGTCAAGATGGCAAAGGAACAAGATATGGAACTCACCTCCCCCTGACAAATACATCAAAAATACATCTACATGAGGAACAATTCTCACTGAAAACTAACTGGAAACTGGCAGAAAGACTCCTGTACAACCGAGGCTATAAAAAAGATCCACACAGATTTGAGTAGGAAGAGAAGAAAAGCAATCAGGTCAGGACTTGTGCCACTGGGAGGGGATTCAGAGGAAAAGGGAGAATACACAAGCAGAGATTCACCCTGGGGAGTGAGTGTTTCGAGCCAAATATTGGGTGCCCCAGTCCTGGGGTCCAAGCCAGGGAAGACAAGGTCCCTTGGCTGGTTGGACAGCTATTAGGACTAACAGGAGAGCTGCAGGACACCTGGATTCCACTCACAAGGAATGCACAAGTGCTGGCTTGCATCCTAAGCAGGGTGGAGCAGGCAGACTGAAGACTGCTCCAGGGGCTGCCAAGTTTCCCACAACTGCACTGGCATGTGCCCAAGCCTGAGCCAAGTGAACACCAGAGGCACACCTATTCACCTTGCAGCTCTACACTGGACCAAGGGCTGCCACAAGTGGGAAGAGAGCTTGGCTATGTGACACAGAGGCCACTCTGTGACACCAGGGTGGTGTCTCTCAGCACAGCAAAGGCAGCCACTGCTGGCACTTGCATGGGCAGCACACGGGGACAGTTCCGATCTGTGACAGCAGCCAGCTCACCACAGCCTGTGCCCTGTCATGAGTGCAGAGCCCACACAGGCCCCTCTTGCTCCAGCAATGACCCCCTCCGGCGCAAGGGAGCCAGTGCTGGGAGAGGGGAGAACACAGACTTAAATGGAGCAGAGCCACTTGGATCAGAACCTCCAGGACTTCTGCTCCATCAACTTGAGATCCAACTACCCCCACAATAAGGAAGTAATGGTCACTGAGCAGAAGGGAAAGCCCTGCCTTACAGCTGGCTCCACCCAGCCCCTCCATCTCCAGCCCTACCTCCTACCAAGGGGACAGCACACCCCAGGGAAAGATGCTGACTCCTGTTAACAACAAATCTGGCTCTCCCACCAAAGGCACTCAGTAAACAGACTGGACAGGAACACTGTCACAGAAGGACATCCCTTTAAAATCTCAACAGGGAGCCATTTCACCCAAATGCATACAGACAGAAAAAGTTAAGTAAAAATACAGAGGAAATGCTCTCAACTCCAAGAGCAAGTGAGCACACCTAAAAATAAATAAATAAATAATGAAACAGAAATAAACAATTTACCAGATAAAGAATTCAAAGCATTAGTAAATAAGAATACTAGCTGAATTAGGGAAAAGAACAGACAAAAGTGACCTTTTTTTAAAGGAACTAGAAAATATAAAAAAGAACTAGTGAGAAAGAATACAATAAATGAAAGGAAAAACACACTATAAGGAATGAGAAGCAGACTCAGTGAAACAGAACAATGTATAGGTGATCTGGAAGACAGAAAAATGGAAATCACCCAATAAGACTGGCAAAAAAAAAAAAAAATCTTCAAGAAATGAGAACAATTTAATAGATCTCGGAAATAACATCAAGCATACCAATATTCACATTATAGAGGTCCCAGAAAGAGAAAAGAGAGAGAACAGGGTCAAAAACGTTACTTGATGAAATTACAGCTGAAAACTTTCCAAACCTGAAGAAGGTACAAAAAGCATGGAAGGACCCAAACAAGATGAACCTAAGCAGACTCATACCAAGCTGTGTCAAAATTAAAACAGCAAGAGTTAAGATAAAGAGAGAATCCTAAAGGCAGCAAGAGAAAGAGAGTCATGTACAAGGGAATCCTTAAAGGCTATCTGCTGTTTTTTCTGCAGAAACTTTGCAGGCCAAAAGGGAGTGACATGATACATTCAAAGTGCTGAAAGGGAAAAACCTGGAACCTAGGATACTCTACCCTGCAAGATTATCATTTAAAATTGAAGGAGAGATAAAGAACTTCAAGACAATCAAAAACTAGAAGAGTTCACCAATACTAAACCTACCCTAAAATAAATATTAAAGGATCTTTTCTAAGTAAAAAAGAAAAGGCTATAATAAGAATTAATAATTTACAGGAAAAGGAAAATCCCACTAGGAAAGGCAAACTAATTGTAAGGGCTGATATCAACCACTTAAATAAAGTGGTATGAAGATTAAAAGACAAAAATATTTTAAAGCAACTGTAACTACAATAGGGCTTCCCAGATGGTGCTAGTGGTAAAGAACCCACCTGCCAATGGAGGAGGTGTACGGGTCATAGGTTCAATCCCTGGGTCGGGAAGATCCCCTGGAGGAAGACATGGCAACCCACTCCAGTATTCTTGCCTGGAGAATCCCACGGACAGAGAAGCCTGGAGGGCTACAGTCCACAGGATTGCAAAGAGTTAGACATCACTGAATCGACTTCGCACGCACACATAACTATAATAAACAGCAAAGGATAAACATGAAAATGTAAAATAAAACATTAAAAACATGAAATATGGGGGAGTAAAAATAGTAGATCTTTTACAATGTGTCTGAACTGATATGACTATCAGTTTAAAACAAGTAGGTATAGTGATAGGTCATCATAGATGAAGCCCATGGTAACCACATCAAAAAGCATATAAGGAGCCCACAAAATCTGACCTATTCTAAAGTGAAAAAGATTAATACATGCCAATCTCCAAATGACACAGAGGTTAGAATTATCAGACAAGGACTTTAAGCCAGCCATGAATACTATGCTCTCTGAGGTAAAGGAAAAGACATGTGAAAGAATAAAATGATAGAAAATCTCAACAGAGAAATAAAATTTACTTTAAAAATGGAAATCTTAAAACTGAAAAATACAATAGCTGAAACTAAAAATTCAGTGGATAATCTTAATAGCAAAACAGATAAAAATTAAAAAATCAATGAGCTTAAATTTATTAATACATATTATACAATCTGAAAAACAGAGAAAAAAATTGAACAAAGAGGTGAACAGAGTCTTATGGACCTAAGGGATAATATCAAAAGGCCAAACATGTAGGTACTTGGAGTTTCAAAAGATAGAGAATGAGTCCAAAAAAGTAGAATAAATGTTGACCAAAACATCCCAGATTTGGTGTAAAAGACATAGAGATTCAAGAAGCTCAGTTCAGTTCAGTCATTCAGTCATGTCCGACTCTTTGTGACCCCATGGACCACAGCACGCCAGGCCTCCCTGTCCATCACCAACTCCCGGAGTTTACTCAAACTCATGTCCATCGAGTCAGTGATGCCATCCAACCATCTCATCTTCTGTCGTCCCCTTCTCCTCCTCCCCTCAATCTTTCCCAGCATCAGAGTCTTTTCAAATGAGTTAGCTCTTCACATCAGGTGGCCAAAGTATTGGAGTTTCAGCTTCAGCATCAGTCCTTCCAATGAACACCCAGGACTGATCTCCTTTAGGATGGACTGGTCGGATCTCCTTGCAGTCCAAGGGACTCTCAAGAGTCTTCTCCAACACCACAGTTCAAAAGCATCAATTCTTCCATGCTCAGCTTTCTTTATAGTCCAACTCTCACATCCATACATGACCACTGGAAAAACCACAGCCTTGACTAGACGGAACTTTGTTGGCAAAGTAATGTCTCTGCTTTTTAATATGCTATCTAGGTTGGTCACCCAGCCCAGCATTTCTCATGATGTACTCTGCATATAAGTTAAATAAGCAGGGTGACAATAAAGAGCCTTGATGTACTCCTTTCCCTATTTGGAACCAGTCTGTTGTTCCATGTCCAGTTCTAAATGTTGCTTCCTGACCTGCATACAGATTTCTCAAGAGGCAGATCAGGTGGTCTGGTATTCCCATCTTCTTTCAGAAGCTCAATGAACCCCAAAAAGGAAAACTTCAAAGAAAACTACATATAGACTCATCATAGCCAAACTGCTAAAAACCAAAGATACAGACAAAATCTAAAATAACCAAAGGAAAATGGTACACTACACTGAAGGGAATACATTCAAATGGCAGCAGATTTCTTACCTTTTCTTTTTTTCTTTTGGCCATGACACACAGTTTGTGGGATCCTGTTTCTGAGACCAGGGATTGAACCCAGGCCCTCAGCAGTGAGTGCTTGTTGTCCCAACCACTGGACCACCAGGGAATTTCCTCTTATCCTGTCTTACTGTCTTCTTTCAAGCCATCCAGAAGACAGGGGAACACTGTCAGCACTTCTAAAACATCTTCTTATCATCTTCTAGGGGCTTCCCAGGTGACACAGGTAAAGAATCCACTTGCCAATGCAGAAGACCTAAGAGACTTGGGTTCAATCCCTGGGTTGGGAAAATTCCCTGGAGAAGGAAATGGCAACCCACTCCAGTATTTCTTGCCTGGGAAATCCCATGGACAGAGGAACCGGCAGGCTACAGTCCACATGGTCGCACAGAGTCGGACACAACTGAAGTGACATAGCACATGTCATCTTCTTTCATGATAGCCAGAAGACAACAGGACAACATTGTTAAAGAGCTGAGAGAAAAACCTATCAAACCTGAATTCTATATCCATTAAAAATACTCTTCAGAATGAACACAAAATAAAGACAATTTTCAGATAAAGGGGAACCAAGGAAATCCATCACCAGCATAACTGTACTACAAGAAATACCAAAGGAAGTTCTTTAGACTGAAGGTAAGGGATACCACAGCAAAAACTGGATCCTCAGAAAAAACTGTTAAGTATTAGAAATATTTAATGTACATAAATTAGATCTCAATAAAATACTAAAAAAAAATTTAAGGAAGATTATTACTAACCTAGAAGTCTATATGCAGTCAAACTAAAAATCAAAAATGGGGGAGTAGAAGAAAAGACATTCAGAAGTATAGATCTAAAAAAATTCACATATGTTTTTCTTATGAAGCTAAAAAAGCATATGCTCCACAAAATGACAAAGTAAACTAAGAAAAAGGATGACATGGGATACAATGAGGAAGAAACACAGCACAAAAGAAGTACAAAGCCCAAGATGACAGAGAAAGGAGGCTCGAGGATCACAAATACACTAGGCATAGAGGGCAACTGCTAGACTGGAGGACAAGAGAGTAGATTAGAATAGTCTTGAGAGATAAAATGATATGAAGATCCCTGCTACCAAAATCATTATTGTCTTTTTAACCTAAAGCAGAAAGTCTGAGTGAATCCAGTCTGCTTCCTGTTCTTGGGTCAACTTGACTACAACCAGATGAAGTCCCCACTCACTCCTGCAGTAACTTGATTCAGTTGAAGTCACTCATTTCACCACACAGACATGTTCTACTTTCATCAACTTATGAGCTTGTGAATTAATTACAGGACAGATTATAAGCATGGTATGCTTCCTTTTATATATATAAAAAAGAAGGAAAAACAAAAATTTACACACAAACATATGTTCATTTGTGCAAAAAGACAAAATAATAAATTAGAACTAGTGAGACTAGATAACTACAGGGGGTAGGTGAAAACAGGGTAAAAAGGAGAAAAGTAGGAACTGGAATTTCTTTTCTCACTAAAAGAAATCGATGTAACACTTTACTGCATATGCCTTCCTGTATATTCTAACTTTTGAAATCATACTCATGTTTCACATACTCAAAAAAAAAGCAACATAAAATAAAATAAGAATGGGGGAAATAGCTAAAATGCAGTACAAATAAAAACAAGTGATCCTTACTATATTTAAAATGAAAAATACAACATAATAAAGGAATGGAGGGACAAAACTAACCCAAGTAACTTTTGAGCATATTATTTAACTAAACCCTAAGGCCAAAGGCAAAAAAGAAGGGTAAATGAGAGTTAAATTCTAATCATAGATTAGTTTTTCACAGAGATATGAGCTAGCAACTCTACTTTCTGTGTAGTCTAGGCTTGAACAAATAAGTAAATATTTGTTTACTTATTGGTACTATTGTAGATAATAAGAGCGAGGTGTTTCAATGTTGGAGAAAGAAACACAGAAAGTAAAAAGGCTAGAATAAACCCCACAGTACAGAAATGTAATTGGAGCTATCACTGTAATTCAATGATTTATAATATACAAATATGTATGTGTCTGTATTGCATACACACACATAAATGTATACAAGTAGGTATGTATATATTCATATATTACCTAGTTGTCTTCTAAGAGGGCCAGGAATCAGTGATATTCCAGTAGCAATGAGAATATCTGGGGTCCATGTCTCAGTGTTTAAATACCATTCACTGTTGAAAGGAATCAAGGCTCCTTAGAAAAAAGGCCAACTCTGAGACTGCAGAAGAGAAAGTACAAAGTGAGCCTAGAAAAGGAGTTGGCAAACTACAGCCCACAGGCCAAATCCAATCAGCCACCTGTTTTTGTAAATAAAGTTTTATTGGAACACAGCCATGCTCATTCATTTATAAATTGTCTATGGCTGCTTTCCTGCTGTAAGGGTGGAGTCAAGTAGTTTCAACAGAGACCATATGGCCCACTAAGCCAAAAATATTTACTATCTGGCCACTTACAGAAAAAGTTTGCCAAGCCCTGGCCGAGAATGTCTTGTTGTTCCAGAAAGTAAGGAAAGACTCAAAAAATGAGGGGGACATGTCAAAAGTTCACAGGAGGCAGTTAAAAAGTCTCCCACTGGCCAAAATTATGACAACTTTTAAGTATCAAAAATTTTACATGATAACAGATTATATATAACCCATTAAATAAAATGAGAATCAATGAGTTCATACTGATAAAGACAAATACATAAATAAATAAAACGGAGGAAGCTCTCCTTACCTAAGAACCCCAAAGAGTAAATGTAGAAAAAAATGATGGAATTGGAAAATTACCACTGGTAATAATCATCATAATTAATATTCATCAATAGATGTTAAAACTAGTGGGTGAAAATTTCAGGAATAATAGAATATTAAATAGTGTGAAAATGGTCTCAAAGCTACTTATTGAAAACAAGGACGAAAAGCATATGTTGATGGTGGAGAAATCTGGAAGATCACTTTAACCAAGTGATCAAAGTAAACACTTGTAATGGGACAAATCAATACCATATGCCTCCTGATATGACACATTAAGAAAAACATGTCACTTGTGAAACATCAATTAAACCCAAACTGAGGGACCTGCTACAAAATAACTGGCCTATAATCTTCAAAAATGTTAAATTCATTAAAGGAAAAATTCCCAAGATAAAGGAAACTAAAGACACATGACAATTCTTTGCAACTTGTGATCCAGGATTGGGAAACTTGAAGACGTGTGAATAAGAGCTATAAATTAACTAATGGCATTATATCAATGCTAATTTCCTGATTTTGATCCTTGCATAATGGTCACAAAAGAGAAAGGCTATGTTTTGACTGTCTGCAAGTTACTCTCAAATAGCTCCAAACAAAGGGCAACTGGGAAGGGCTATTAAACTAAATGTGCTAAGATATTAATGCTGAAGAATCTGGTAAAAAGTAGAGAGTAATATTTCATATTATTCTCACATCTCTTCTGTTGGTCTAAAATTACACATCTTCAAAAATAATCCAAGTTTTTAATTATAAAACCATATTTGTTTATTGAGTTATAATTTTATCATGCTAAAGAACATTGCCAACAGCTAACAATATATCAATTAAAAACCACTCCCTAACATCATACAAATGATATACTAAATAAAAGAAGCTCAAATAATCAGTTAAAGGATATGTGTTCTAGAAAATCATTCCATCCTGTTTCACGTGGGCCAAGAGATTTATTAGCTGCAGGCTCTAATAAAGTGATCTCAAATGAGAGTTATGTCAATAAAAACACTGCCTCTCAACAGGTCAGAAGTGACTTTACTCACTTATATTTTACAAAATATTTGGAGGATTTAAAAGATTGAATGTCCTGAAAGGGACAACAACCCAGTACTTTTTGCAAACACAGCTGTTGGTTAAAGCTCTTGAGAAAAGAAAAGCTCTGGAATGAGAATCAGTTGTAGGAAGAGATAATGGTTATAAAATACTAAGAAAATTTTGGAATCTCCTTAATAGATGACTTGTTGCTAAATATGTACTTTATTAACATTGTGAAGTGAAGTCGCTCAGTCATGTCCGACTCTTTGTGACCCCATGGACTATAGCCTACCAGGCTCCTCTGTCCATGGAATTTTCCAGGCAAGAATACTGGAGTAGGTTGCCATTTCCTTCTCCAAGGGATCTTCCCAACCTAGGAGTCGAACCCAGGTCTCCTGCATTGTAGGCAGATGCTTTTACCATCTGAGCCACTTGGTACAAAAGTAACTGCGATTTTGCATTGTTGAACTTTGCCGTTTGATACTGAAAAACATCCTTAAATAAATGTGATTATGTTCTGCATCATTTTAGTGTGCATTTCTCACTTTATGTTTTTTTGCGAATGATTTATTACTTGATGTTTATTTTATATTTATTTTAGACCAGAGCTTCCCTTGTGGCTCAGCTGGTAAAGAATCCACCTGCAATGCAGGAGACCTGGGTTCCATCCCTGGGTTGGGAAGATCCCCTGGAGAAGAGAACAGCTACCCACTTCAGTATTCTGGTCTGGAGAATTCCATGGATGTATGGTCCATGGGGTTGCAAAGAGTCAGACCCAACTGAGCAACTTTCACTTTCACTTTTTCAGGGTAATGATGTTAGACAAAAAGCAAATTCAAGTGATTTTCTTGTTTGAGTTCAAAATGGGCCATAAAGCAGCAGAGACAACTCTCAACAACACATTTGGCCCAGGAACTGCTAACGAACCTACAGTGCAGTGGTGGTTGGTTCAAGAAGTTCTGCAAAGGAGACAAGAGCCTTGAAGATGAGGAGCACAGTGGCCAGCCATTGGAAGTTGACAACCCAATTGAGAGGATTATCAAAGCTGTTTCTCTTAGAATTAGGGGACAAATTGATGAAGAACTCAACGTTGACCATTTCTTCAGTCATTCAGCATTTGAAACAAATTGAAAGGTGAAAAAACTCAGGAAGTAGGTACCTCATGAGCTGACCAAAAATCAAAAAAATCGTTGTTTTGAAGTGTCACCTTCTCTTATTCTATGCTACAACAATGAATCACTTCTCAATCAGATTGTGACATGCAACGAAAAGTGGATTTTATATGACAACCAGTGATGACCAGCTCAGTGGCTGGATCAAGAAGTTCCAAAGCACTTCCCAAAGCCAAACTTGCACCAAAAAAAGGTTCATGGTCACTGTTTGGTAGTCTGCTGCCGGTCTGATCCACTGCAGTTTTCTGAATCCCAGCAAAACCATTACATCTGAGATGTACGCTCAGCAAAGTGATGAGATGCACCAAAAACTGCAACGTCTGCAGACAGCATTTGTCAAGAGGAAGGGCCCAATTCTTCTCCACAACAATGCCCAACCACACGTTGCACAATCAACACTTCAAAAGTTGAGCAAATTGGCCTATGAAGTTTTGCTTCATCGGCCATACTCACCTGACCTCTTGCCAACCACTTCTTCCAGCATCTTGACAACTTTTTGCAGGGAAACCACTTCCACAACCAGCAGGAGACAGAAAATGCTTTCCAAGAGTTTGTTAAATCCAGAAGCACAGATTTTTATGCTACAAGAATAAACACACTTATTTCTTGTTGGCAAAAATGTGTTGATTGCAATGGTTCTTATTTTAATTATTAAAGACGTTTTTAGAGCCTAGCTACAATGATTTAAAAGTCACGGTCTGAAACCCCAATTATGTTTGCACCAACCTAATATATCCTAGGGACCTTGTCAGGCCCTGAGCACAGAGCAATAAATACATGACCAACAAGGTCTCTCCTCTCATAGTATTTATAATCTAGGGGATGGAGAAGACAATAAACAAGTAAACAGACAACAAGGCAGTGAAACTGAATGATGAGGTAGTAACAAATGAGATGGGGAAAGAGGACACAACTATACCTCTAGCAATTAGAAAAAGCCTCGAGTGAAAAGATAATTCCAAGCAAAGATCTGAATGACAAAAAGTCCATGTGAAGATCTCAGCATATGGCCTTCTGGGCAGAGGGAATGACAAGCACAAAGACAACAAAGGAGAAACAATCTCAGAATGTTCAAAGAACTTTTACAAAGGGACCTCATTAATATTCTCAATAAGTAGATGATACCAAAGAATTGTCAAGTCTGAATCAGGTGTGATAATGGCATTGTGACTCTGTATGACAATTTACATATTGCATATGTATATGTATGTGTATATAGAATAAATGACATCAGAGATTTCCTGAAAATATTTCATTAAAGGAAAGAGATATAAAATATGAATGAATAAAGCAAAAGTGAAAAATTTCTTGAATTTGGTAAAAAGTGAAGGCTGATGAACTACTCTTTCTAGTTTTTATATGTTTGAAAATTTTTGTAATTATTTTAGAAAACTCCACATAACAGAAACTTCATGCAAAAAATGGTAATACCTCATATCTCCTTTCTCTTATTTTAACATTTCAGCTCAGCTCTTACCTCTTCAGTTCTGTCTCCTGATTACCTCATTTGAAGAGATATAAAGGCAAGTTTTCAGAACAAGTACACACAAGACAGGTCCGACACTCTACAGCTGAGTCCAGTTTTTATAACAAACAGAAATAAACTATCTAAGGCAGGTTTGGAACCCAGAGAGAATTAAAATGAGAGACTATAAAATAAAAAGCCACATACTGATAAACAAGAGGTCATTCTCTCTGAGAAAAACAAGAATTGCCTGGACTAAGGACAATCCTCCCAGAGATTAAAAAAACACAATAGGCTTCTTCCCCTCCAATCCTTGGAGAATGTTCTGGCAAAGATCTCCAGATTGTGAAATCCTACTGTCAGTTTTCAGAGTTGATCTCACTTGACCTTGGTGTTAGCACTTGACACACAGATGAAAATTCCACCTCTTCTTGAGACTCTACCTCCTTGGCAGACTTGACAGTAGTGCTACAGATGCCCATACTTCTTCTTTCTAAGAGCAAGGGTCACATCCATAGCCCTGCCTGAGAGATGACAACCTCTGTCCCAGGGAACCAGTTCTAAAAGAACCAGGAATAGGTCCCTACCCCAACAATCTATGATCTATCGAATGATGTGTCAGAAACAGTCTATTTCTGGTAACACAGTGGAGTCAATATTCTCTGAAATACCTTCTGATACCAAATTACTACAACTGCTGAACAAAATATTACCAACTTGAGAGCACAGCTGAGCTAAAAATCCTGGAGCTAAAAATCAAATGAGAGGTAGAAACCAGAATATGTAGAAGCTGAGGCTACAGAGACCATGGGAGCGTGTCCTGGTATCAGAACCAAGAACCGAAAGGCCTATAAAGCTACAAGGGGGAAAGGAGACAGAGCCCTGACCATATGAAATAAAGACGAGCAGAGATTAGCCCCAGTGCAAAACATCAAGATCACTGAGGGGCAACCAACTCAGTGAAAAGGTAGACTGGAAAAAAATACACCTATTGATTAAAAAAAAAAGTCAAGAGGTATGCCTGTTTTGATCTGGGCTCCAAATGGGAGCAAAGGAGAGTTGCCCCAGAAGATTCATAACCACAGGCCTGCACTCATGCATTGTAATAATGCTAACCCCAAACACAGGCACTAACTTAAACGACCCCACGCTGGTAGTGTCCCAGAGCTCTGGCTGAACCAAAAAAAATCATCACAACTGTTCACTTCAGAATATTCCCACAGTCAAAAGCCTGAAAAGTGCTTACAAAACACAGGAGGAAGAGCGCCACCATAACTGTAAATCAAAAACAGAAAAGTGTGGTGCAAAGGAATGTGGGGTCATAAAGATTACAAGTATATAACATTTTAAAATTATATTGTGCATAAAGAAATAAAAGAAAAAATACAAACAACTGAAAGACCCTTACAAAAAGACATTTAAAAGAATTAAACAGAACTTTTTTTTTTTTTTTTTTTGAGATTTTTTTTTTTTTTTTTTTTTTTTTTTTTTTTTTCCAGTGGGTTTTGTCATACATTGATATGAATCAGCCATGGATTTACATGTATTCCCAATCCCGATCCCCCCTCCCACCTCCCTCTCCACCCGATTCCTCTGGGTCTTCCCAGTGCCCCAGGCCGGAGCACTTGTCTCATGCATCCCACCTGGGCTGGTGATCTGTTTCACCATAGATAGTATACATGCTGTAAACAGAACTTTTAGAAGTAAAAAGTAACTAATGGTGATTAACTTCATAGGCAAATGAAACTATACTGCTTTTCCTCTTGAGATTTTAACATTAGATAGTTTAACATATCAGATAGTTAAAAGCAAAAGTATATTGTCTGATGTGGTCCTCAATGTATGTAAAGGAGATATTTAAAACAGCTAATTAGAAAGTAGGGAAGATAAAGGGGCCTAAGTGGTGGTAAGTTTCCCACATTTCAACTGAAGTGGTAAGATATCAACACTAACAGATGAAGACACAGTACAGAGGTCAATTCTACCCAAACTGACTTTTTTGTTTTTGCCAAGCTTATCTTAGTTCCCTCACCAGGAACTGAACCCGGAGCTATGGCAGCGAAAGCACCAAGTCCCAATCACTGGACCACCAGGGAACTCCCTCAAACTGATTTTTAAATTCAACAGTCTTTTGGACTCTGTGGGAGAAAGCAAGGGTGGGATGATTTGACAGAATAGCATTGAAACATGTATATTATCATATGCGAAACAGATCACCAGTCCAGGTTCGATGCATGAGACAGGGTGCTCAGAGCTGGTGCATCGGGATAACCCAGAGGGATGGGATGGGGAGGGAGGTGTGAGGTGGGGGGTGGGAGGGTTTCCTTAATAAAAAATTTAAAAAAATAAATAAATAAATTCAACACAATTCCTATCAGAATCCCATGATTTCCTGCAGATATACACAAGCTTATTTTCAAATTTATATGGAAATGTAAAGGAACTAGAATAACCAAAATAATGAGGGGGGGAGAATAAAGTGCCCAATTTTAAGCTCTAATGCTACAGGAATCAAGACAGTATGATAAGAGACAGACACACAGACCAACGGAACAACAGAGAACCCAGAAACAGACCCATGTAAATGCAGCCAACTGATTTCTGACAGAGGTGCAAGGCAAGTGAAGGGAGGAAAAACAGCCTTTCCAACAAACAGTGCTGGAGTAGACGAACATCAATAGACAAAAAAATAAACCTTGGCCCAACCCCCACAACTTCTAAAATAAACAAACTCCAAATTAAGTCTTAGATTCTATGACACCAAAGACATTGTCCATAAGGAAAAAAACTAACTGGTATTCTTTTTTCATTTCTAGGACCTGGTCATTGACATAGCTGAATAGTAATTTTTAAAATTTTTACTCAACATGTTGAGTATTAGAGCTCTTCTCAGATCTAGAATGTAAGCTGAGAACGTGAGGCCTTGTCGATTTGGTTTACCACTATATCCCAGGGCCTAGTAGGGCTGGCATAGGGCACCCAGGAAATATTCATGGAATGAAGTAATTAAAACAGATGCCCTTAGCCAATATTTTATAATAAATATAAATTAAGAATAACCTTAAAAATTGTGAATCACTATGTTATATTCCTGAAACTTTCTATACATACTATTATATATCAACTATACCTTAAAAAAAAAAAAAAGGTGCCCTGTTACTCTTCAACAACTATAAATTATTGTAGAGCAGGAACTATGTCTTATGCCTGTTTCTACACAGTGCCCTACAAAGTAGACACTAAATAAATGTTGTTGATAACATGATGATAAGTGATCACAGCCTAATGTCACAGTGGGAATTAAAAAGACAATCTGGCAATAAACTTTGACACTGCTAAAGAAGAATGAAAAGTCTATGTAATGTTTCTCAACTAATATTTTAAAAGGCAATAATAATGGTTAGCTTCAAAATACTAAAACATTTCCCCATATTCCAGAATTTAAGAAAATTCTTAAAGATGAGTGAACTATCTTTCCCCTGCTTATGAAATTCTCTTCTAAATTCATATAATACTCTAGAACCATAGTGCTTATTGTAATATTTATCTGAATTCTGAAGTTTAATATTTTCACATCTTGATAATACACAGTAGTACATCAATAAAGGCAGGAAGTACATTAAGGATATTGCTAGGGTAGATCTAAATATCATCTCCCTGCCTAATACAGACAGAATCATCTTAATGTCACTGAAGTACCAGAGTTCAGATCATAGATAACACAACAGTAAGTGTAAAATTTTCTATGAGGCAGCAGCATATAAAACCAAAATTGAAAAAGATCATCCAGGATCTTCTCAAACCTAAGCTTTGCTACCAAATAAGGCTCCAAAATGTTATGAGGTGGAAGTTGCCCCATTTTTCAACAAACAGCTTCATTTCTCATGTGTACTTTGTACAGAATTATAAATTCAATCTTATATTTCTCTTCCATATTTTATTATTACGATTAAAGTCACCTACAGAATTTCTAAATTGGAACAAGATTACTTCTTATGCTTTAAAGACTTTCATACTAATTGGTACTTTCAAATCCCTGAAATTTACTCTGTCTTCTCTTTTGGGGATAAATGTACAGACATTGAAGACAAATTCTAGTCAAAGTAGCAAAAGGCTCAGGCTAAACAAAAGCACCTTTAGGAAATGAGGAAAAATCTCTTCTCATCCTGTGTGGGAGGGAACAGATAGAGAAACTTGTGAAATCTAAAGGGGCAGGGACTAAAGAAAAACTTCATTTTTTTTAAAACAGAAATCAGAATCTAAACCAACACAAGAAAGTGCCCACAGGTATCAGAATTCATGCTCAGTTCCAAACAGCAAAAGAAAGTGTCTCATTAAAAAAAAAAGGGTTTATTTTCATAATATGAGAGAGTAGTCACACTGGAATATCTCCTCCATGATCAGTAAACTTGGGCAATAATAGGATAAAACAATATTCTCTGGCCTGAAGTAACTCAGGACAGTACTTCAGCAGCACTGAAAAAGCTACTCAGAAGGTACTGAAAATTGTGACATATATTTCATGAACTCGTAGTCCCTGTTATCAAATAAAAAGTCTGCTTAAAATTTTCATTACTTTGGGGAAGACTTTTTTATCTTTTATTTTGGAAATTTTAAAACAATCACAAAGTAGAAAGATGTAATGAATGTATACTCATCACTCAAATTCAATAATTACCAATTAACACTCAAAGTTATTTCATCTACTCCTACACACACACAGCACTTCATCTCCCCCGTACACACATACATATACTAAATCATGCTGAAGCATGTGAGAAGACTTTTAATTTCCCTTTTAAAAACTCTAAATTACAAGTCATAAATGGTAAAATATTCTACTCAGCAAACAATTCAATAAAAACTACTATTATCACTTAAGGCCTTTACTTACATAAAGCACACATTTTATGGAGCAAGGTTATCATAACAGGTTTAGTCCGAATTTCATGCTGTGGTACAGAAGCAACTAATTTAATCATTGAGCTGAAAAATAACTCATCCACCAGCTATATGCAAAATGTGAATGATAATCAAAGCCATCATTGAGCCACATACACTAATCTCAAAATTAATAAGAAAAAGGAAAAAAGCTACAAAGTTTATTCATATGGCCAATTTTACCGTGGCAGTTTGGAAAAATATGTGACTTTCAAAAATCTATAATCAACTGGGCAAAATGACTAGAATATACAAGAATTTAAAGGAGTCTTCAGTTTCCATGAAAACTATTTTTTAAACATTAAACAAGAGATTAATATTAACCTGGCTTCTATAAGTTCTTTACTCTTTTTTAATGTCAGTTCTATCTGATTTTCTTCCCAGGAAGGTGTTGCTGCACCAATGCCTACTCTCAGGGCTGCAGCCACAAACATCTGGAACTTACTACCTACAGACATGGTTGATGGCATCACCAACTGGATGGACATAAGTGTGAGGAAGTAGGAGTTGGTGATGGACAAGGAAGTCTGGCGAGCTGCAGAATATGGTGTCGCAAAGAGTCGGACACAACTGAGTGACTGAACTGAGCTGAACTGAACCTACAGATTCAGCCTCAAGCAAGATAAGGTCTCACTAAGGATCCTTTTCCTGCCTCCAATACAAGGTCGCCATGGCATCTCGGAGGATACTCCAGAAGAAGACATGCAAACTCAGAAGCAGTCGTACTGTTCCCTCAAAGTCACAGAGAAGAATTCTAGCATCATTCAAGGCACCTAGAAGAATGCCAGACCCAAAATTCTAAATAGCAAAATGACTAAGACAAAATGCAGACCACAGATAGAAAGACAAGGGCACTTTAATGACACTAAGCCAATCTGTGGACTTTGGATCTGGTCTGTCGGGTGAACACCCTGTATTGGGAGATCTGAAAGAGGCCTTTGTAAGGCCTTACAAAGACAGACTGATGCCAGTCCTTCTTTCTGTGGAGAAACTATGATCCATGTTCACACCATTCAACGTAAGTTTGAAAGATGGTGACTCTAGGGTCTGCAGGCTTTTCAAAACTCTGTTTCCAAGATAAAAACCTCTACCACTCATAAGACCATCACCATGGATTTAATAATTAATAACTTCAGGTAGATAGCAGAGAAACAGGACAATCCAAGAAAACAAATAACCGAAACAATTCCAAAAATATTGAAACGCAACAAAGGCAGACCTGCGGCCTTCCTTCTCCTTGCTGCTTCAAAAACAGAACTTCAAAAACAGCAGCACTGGAATCCTTGCTTCTCAGGGAGACAAAACAAACCTAAAGTCTACAGGTACCAGGAAATAAGCTTGGTGTTAACTTCCACTTCAGAGCTTGAGTTTCCCAGCACTGACATAAGCCTTCCCAGCAGACGAGCAGAACATGTGACAGCAGCTCCACAGCAAAGTTCAGAATCTTGGGGTTACTTTGAAACTTCAGCTATGAGAGTTCAACCTGTCACTTATAAGAAGCTCCATCATTAAGACCTTGCTACTTCCAGATCCACATAAAACAGAAAACCTATATTCACACAGAGCCTCTGTGTACACGGCATTAATCCAGATGTGAGGAATTCCAAAGTTATGATTCCCACGGCAACTGTAATCTTGGCAAACCCACATACATGTATTTTGTACTACTTCAGATGGTAGTGACCTTAAAAAGAACAAAGCACATTTTAATCTCCACAACTAATTACAAAGAAAAACTGCCAGATCGGAGATCAGAAAATTACCTTCCTTCAGAGAGAGTGGAGCTCTTTCTTTGAGACAATTGACAAAGACTAGACCAAGCAATGAAGAACATTATGCTGGAACAATTCTTACCTGGCCTGAAGGACAAGGGCCAGACAACTTAGCGGGGTTTCCTCTAAACACTCACTTCTAACTTGCTAAGACAACCAGCTGTTCGATATTTAGAACTTCATTTCAAATATTTAATACTTTCAAAAAGTAACTTAAATGCTAATCAGATGCAGAATAGGCTCAATTTTAGTTCTCACTTGAAGCAACAGATGAAATATTTAAGCTATTACTAAATAGATCATCTATTGTAAAACAAGTCAAATAATACTTGCTTATGGCAGTTAACACAGAGAATGGTTCCCTGGTTCTTAATTTAAGGTTAAAATGCCAGTTTCCAGAGAGCTGAGTACTACTAGAATAGGCTAAAAGGCTAATGGAAGAAAGTAGAATTTAGTGGTTAAAAGACTTCTGAAGCCAAAAGGCCCAGGTTTGAATCCTTTTCTACTACTTAAAAGTTGTGGCTTTCGGCAAGTTAGTTAATGTCTCTGTGCCTGTTTCACTATCTAAAAGGGGCAGTAATAAAACCTAGCATGTGGAGCTGTCTTGAGTATTAAATGAGGTAAAATATGCAAAGTTCTCAGAGCAGTACCTGGCAGACAGTAAGCACTCAATAATCATCCCCTGGTAGCTCAGCTAGTAGAGAATCCACCCACAATGCAGGAGACTCCAGTTTGATTTTTGGGTCGGAAAGTTCCCCTGGAGAAGGGATAGGCTACCCACTCCAGTATTCATGGGCTTCCCTGGTGGTTTAGAGGGTAAAGAAGGTTTGATACCTGGACTGGCAAGATCCTCTGGAGGAGGGCACGGCAACTCACTCCAGTATTTTTGCCTGGAGAATCCGCTGGACAAAGGAGCCTGGTAGACTACAGTCCATGAAGTCGCAAAGAGTCAGATACGACTAAACGACTAAGCACACATTATTAATGTAACACTATTTATTCTACCTTGGCAGCAAACTTTATTTGATAAACCAGCACACACACAAGAAGATTTTTAAAAAAATAAAAATAATTTTAATACTATAATGACATTTTAACCAGTCTCTTTAGCACAACAATAATAAATGACCTTCTCTCCTCTTGCCTCTGTCCTCTACCTGTCTTGTAACTAAAGACAAAATCCGAACCCCTCAGCCAAACACTCAAGTTGCTCCATCATCTCTGCTAGCCCTTCTCGACTCAACAACCAGCATACTCCTATAAGAACCTTCTGTTTCAACCAATTTTCTCATAGTCCTCTAAATACGCCTTGTACTCATTCAACAAGCATTTGAGAATCTATGGAGCCAAGCAGTGTGCTAACACTATATGCAAAGATGAAGACACAGAGTCTGCCCTTAAAAGAACACAGAATATAGCAGAAAAATACATAAGCAAAAATAGTTTCAGTAGACTATAACTATAGTCACAAAAGAGCAAAGGGTAGGGTAGCTGCATGGAACGGAGTTGATCAATTCTGTAGATGAAAAAGTCCCCTCAGGGAGGCTCTGCTCTGCTCAGCCATGTCCAATTCTCTGCAACCCCATGGACTGTAGACTACCAGGCTCCTCTGTCCATGGAATTTTCCAGGCAAGAATACTAGAGTGGGTTGCCATTTCCTCCTCCAGGGGATCTTCCCGACCCAGATATGGAACCCACATTAGGTCTTGTGTCTACTGCATTGCAGGCAGATTCTTTACCATTGAGCCGTTAGGGAAGCCCAAGAAGACGTAAAAACCTATATTAGATCTTTAACCAGAAAAGAAACTAAAAAATCCTGCCAAAGGCTCACAAGCCCTCCCTGAAATGCATCGGGTTCAGATAGTTTCAGAGACAGGTAATTTCAGTGTCATTTAAACTGCTGGGGAGAGAGAGGGGTTTAAAAAAACTTTTGGATAAATAATAAACCTGCTACCAAGTGTGACAAAGAGAGAACACACACTCTTTCACATACAGAATTACAGAAGAATTTTTGTTATGAACATAATTGCAAAACCCAAAATAAAATAAAAAATCTATCCAACATGTAAATTTTAAAATTATATTCCATGCATGCATGGTATAGAATGTTTATTCTAACATTAAGAACTCTGTTAACATATTCACTGTATAGTAAATTAATGCAATGGAACCAAGCCATCATCAAGCTAAAAGACAAAAGGCACTGATCAAGCCCAACATCCATTTCCTTTTCTTTATACTTGGAGCAAGGATTACTATCAAACTCCACTCTCTGGGCCAGACACCTTGACACTCACACAGTACACGACCTACATCTGTGAATTCATTGGCCAGCCAACAGCCTCAACTCCAAGCTCTAACAATGTGCATCCAACTCCCATTCTTAATTAAGACTTCTTAGTAACTAGGACTAAAAAGAAATTTTCTTCTGATATGATAGATCTATCTCAAGGAAGCAACACTGCTTATGTAGCATTCAGACCAAAAATAATACATAATTTGAATCTAATCATGGGGAAACACCAGACAAACCAGATGAGGAACATCATATTTAAAAAGAAAAAAGGCTGTCTTCTTCAAAAACTATCATGTCATAAAAGACAAAAAAGACTACAGAACTGTTCCAGATTAAAGGAGACATGAGAAACATGACAACTAAATACCACGTGTGATCCCACAACAGATCCTGTCCTCGAGGGGGAAAGATTCTGAAAGAGACTTCACTGGATCAACCGACAACTTGTAATAGAGGGCATATATCAGTAAATTCCGGGAGTTGGTGATGGACAGGGAGGCCTGGCGTGCTGCAGTCCATGGGGTCGCAAAGGGTTAGACACCACTGAGCGACTGAACTGAACTGATGATCAAAGTTGTATCAATGTTAAATGAACTAAGTTGGTAACTTTTCTTTAGGTGTGTAAAAAATATCCCTACTCTTGGAAAATACTCACTGAAGTATTTAGGGATAATCGTGTGCAATCATGCACAATAATCTCAAGAAGCTCAAGAAAATTTTTATTTTATATATGTGTGTGTGCCTGTGTGTGTGTGTGTAGATGAGAGAGAGGGAGGGTGAGCAAGCACAAAAAGGGTATATGCACTCTTGGGCATTTATCCCAGAGAATTGAAAACTTAGATTCACACAAAAACCTGCATATGCATGTTTATAGCAACTTTATTCATAACAGCCAAAGACTGAAAACAACCCAGCTGCCTTTCAACAGATGAATGGTTCAATAAGTGATGGTACATCCATGCCATGGAATACCACTCAGCAGTAAAAAGGAACAAAGTATTGATACATGCAACAACCTGGAGAAATCACAAGGGAACTATGTTGAGTGAAAAAAGTCAGTCTCAGAGGTTATATACTACGTATCTTGTTCCATGTACAAAGCATTCTTAAAACAACAAATTGGAGAGAGAGAGTTTAGTGGCTGCCAGGGTTCAGGGAGGCAAAAAGCGAGGGAAATGACTAGGGCTGTGAAAGTGTAAGACAAGAGATCGTCGGGAAGGGACTATTCTCTGTCTTGACTGTGGTGGTAATCATACAAATCTACAGATGTGACAGAATGAAATACACACACAGAGTACAAGTAAAACTGGTAAAATTGCAATAAGATGCGTGAGTTGTATTGATAATCAATTTCTGAGTTGTGTTATACTATAGCTCAACAAGAGGAAACTGGGTGAAACGCACACAGGATCTCTCTCTATTATTTCTTACAACTGCCATGTGATTCCCCAAGTACCTCAAAATAAACAGCCTAATTTAAAAGTGAAGTTTAAAAAGGATAAAAGTTAAGACGAAAAACAGCCACAGAAAATAATTCATGAATAATGGTAAAGCACTACAGGCATTCCAAGAACAGGAAAAGGCTGCCAGCTATAATACTGTTATTCAGTATTGTTCTAAAGAAGCTAGCTATTGCTATATGACAAAAAGGATAACATAACTATTAGAAAAGAGACAAAATGATCAATTATAAATGAAATCATTGTCTACCTAGAAAATCCAACATAATCAAGTGATAAAGTATTACAATATGAGTTCAGTAGTGTCCAAATACAACACAGATGGTTGTTATGTGGAACTGACTAACTTAGGGTTTTTCAACTTTACAACGGTGTGAAAGCGGCACACATTCTGTAGAAACTCTACTTCGAATTTTGGTCTTTTCCCAGGCTAGTACTATATGGGAGATGATCAACTGTGATGCTGAATAGCAGCAATGAGCTGCAACAAGCAGTCATCCACACCCTTACAAGGGTGACCAACTGATACACTTACAATCATTCTGGACCCAGACAACCCTTCTGTTCTTCACTTTCAGTATAGCATTCAATAAATTTCATGAGCTGTTCAACATTTTATTATAAAGTAGACTTTGTGTTAGATGATTCTGCACCCACTGAAAGCTAATATAAGTGTTCTGAACGCATTTAAGGTGGCAAGGCTATGCTATGATGTTAGTTAGATAGGTTAAGTGAAGTTAAGTGACTTAAGTCACTCAGTCATGTCCAACTCTTTGCGACCCCATGGACTAATATAATACAGTCCATGGAATTCTCTAGGCCAGAATACTGGAGTGGGTAGCTGTTCCCTTCTCCAGGGCATCCCGACCCAGGAATCAAACTGGGGTCAGATTCTTTACCAACCGAGCCACAAGGAAAGCCCAGTTAGGTAGGTTAGGTGCAATAATGGAGAAGGAAATGGCAACCCACTCCAGTACTCTTGCCTGGAAAATTCCATGGATGGAGGAGTCTGGTAGGCTACAGTCCATGGGATCACAAAGGGTCGGACACATCTGAGCAACTTCTCTGGTTCACTGATTGAGAAGTAATCCCAGATGATACCACTCCAATGGCAGAAAGGGAAGAAGAACTAAAGAGCCTCTTGATGAGGGTGAAAGAGAAGAGTAAAAAAGTTGGTTTGAAATTGAACATTCAAAAAGTTAAGATGATGGCATCCAGTCTCATCACTTCATGGCAAATAGAAGGGTAAAAAGTGGAAGCAGTGACAGAGTTTATTTTCTTGGGCTCCAAAAGCATTGCAGGCAGTGACTGCAGCCATGAAATTAAGACACTTGCTCCTTGAAGGAAAAGCTATACTAACCTAGACAGAGTATTAAAAAGCAAAGACATCACTTTGCCAGCAAAGGTCCATCTAGTCAAAGCTATGACTTTTCCAGTAGTCATGTATGGATGTGAGGATTGGACCAGAAAGAAGGCTGAGTGCCAAAGAACTGATGTTTTCAAATTGTGGTGCTGGAGAAGACTCTTAAGAGGCCCTTGGACTACAAGATCAGACCACTAAATCTTAAAGGAAATAAATTCTGAATATTCATTGGAAGGACTGAAGCTGAAACTACAATACTTTGGCCACCTGATGCGAAGAGCCGACTCATTGGTAAAGACCCTGACGCTGGGAAAGATAGAAGGCAGGAGAAGAAGGGGACACCAGAGGATCAGATGGTTAGAGAGCATCACCAACTCAACGGACATGAATTTGAGCAAACTCCTGGAGATAGTGGAAGACAGAGGAGCCTGGTGTGCTATAGTCCATGGGATCTCAAAGAGTCGGATGTGACTTAGAGACTGAACAAGGACCCCATCATAAGGAAGATCTGTATATAAAAGTCAATAGTCTTTTTATTATATTCCACTAATAATCAATGTCCATGGGGCCGCCAAGAGTTGGACACAACTGAGTGATTGAACTGAATAACTGTCAGGGAAATAATCAAATAGAAAATTTTGTAAAAAAAAGAATTTTGTTCTATTTATATATACTTTTAAATTGTTTACATAAGTCATTTGCAATGATTTTTTAATACTTAAATTTTTTCCCCAGGAATATAATGACCATGTACCTCTAATAAACTTCTCCAAAACAACGTATTCCCAGTTCTCCCCCATTAAGTACTGTGTTTATTTTCCTCTGATTTGCTCTTCCTCAGTATTCAGTCCACACTTCACTTGAGAACCCAAAGATTCTAGAAAGCCGATTCAAATCTATTTTCCAGTTCCCCAAAGCTTCAAGTACTTGGAACAAGCCTAAGCCAGGTATAAAAATGAGGATCTACGGTTTCTTCCAGTTCTGAATCTCCATCTTGCCAGGAGCTAGAATCCCTTCAATCAGCTCTAGGAGACTCTAAGTGTGCATCATTCTGCAGACCTCAGAAGCATCTTCAGGAGGCTTCTCTCCCCTATGAATTCCAATTTCACAGTCAGTGAAGCTCATTCTAGAGTAGAACCACATTTAATCCATCCATTTCTAGTCAGGGCCTCTCATATGAGCCCCCATTTCAAATTCGAGCTGCTGCTAAACCACCATCAGCCCAATCCATTTCCTCCAGGTAGATCTGTTGTGTGGTGCATCCTACGTAAAAGTCAAGCCCGTGTCTCAGTCCTTACACAGAGTCTTTATACACTCCTGCTAAGTTCCAGGTCTCCCAGGATAATAAGAAACATCCTCAGTTAAGAAGCAAAAAGGATAGAGAAAAATAAATTATTTTCATAGTTCTTGAAGAGCATGGAGCCTATCAGAGAAGGAAAGAATGGCATACAATTTTAAGAAAAGGAAGAATTTCTTTCATCCGTATTTTAATATAAATTCAACTCTCTCATAACATTTTCATTCCAAAAACAGCAGGGCATTAAGTTCTCAAGTGAATAATGGCACTGACCTACACCATCCTAAAAATGTCAACAGTCTAGCAATGAACCATCTCTTTAATTGCCTTTGCTTCCCAAAGTGTAAGAAAGGAAACTCCCACTCAGACACAGCACATTCATAAAGACCATTCTCTTCAGAAAATAGGATTACTAAGGATTCTCACTTTAATGCATACATTTTAGTAATGTTTGATTTTTTTTCTTTCTTATAAGAACATGAACTACTTTTGTCAAACAACATTAGATATACACATACATGTACAGATATATTTTTAACTCTATTCACTAATAATAAAAACAATCTAAATTTGTTGACTAAAAATAATTGTGCTTTCTCATAAATCAAGTTGGTTCAGTAATTTAAGAGGTTTTCAATATTCACAGATAATATGATTGCACATCTTGAAAAATCTCAAAGGATAAACTCACAAATTATTAAGACTAATGATTTCAGCAAGAATGACAGAAAAGGCAGATTCAACAACAAAATATTATCAACAAAATTCCTATATGCCCACAATAATTAATTTAAAAATATGAGAGGATAAAAGATCAATTCTAAGTAACAACCAAAATCACAAAATGTTGAGGAATTCAGACTTCCACGGCAGTGCAGTAGTTAAGACTCCGTGCTTCCAATGCATGGGGCACAAGTCAGATACCTGGTCAGGAAACAAAGATCTCAAATTCCACCCGGCGAGGCCAAAAAAAAAAAAAAAACCTCTAGAACCAATATTAATAAGATTGATACAAGATTTGATTTAAATTTTCAAATTATTTTTAAAAATATACAAGACCTAAACAAATAAATCCTGCTCTTGCCTAAAATGACTGAATATTATAAAGATGTTAGTTGCAAATTAGTCAAAAAATTCAACACAACCACAATTGAATTCCAGTCACAACTTTTTTACAGAAACTAAGAAGCTGATCTTAAAAATCAAACGGAAGAAAAAATGGGCAAAGAATGTGAATAGACCTTCTTTCAGAAAAGATATATTAATAGCCAAGAAGTTCATGAAAAGATGTCCAACGTCATTAGTCATTAAAAAATGCAAATCAAAAACAACGAGGCTCCATTCATACTCAAATCTAGAAAATAACTCCTAGACACCTGTTGGTGGTGGTTTTAATCACTGAGTTGTCTCTGAATCTTTGCGACCCCATGGACTGTAGCCCTCCAGGTTCCTCTGTCCATGGGATTTCCCAGGCAAGAATACTGGAGTGGGCTGCCATTTCTTCTCCAGGGGATCTTCCCAATCCAGGGAATCAAACCTGTGTCTACTTGCACTACAGGCAGATTCTTTACCGCTGAGCCCACCAGGGAAGCCCAGTCACCTGATAGGGAGTTAGAAAATCCTTGATTTTCATCTTCTATTATGAAGCTGCATTAACGAGGAATTCATAGGGGTAGAGAGGGTTTACAGCAAAAGACATGTGTGTGCTCTTTGATGAAACTCACTGAGAACCACTAGTGATCACTTCAGGGGGCTCCAGAAAGAAGGGCACTTGTCAGAACTGAAGAGTAAAAAGGTTTGCTGAAGATAATTAAAAGGCCTGCAAGAAGAATGATGTGACTTGAACAATAAGACATTTTTCCATTAATTATTTTTTAACCATCTGAAACATAATGAAATGCTGGATGAAACCTCAGCTCTCAATTCCTTTGAGATACAAAGATCAGAGTCAGTCCAGTTGAGCACTTGAAGTGTCAGGACCAATTCTGCATGTGGTGGGCAGTTGTGAGTTCAAAGACAGTATCACATGTACTCCTCCCTACCAGCCAGAAGTAAAAAAAGTACCAAAGAAACAGGCTTGGGCTCTGCCCACAACACTGTCATCTGAGCATTCCTTTCATTAGAACAATACAAGATTATACAATGACCCTTAAGCTGAAGCAGGATTCTAGATGCCTGAGAAAGTGGGATACTCTTAGGGTATGGTAAGCTGACTGCTGACACAATCAATAAATGAATTAGCCTAAAGTATGCTGACTTCTTTGGAAGGAATTTTATGAACACAAGATTTAAGACTTCTTATACAACAAGCAATGCAATCACAAGTACTAATAAAGGTTGGATGGCATCACCGACTCAATGGGCATGAGTTTGAGCAAACTCCGGGAGTTGGTGATGGACAGGGAGGCCTGGAGTGCTGCAGTCCATAGGGTCGCAAAGAGTTGGACATGACTGAGCAACTGAGCTGAACTGAAGGGTGCTATGAACTGAAGGTGGTGTTGGAGAAGACTCTTGAGAGGCCCCTGGACTGCAAGGGGATCAAACCAGTCAATCTTAAAGGAAACGAGTCCTGAATATTCACTGGAAGGACTGATGCTAAAGCTGAAACTCCCAATACTTTGGCCACGTGATGCAAAGAACTGACTCACTGGAAAAGACCCTGATTCTGGGAAGGATTAAAGGCAGGAGGAGAAGGGGACGACAGAGGATGAGATGGTTGGATGGCATCACTGACTCGATGGACATGAGTTTGAGCAAGCTCTGGGAGTTGGTGATGGACAGGGAAGCCTGGTGTGCTTCTGTCCATAGGGTCTTAAAAGAGTCGGACACAACTGAGCAACTGAACTGAAGAGTGCTATGTAAGAAAATTATTAATCAATCAATAAACCTAGAAATGAATTATGTGCAAGACTGTACTAAGGAATGAAGGGAAATTGCAAAGTCTACATCTCTGAATCAGAAATGACAAGATACATAAAAAAGCTGTGTTAGGGACTTCCTTGCTGATCCAGGGGTTAAGAATCTGTCTTGCAATGCAGGGGACGGGACGTAGGTTCAATCCCCGGTCTGAGAACTAAGATCCCACATGCTGCAGAGCAACTAAAACCCACGCACTGCAACTATTGAGCGGGTATGCCACCACTACAGAGTCCACACGCTGCAGCCAGGGCCCGAAACAGTTAATAAATATATTTTTAAAAACCTCTGTTAAAGCCAGACATCAAAAACACTCCACAATTCAGTCTAACCTCCCTAGTTGTCTGCTTTCCACACTCATACACAATTCAGCTAAACACATGCCTTACTCTTCCAAACCCCACATGTTGCAATACACTCTTCTCTCCTCAAATGTTTCACCCTCCTTAGAGCAACAAGCAAAATCTCACCTTTCCATGAATGCTCATCCCAAATGCTTCCTGAGTTCCTGGAAGTCTTTTATGACCTATACACTCCCTTATGATCTTTCATAATCCTTCTTTATGGTTCCATCCCTTCTCTTACTTCTGTTTTAGTCATACACTTGTCTTATCCCCGGTACTGAAGCAGGAGTAATGGAAGAGCAGAACTCGTAGAAAAATCTGGATTTTTTTTTTTTTATTGGTTGGAGGCTAATTACTTCACAACATTTCAGTGGGTTTTGTCATACATTGATATGAATCAGCCATAGAGTTACACCTGAACATTAACTACCTAACCTTGACCAAACCAAACTACTTAGCTTTCTTAAACCTATATACAAATACACAAAACAGGGAAATTATTATGTATTTTGTATTACTTCATTAATAAACAGAGTATAATGTGTGGACTGTGTGCATGTAAGAAAGAGGAGCAGACAAAGGAAAAAAGAGAATGTAGAAATATATAAGAATAATAGAAGAGGAAGGAAACTAGTAGTTATGAGAATTGTGTGTTTAAAAAGTTAAAGGGACTTCACTGGTTTGGTTCGACCCTGGTCGTAGCAGATCCCGTGTGTGTGGTGACCACTAGGTCCCTGCACCACGACTACGGAGCCTGCATTCCCGAGCACCAGAACCGCAACTGCTGAGACCACGCGCCACGACTACCGAGGCCTGCAGCAAGGAAGGCCACTGCAGTGCAGGGCCCACGCACCACACCTAGAGAGAGCCCACACACAGCAACAAAACCTGAGAGCCGCCAAAATAAATGAGCTAATTTTAAAAACAAAAAGTTAAAGAAAAAACTGAACTTGTCAAGAGACAGTTGAAGACAAAAAAAGGATCCAAAGCAAACTTTAAAAAATAAAAATGATGATGCCCACAGTAAAAAAAAAAAAAAAAAACTACCCTGGATGGGATTAAGAGCAGATTAAACGCTGCTGATGAAAAATTAGTAAACTTGAAGAAAAGCAATAGGGGGACTTCCCCGATGGTCCAATGACTAAGACTCCACATTCCCAATGCAGGGGGCCCTGGTCAGGGCTCACAGATCCCACATGCCAAAAACAACACCCAGCAGAGCCAAATAAATAAACAAAACAAATGAATGTTAAAAAAATGAAAACTAAAGGAAGTCCTTAAAGCAGAAAGAAATGGTAATAGATGCAAATCTGGATCTACAGAAAAGGAAGAGAACTAGTAAAAGTAACTTATTGGTAAATATAAAAATTTTATCCTTAAAGTTTAAGTCTGCTTAAAAGACAACTGATTATTTATGAGTAATAATAACAACATATACTGGAATTGATCACATATGTAGAAGTAAAACCTTTTTGGCCAACCCAATAATTGACCATATTAACAACTTAAAAATGAAAAAACATATGACCACCTCAGTAGACACAGAAAAAGCATCTGATGGAATCCAACATTGGTTTCTGGTTTTAAAAAAACACTTCGCAAACTAGGAAGAGAAGGAAACTTCTTTACTGACAAAGAAGATATACCAAAAGCCTATAACTATCATCACACTTAGTAGTTGAAGACTGAATGCTTTCTTCTTAAGATCAAGAATAAAACAAATATATCTACTTCCACCACTTCTATTTAACATTGTACTGGAAATTAAAGCCAGCACAGAGAGAAAAAATTAAATATTAAAAAGGAAGAAGTAAAACTGTATTCCCAGATGACATAATCTTTATGTAGCAAATCCAACGAAATCTATATTAAAATCTACTGGAATGAGTAAGCATAGACAAGCTGACAGAGAAAAATCAATGCACAAAAATCAATCATATTTCTGTACAGTCAAAAATATAAATTTTTAAAAATCATCACTTTAATAAAATCAAAAATACAAAATACATAGAGCTAATTGTGACAAAAGACGTACAAGATACGCACAGTGAAAACTACAAAATATTGCTAACAGCAAGTATAGAAAACCTAAATAAATGTTCATGTGTTGGAAGATGTTAAGATGGCAATTCTCCCCAAATTATTTATAGAGCCAATACAACCTGAATCAAATTCTCAAGCAGATCTTTTTGAAAAGCTGACAAGTTGATTGTAAAATTAATATGAAATGAAAAGGATCTCAAAAAGCCAAAGTCTGGGGAAACAACAGCAAAGCTGAAGGACTTACACTGTCTGACTTCAAGTCTTTTTTATAAAACTATAGTAATCAAATCAGTGTAGTACTGACATCAATACAGACCAACAGATGAATGAAAACAAAAAAGTCCAGAAACAGAACCAAATATATACATAAATTTTCAACTGAGGTATAACCTAGGTACAAGGGAATTCAGTGAAAATATAGTCTTTTCAACAAACAGTTCTAGAACAATCAGATTCCATATACTTAAAAAATGAACTCTGATCCATACCTTGCACTATATGTATAAAAATTAACTCAAAGTAGATCACAAGTCTACAGTAAAGTGAAAGTATTAGTCGCTTAGTCCCGTCAGACTCTTTACAACCCCATGGACTGTAGCCCACCAGGCTTCTTTGGTGGATACTGCAGTATCCAGGCAAGAATACTGGAGTGGGTTGCCATTCCCTTCTCCAGGGGATATTCCTGACACAGGAATTGAACCCAGATCTCCTGCATTGCAGGCGGATTCTTTACCATCTGAGCCACCAGGGATATATGTCTAAAAGTAAAATCTAAAACTAAAGCTTCTAGAACATATCACAAACATATTATTCTGAAAATAGGCAAAGAAAGTTTTTAAGCAAGAAAAGCAGAATCCATAAAAGAAAAAATTGTTAAGTTGGACTTCATCAAAATTAAGAACTGTTCTTTAAAAGTCATCATTTAAGAGAACAAAAAGAAATTAGGAGAAAACATGGTGTAGAGTTCTGACAAAACTGGAGAAAGGAATTCCACTGGAGAAAGGAATGTCAAACCACTTCAGTATTCTTGCCTTGAGAACCCCATGAACAGTGTGAAAAGGCAAAGAGGTAAGACACTGAAAGATGAACTCCCCAGGTCAGTAGGTGCCCAATATGCTACTGGAAAAAAGTGGAGAAATAACTCCAGAAAGAATGAAGAGACAGAGCCAAAGCGAAACACCACCCAGTTGTGGATGTGACTGGTGATAAAAGTAAAGTCCGATGCTGTAAAGAACAATATTGCATAGGAACCTGGAATCTTAGGTCCATGAATCAAGGCAAATTGGAAGTGGTCAAACAGAAGATGGCAAGAGTGAATGTCAACATTTTAGGAACCAGTGAACTAAAATGGACCAGAATGGGTGAATTTAATTTAATTCAGATGAATTAAATTAAATTAAATTCTTGTGGGCAAGAATTCCTTAGAAGAAATGGAGTAGCCCTCGTAGTCAACCAAGGTTTTTTTTTCCTTTGGCTTGAGGAATTTTAAGCATTACTTCACTAGCGTGTGAGATGAGTGCAATTGTGCCAAGTGTTGGCGAGGATATGGAGGAACTGGACCTCTTATACATTGCTGGTGTTAAAGCAAAAGAGTACAGCCACTTTGAAAAATGTTGACAGTTTGTTTAAAAGTTAAGTCTGTTCCTACCACATGATCTAGCCATTTTACTTCTATGTGCTTAACCAAGAGAAATAAAAGTATATATCTATACAGAAAGACTGGTACACAAATTTTCATAACAACATCATTTGTTACCAACTAAAAATTGGAAATGACCAATATGTCCAACAATAGGTGAATGTATCAATACTGCAGTATATCCCTTCAAAGGAATAGTATTCAGCATTAAAGAGGAATCAACTACTGACATACTAAAGAATGAATATCAAAATAATTATGCTAAGTGAAAGAAGTATAACCATAAACTATATGATTCCATTTATATAACATTCTAGGAAATTCTAGGAAAAATTAATAGATAATTACAGAATGATCAGTGGTTGTCTTGGATGGTGGTCAAGGAGCCAAGGATGTAATGAAAGTTTTGGGGGTGATGGATATGTTCACTATCCTATCTGTGATGACAGTCTCATAAGCACATATTTCTATCAAAATTTTACAAATTGTAAATTTTTAATAAGTATTGTTTATATATGTTGACTATATCTCAGTAAACCAGCTTTGTAAAGACATGGTCTTAACCAATAATTAATAATGCTTCATGATCCAAACTGGTTTGTATTCAATCATTAAAAGTATTTCCTGCTAATAATGTATGTGTTAGTCACTCAGTCGTGTCCAACTCTTTGAGATCCCATGGGCTGTAGCCCACCAAGTTCCTCTGTCCACGGAATTCTCCAGGCAAGAACACTGGAGTGGGTTGCCATTTCCTTCTCCAATGCATGAAAGGGAAAAGTGAAAGTGAAGTCACTCAGGTGTCCGACTCCCAGTGACCCCACAGACTGCAGCCTACCAGGCTCCTCCGTCCATGGGAGTTTCCAGGCAAGAGTACTGGAGTAGGTTGCCATTGCCTTCTCCGAAAGGAAGCCTGCAGAGGAACCTAAGGAGCAAAGTTCCTCAGTTAGCATTATATAACTTCCTGCCTCCTCCTGGTTTGGGCACCCAAGCTCTCAAGTCTATCAAATACGCCAACAATTACTGTCCTTCATTTGAAGGATTCTTCAAACCACAGGAAACAGGTGACTTCCTACTGTATCCACCTACTTCATTACTTGCCCTTTTCCTTACGGTTCCTTTAGATCTTAGGTTGATGCTGACGTATCTAGCATTCATGCTGAAATCAGAACCTGATTTAGAGAAGTAGGATGATTCAGTGTGGGATTCCCAGGTGGTGGTAGTGGTAAAGAAAGTATTAGTTGCTCAGTCATGTCCAGCTCTTTGCCACCCCATGGACTACAGCCCACCAGGCTCCTCTGTCCATGGAATTCTCCAGGCAAGAATATTGGAGTGGGTTGCCATTTCTTTCTGCAAGTGGTAAAGAACACACTTGCCAAAAAAAAAAAAAAAGAACACACTTGCCAATGCAGGAGACTTAAGAGATGCGGGTTCAATCCCTGGATCGGGAAGATCCCTGGAGGAGAGTATGGCAACCCACTCTAGTATTCTTGCCTGGAAAATTCCATGGACAGAGGAGACTGATGAGCTATGGTCCATAGTGTCACAAAGAGTCTGAAGCGACTTAGCATGCACAATGCAGAGTTGTGGAAGGATTATGGACTTTGCAATCAGACATGGTTCATGAGTGCGTGCACACCAAGTCATTTCAGTCGTGTCCGACTCTTTGCAACTGTATGGACCACAGCCTGCCAGGCTCCTCTATCCATGGGATGCTCCAGGCAAGAATACTAAAGCGGAGTGCCGTGCCCTTCTCCAGGGGATCTTCCCGACCCAGGGATCGAATCTGGGTCTCCCGCATTGCAGGCACCAGGGAAGCCGGAACCCTGAGAACTGGTGCACAAAAAGGCAAATACTGTGTGATTCCACTGTTATGAGGTACTTCTAGTACTCAAGATCAGAGACAGAAAGTAGATGAATAGCTGCCAGAGGCTGGGAAGAATAGGAAGTCATGGTTTAATGGGTAAAGAGTTTCAGTTTTACAGGATGAATAGTTTTGGAGGTGAATGATGATTACTGCAAGACATTATGAATAAATTTAATACCACTGAACAACACACGGAAAATGAACAAGATGGCAAATTTTGGATTTTGTGTATTTTATCACAATTTTTAAAAATGGGGGGAAAAGTGTTTTTAGACTAGTGGCTGACTGCACTTGACTAAATCTATGGGTTAATCACCTAATTGCAGCTCTGGGGCATCCAGTTCTTGCTACGGTTCCAAATTAAATGCTCTCTGAAAAGTTCTTGTTGTCAAATCCTCCACCTCCTGTGACACAACACAGAGGAGCATCCTGTGTAGCTCCCACCACCCTCAGTCTAACAGAGGTAACAAGAATTCTGCCTGCGCTTCCTTTCAGTTCAGTTCAGTGCAGTTGCTCAGTGGTGTCCAATTCTTTGCGACCCCATGAATCGCAGCACGCCAGGCATTCCTGTCCATCACCAACTCAAGGAGCCCACCCAAACCGATGTCCATCAAGTCAGTGATGCCATCCAACCATCTCATCCTCTGTCATCCCCTTCTCCTCCTGCCCTCAATCTTTCCCAGCATCAGGGTCTTTTCAAATGAGTCATCTCTTCGCATGAGGTGGCCAAAGTATTGGAGTTTCAGCTTCAACATCAGTCCTTCCAATGAACACCCAGGACTGATCTCCTTTAGGATGGACTGGCTGGATCTCCTTGCAGTCCCAAGGGACTCTCAAGAGTCTTCTCCAACACCACAATTCAAAAGCATCAATTCTTCAGCACTCAGCTTTCTTTATAGGCCAACTCTTACATCCATACATGACCACTGGAAAAACCATAGCCTTGACTAAATGGACCTTTGTTGGCAAACTAATGTCTCCGCTTTTTTTAATATGCTGTCTAGGTTGGTCATACCTTTCCCTCCTAGGAGTATGTGTCTTTTAATTTCATGGCTGCAATCACCATCTGCAGTGACTTTGGAGCCCAGAAAAATAGTCTGACACTGTTTCCACTGTTTCCCCATCTATTTGCCATGAAGTGATGGGACCAGATGTCATGATTTTAGTTTTCTGAATATTGAGCTTTAAGCCAACTTTTTCACTCTCCTCTTTCACTTTCATCAAGAGGCTCTTTAGTTCTTCTTCACTTCGTGCCATAAGGGTGGTGTCATCTCCATATCTGAGGTTACTGATATTTCTCCTAGCAATCTTGATTCCAGCTTGTGCTTCATCCAGCCCAGTGTTTCTCATGATGTACTCTGCATATAAGTCAAATAAGCAGGGTGACAATATACAGCCTTGACATACTCCTTTTCCTATTTGGAACCAGTCTGCTGTTCCATGTCCAATTGTAACTGTTTCTCCCTGACCTGCATACAGGTTTCTCAAGAGGCAGGTCAGGTGGTCTGGTACTCCCATCTCCTTCAGAATTTTCCACAGTTTATTGTGATCTACACAGTCAAAGGCTTTGACATAGTCAATAAAGCAGAAATTGATTTTTTTCTGGAACTCTCTTGCTTTTTCACTGATCCAATGGATGTTGACAATTTGATCTCTGGTTCCTCTGCCTTTTCTAAATCCAGCTTAAACATCTGGAAGTTCACGGTTCACGTATTGCTGAAGCCTGGCTTGGAGAATTTTAAGCATTACTTCACTAGCGTGGGAGATGAGTGCAATCGTGTGGTAGTTTGAGCATTCTTTGGGATTGCCTTTCTTTGGGATTGGAATGAAAACTGACCTTTTCCAGTCCTATGACCACTGCTGAGTTTTCCAAATTTGCTGGCATATTGAGTGCAGCACTTTCACAGCATTATCTTTCAGGATTTGAAACAGCTCAACTGGAATTCCATCACCTCCACTAGCTTTGTTTGCAGTGATGCTTCCTAAGGCCCACTTAACTTCACGTTCCAGGATGTCTGGCTCTAGGTGAGTGATCACACTATCATGATTATCTGGGTCATGATCTTTTTTGTACAGTTCTTCTGTGTATTCTTGCCACCTCTTCTTAATATCTTCTGCTTCTGTTAGGTCCCTACCATTTCTGTCCTTTATTGAGCCCATCTTTGCATGAAATGTTCCCTTGGTATCTCTAATTTTCTTGAAGAGATCTCTAGTCTTTCCCATTCCATTGTTTTCCTCTATTTCTTTGCATTGATCACTGAGGAAAGCTTTCTTATCTCTCCTTGCTATTCTTTGGAACTCTGCATTCAAATGTATATATCTTTCCTTTTCTCCTTTGCTTTTCGCGTCCCTTCATTTCACAGCTATTTGTAAGGCCTCCTCAGACAGCCATTTTGCTTTTTTGCATTTCTTTTTCTCGGGGATGGTCTTGATTCCTGTCTCCTATACAATGTCACGAACCTCTATCCATAGTTCATCAGGCACTCTGTCTATCAGATCTAGTCCCTTAAATCTATTTCTCACTTCCACTGTATAGTCATAAGGGATTTGATTTAGGTCATACCTGAATGGTCTAGTGGTTTTCTCCACTTTCTTCAATTTCAGTCTGAATTTGGCAATAAGGAGTTCATGATCTGAGCCACAGTCAGCTCCCAGTCTTGTTTTTGCTGACTGTATAGAGCTTCTCCATCTTTGGCTGCAAGAATATAATCAATCTGATTTTGGTGTCTACCATCTGGTGATGTCCATGTGTAGAGTCTTCTCTTGCGTTGTTGGAAGAGGAGCTAACCCACATCCAAAGCAAGGAGCAGCATCTGCACTTTGCTGGAACAGCCATGAAGAGCAACCTCACGTCCAAGGTAAGAGAAACCCAAGTTAAGACAGTAAGCACTGAGAGAGGGGATCAGAGGGCAGACAGACTGAAACTACAATCACAGACAACTAGCCAATCTGATCACATGGACCGCAGCCTTGTCTAATTCAGTGAAACTAAGCCATGCCGTGTGGGGCCACCCAAGATGGATGGGTCATGGTGGAGAGGTCTGACAGAATGTGGTCCACTGGAGAAGGGAATGGCAAACCACTTCAGCATTCTTGCCTTGAGAACCCCATGAACAGTATGAAAAGGCAAAAAGACAGGACACTGAGGGATGAACTCCCCAGGTCGGTGGGTGCCCAATGTGCTACTGGAGGCAGTGGAGAAATAACTGCAGAAAAAATAAAGGGATGGAGCCAAAGCAAAAACAACACCCAGTTGTGAATGGGACTAGTGATGGTAGCAGGGTTCGATGCGGTAAAGAGCAATATTGCATAGGAACCTGGAATGTTAGGTCCATGAATCAAGGCAAATTGGAAGTGGTCAAACAGGAGATGACAAGAGTGAACATCGACATTCTACAAATCAATGAACTAAAATGGACTGGAATAGGTGGATTTAACTCAGATGACCATTATATCTACTACTGTGGGCAGGAATTCCTTACAAGAAATGGAGTAGCCATCACAGTCAACAAAAGAGTCCGAAATGCAGTACTTGGATGCAATCTCAAAAACGACAGAATGATATCTGTTCATTTCCAAGGCAAACCATTCAATATCACGGTAATCCAAGTCTATGCCCCAAGCAGTAACACTGAAGAAGCTGAAGTTGAACAGTTCTATGAAGACCTACAAGACCTTCTAGAACTAACACCCCCAAAAGATGTCCTTTTCATTCTAGGGGACTGGAATGCAAAAGTAGGAAGTCAAGAAAAACCTGGAGTAACAGGCAAATTTGGCGCTTCCTTTACATCACCAATAATGGCACAGATGGCTGGACCGCAGAGGGATTCACAGAACCAGTCCAGGCCCATAGCGGGATTTGCACATGTGCTGTTTAGTATTTGAATGAAAACTAGCTTCATTTCCTACAGAAACTCTCCAGAGAAAACAAAATACTTCTGAAGATTAAAATTAAAGGACACTCTACAACTTGGATCCTATAAGGCTGATCCTCTAAGCCTGGCCAACATTACAGAAAACCAAAGTTTGGGATAAATGGGGAAACTGAAAACAAAAGTTTACAAATCTTCCCCCACACAAGAAAATCCTTTGCCATACCTTTTTTGTACTTAAAATACTGAGCCACCTCAAAATCATTTCCATTCCAATACCTAAAATCAACTGGTCTGTAAGTGTTGCGAGGTGAACACTATAAAATGTGGTACAAATGTGATTCTTTCAAAACCACTGAGCAGTAATAAAACTCACAAATAAGCACAAATCTTTGTCTCAAAATAAATCAGTCAAGCTAAAAAGTTTAATGTGTTCTTCTTCTTTTCTGACAGCTTTTTCATCATACTGTGCAGGGGAACCCAAGTGTCCATGCCATGGGCAAATACATGCCATAACAAGAGGGATAAGGATAGGCAGGATTTGAACTGACTGATGGGAGAAGGAAGGACAGTGCAGAGGAGGAATATGAAGGTACAAGGGAACACACCTTGTATAATTTCACTTCTCTGAAGTATCTAGAGTAGTCAAAATCATGATGACAGAAAGTGGAATGGTGGTTGCCAGGAGGTGGTGGGAAGGAGAAACAAGGAATTGCTCAATGGGTACAGAGTTTAGTTTTTTTAAGATGAAAAAGGGTGAGCGATGTTACACAAGTGTAAATATAGTTAACTGTACACTTAAAAATGGTCAAGAGGGTAAATTTTAGACTATGCATTTTTTTAAGCTACAGTTAGAAAAAAAGAGAGTCACAGAAACTAGAAATTATTAGACATTAGAAATTATGACTGCCCTGGCAGTCATACTAATGCAAAAAATATTTCAAATTGACTAACTTCAGTGTGCAGTCCTAATCTCTAAAATTCCTTTTTTCCCTAATTGAAAAAAAAAAAGTAGACATGCCTTGCTAATGGTACATGCAGGTTTCCTTAACTACAATAAAACTGAAGGAGCGAGAAAACTAAAAGAAGACAATACAAACCCTAAGTGATGGTATAAAATACAAAACAAGCTAGTCAAACACAATCTAATTGTGCCATCCCCACCCACAATGTTGTCTAAGTCGCTAAAGAAAACTGTACACGGACTTCCCTGGTAGTCCATGGCTAAAACTCTTGTGCTCCCAATGCAGGGGGCCCAGGTTCAATCCCTGGTCAGGGAACTAGATCCCACATGCCACAATAAAGATCAAAGATCCTGTGTGCCACAACTAAGATCTGGCATGACCAAATAAATTAAAATTAAATTAAATTTTTAAAAAACTGTATGGAAGCTTCTCTTTACACCAAGAATAAAGAAAAACTCTTCTACCTGCTTGCAAGGCCCAGCACCTTCTGGCCCACTTCTCCAGCCCCCTCTCCCCCCAGGTTGTTCTATACGCTTCCTGACCCATACACAGGCCTGTACCTTAAGTCCCCAGTCATCTCCATGAACCCTGCCATCACAGGGTCTTTTTACCCTTGTGTTTGTTCTGACTGGAACATTGTTCCTTTCCTGTGCATCCTCCAGATCTCAGTTCAAATGTTAACTTCTGGGATTTCCCTAACTCAAATACTTGTCACTGTTGCAGTTTTACATTTGTGTGGTTAATCTGATGGCATCTGCTGAGCACAAGGATCTTGTATGCACTCACTCTCCCCCATTTCCAATGCTAAACTCAGCACCTAGTACCAACTAAGCACTCAAATACCTGTTGAATAAGTGAATGGGCACCAAATCTATAAGAAAATAATAATATATCACAGAATGTCTCCTTAGGAGTTTGTGCATCTTCACAAATGAATCCTGGAGAACGCCCAAAGCAACTGAGCCTAAAGTCCCTATTCAACTCAAAAAAAAACAAAAAAGTCAACTCAGACGCCTGTATAAATTTCCCTGGCCCTTCTGTCTCTAAGCAAATACTGAGCAACACTCTTAAGTGCTTAATAAATACTTACTGAACTGAAATAAAATTATACTCTTTCGAATAATGGATTTTGATATCTAAACTCCTGCATTTTAGTCCCAAATAATATTTCCAAAAGTTGTTCATATGCCTCAGTATAATTACCATTGGATTAATTATAATGTCGTTACCCAATAATGTTTGAATGAGGCTTAGCGCAGGGGTCCCCAAACCTCATGGTACGGGTCTGTGGCCTGTTAGGAATTGGGCAGCAGAGCCGGAAGTGAACAGCCGGAAAGCAAGCGAAGCTTCCTGTGTATTTACAGCGGCTTCCCATCGCTCCCATTACAGCCTGAGCTCCACCTCCTGTCAGACCAGCAGCCACATCAGATTCTCACAGGAGCTCGAACCAAAACAAGACTATGAAGTAGACTGACATAAGCAACACACTTCAGGTGTCATTGTCCATTACCCTTAGATGGGACCATCCAGGAGCAGGAAAACAAGCTCAGAGCTCCCACTGATTCTGCATTATGCTGAGTTGTACAACTATTCCATTACATGTGCAACTATTCCATTATGTGTGCGTTCATGCTAAGTCACTTCCGACTCTTTGCAACCCTATGGACTGTAGCCCTCCAGGCTTCTCTGTCCATGGGATTCTCCAGGCATGAGCACTGGAGTGGGTTGCCATGCACTCTTCCAGGGGTTCTTTCCCATCCAGGGATTGATCCCGCATGTCTTAGCTTACAGCTCCTACCTTGGCAGGCGGGTTCTTTACCACTAGTGCCACCTGGGAAGCCCCATTTCATTATACATCATAATGTAATACTAGAAATAAAATGTGCAATAAATGTAATGTACTTGAATCAACCCCAAGCCATCCACACAACCCAGAAAAATTACCTTCAGGAAAACAGTCCCTGGTGCCAAAAAGATTAGGACCGCTGGCTTAGAGCATCCTTAGTCCCACTGCTTCAAACTCAATTAAGGGAGGTTTTCAGTCTTTTGTATTTTAATACAAATTTTACTTTGTCAATTTCTGGGCGGGAGGGCGGGGGGGGGGGGGGTGTCGGAAACAGGCCAGCTGGGATTTTACTATTGTGTTGAAATTGTTTTCAAATGTAAGTCAGAGATATTAACACCTGTCCCTACTTTTTCAACGTGGTAAATGTCACTTGAGTCTTTTTTCCCCAAATCTACTCAGTCCTAAGGAGAGTTCCTTCTGTAGAAAAATGTTAAGACACAAAATCTAACTCAAAGAAGACTAAATAAACTAAAATTCCCGGGTAGCTCAGCTGGTAAAGAATCTGCCGGCAATGCAGGAGACCCCCGTTCAATTTCTGGGTTGGGAAGTTCCCCTGCAGAAGGAATAGGCTACCCACTCCAGTATTCTTGGGATTCCCAGGTAGCTCAGACAGTAAAAGAATCCGCCTGCAATGCGGGAGGCCTGGGTTCCATCCCTGAGTTGGTAAGATCCCTTGGAGGAGGGCATGGCAACCCACTCCAGTACTCTCGCCTGGAGAATCCCCATGGATAAGGGAGCCTGGCGGGCTACAAGTCCATAGAGTCGCAAAGACTCCGACGCGACTCAGCACAGCACAAATAAACTAAAAACCGGAAAGCTAATCGCCAGCTAATGGATCAGTTCGAAATGTTGAACTAGATGAGTCTCCACGATCAACGAAGCAGATAAAAGTATACCACGCTGGAAGGTGCAAAGCAACAGGCAAACATCAAGTATTACATCAAAGTGGCTGCTGCTCAAGAATCCTAAGGCGCCCCTCCCCTGTCAATCCCAAACATCTGTATCGGGACCCAACAGAACGCGTCCACAGGTGACCCAAACCTCGGGAAGCGTCCCCTCGACAGCAACAGGCTGTTTAACTCTGCTTTTCCTCCCGGGGCATCATACTGGGTACAAGGGAGGGCCGGCGGGGCTCAGGCGCGAGGAGCCGGGCCTGGGAGACCAGGTGGGCCCTGAGCTGGGGTCGTGGGGTGGGCAGGGTCGACGCCAGGGCCGGGGGATTGATACCAGAGACAGAGAGCACTTGCGCCTGGCCGCCGGCGCAGGTGCCCCCACTTCACCGGAAGGGTCGTGGTGGCCTTGAAGGCCAGCCCCGGGGTCGGTTCTGGGGAGGGGTCGAGGTGGGCGCGTGGGCGCGCGGGCGCGGGGGGCGGGGGGCGGGGAGGCCTCACCGTGGCTCCCGGGAGGCCAGCGCCGCCGCCGTCCCGCAGTTGCTAAGGAGAATGCTCTTCCGGGTCGCGAGCGCCGAGTTGTAGAGAGCAACGGTGGCCGGGAGGGGCCAAAAGCGAAGCGCGGGGTTGAGCTCGCGTGGCCGCGGCGGTGGTCCCCACGGTACTTCTGTTGAGGCGGCGGCAGCAGGGCCCGAGCGGAGGGCTCTCCCGGCGGCCGGCTGTAGCCAGTGGCTCTAGATGCCGCCCCCTGCTCCCGGGCCAGCGGCTGGCGGGCGACCTCCCGCCCCTGGTGCTGATCGCGCCCAGCCCCAGTCCTCGGTACAGTGCCCTGCTGGACTGCCTCTCACACCACCCACTCCCCTATCTCCCCACCCGCCGCTATCCTCGCCCCCGACGCTGCCACCGCAGCTTCTAGCTCCCGGGTGTAGCCCCGCCGGTCCTTTCCTGTGACAGGTTTTTTTTTTTACTCATCCCATGACTTACTCCACGCTCGATTACACCTGCTCAGAGCTAGCTAGGTGCAGGGCTGGCCCTGGGATACCGAGGTGGACCACCCAGGCGTGGTTCCTGCCCGCTGAACCGACAGGCGGGTGGGAGGCAGGCAAGCAGGCAGTATCCTGCAGACTGGGATGCTCAGAGTGAAGAAAGGGAGGGGAGCCTGCCCGAGAGGGGCCTACCCAGACTCAGGTGGGGAAAAGCCAGGGCTGGAGACCTCAGCCAAGTTAAAAGGGTAGGGAAGAGTGATCCAGGGAGGAGAGTAGGCTCCCCGCTGAGAAACCCACTGAAAGAAAGGTATGTTCCAGCCTGCCCTGGAAAGTGTGTAGAGAAGAGAGTATGGTTAAGGCTGGAACCTAGAAAACAATATCATAGGTGTGAACAAAGGAAAAAGAACCCCCAAGGAGCAGGCAACATGTTCGTTTGAAAGACTGCTGAAAAGACAGCAGAAGAATTTCGGTTAGGAGATGATCACCAGTGTCAAATGCTGTGTGGATCCAGAGCCCAGTGGTAACCACAGAAAAATCAAAATTCAGGACTGGGTTGTCAAAGTTGACAATGACTTGAATCTGTGTAGTGATGAGTCCACCACCATCTGCTCCTAGTTAAAACAAGGGAAAGAGATAACATTAAATTGTTCCTGAATGCCTAATGTATCTAAAAGCACTGTCACTGTATTTGCAAATTTCAGAATTCCTCTACTATCACCCATCTCCTTGAAGGTGGAAAATATTGTTATTTAAGCTTGCATCTACAGTGCCTGCCACAGGCAAAGGCCTCAATCAATATCTGTTTAAAGAATAAAAGAACCGCTGGGCCTCTGATTTTTATTGTTCACACAAGTCCCTTCCAAACCCTCAGCAAAGGTGTGTTGTGGGAAGAACTTGTCTATTCAAACTGTAAAGGGTGGAAGAAATTCAGCAGGGGTAGGTAGCAGGGTGTGATGGAGGTCCAGGGACTCAGTAGGTGGGAGAAAGCCCAGTGGAGCCAGAGGTGGAAAGATCCAGAAGGAAGATAAAGGATTGAAAACATAGAAGCTGGGCTTTCAGGGCCAGAAATGGGAAGTGAAGCCAAAAATAATTAGGAATAGGAGAGAAGGACAATTTTTGTACATAAGTTTAACAGCGATATCTCACTGAGATTGGACTGCAGGAAGAAAGTGTGTCAGCCAGTGTGAAGGCTGCAGAGCTAGGTAGACATCTCCCCAAGTCATCTAAGTGAAGTGCACCCTGGGCTTCTTCATTTGGGCCAAAGGGTAACTAAAACACACTCTGGAGTGAGTTGAAATGAGAGGCTTGCCCCACAAACATATATCCCAGTCCATAATTCCAATCGATTTCCGTTATCACAGACATTACAGTGTATGTGTGTGTGTGTGTGCATATGTATGCCCAAGAGAGAAATGTTATTCTTCTCTGAGAGACTGATAAACCTGTCCACAATGGATGTGACCAGGCATTCATGGAAGGAAACCATGAAATTCTAAATGTGTAGCTGAAGAGTTTAGAGTACCCAACATATCGGCCAAGAGGGCCTAGAAGCAACATCAACCCCATGGAAATTTCAACCCCATGGACTATAGCCTGCTAGACTCCTCCTTCCATGGAATTCTCCAGGCAAGAATACTGGAGTGAGTAACCATTCCCTTCTCCAGGGGATCTTCCCAACCCAGGGATTGAACCCGGGTCTCCTGTGTTGCAGGTGGAATCTTTACCATCTGAGCCAACAGGGAAGCCCAGAAAATGGTTACAACTCAGTAAAAGAAAGTTAAATCAATTAATTTTTTGTGAAAAGAAGGGACAAAGTCAACTTGTAACCTAGAAGAAGGAAATCCAAATACATGAAGTATTAGATAAAGCCCACCCCACATTCTCCTGGCAACCTTGAATATAGCATCTATTCTAAAGAACTGTGTTCTATTGAAGGGTCAAGGTGATTCAGTAGGCTCAAGTTGGCTAGGCTTCTTGGGACATCTCAATGATGCCTCAAGAGGTAGAAATTTATCATTGCTATGAAGGGCATATTTTTAGAGAACTGCAGGGAATTGTGGGTGAACTCTGTATTTTCAGAGTGGTATGGGCATGGAAGTTTCCAAGTGATGTTCTTTGTCTGACTGGTCTCTGGATGATGGATGCCAGTTAATGGCTTAGAGGAATGCCCCCCAAGACCCAAGATATGAGTGAAGGATCAGAGTTACTGTGCCCTATTCTTATATGAGATGAGCCATCTGCTGTCTCCAGGAGAATTCCATTTTGGCCCTACGAGGAACTGTGTCTTTTATGAAGTCTAAGTTTTTTTGGTTACCCCAGAGCTTTCCATGCCAATCCTGATTCCTAACCACCACCATCCCCAACTTGGATTTCTCCTTTACTAACATCCACCTTGTCTCAAAGTCAGACACCGAGGAGTCACTCTTGACTCCACTTTCCCCCATCACCACACTCTCACCCTAATAACCCAGTCCAAGAACAAGTCCTATAGACTGTGGCATTTCCCCCACCCAATTCTACTGCCACCAGTTACAGTGAAAGGAGCAAATAACCAAGCAACTTGGGTTCAGTAAGAAGGGGTTACAACCTCAAAGATGAAGCAAGGTGCTAAGGCTGTGTGTGTGTGTGTGTGTGTGTGTGTGCGCGCGCGCGTGCGTGTGAACAGTGTAATGACCAAACAGCACAAAAACTTCAAGGAGACAGGATGGAATAAATTCATTCAACAACACATTCTGATTGCCTTTCACCTGGTAATTTTACCTTGAAGGAAGTTAAAAGATAGTGAAGGGACTACCAAATAGGTTAAAGAAAAATCTAAGGTAGAATTGAACATATTCCAAGACTTCCCTGGTAACCCAGCGACTAAGACTCCACACCTCACAATGCAGGGGACCTGGGTTTGATCCCTGCTCAGGGAATTAGATCCCACATGCTACAACTAAGAGTTTGCATGTGGAAACTAAAGATCCCGCGTGTCTCAGTGAAGATCGAAGATCCCACATGATGCAACTGAGACCTGGCACAGCCAAATAAATAAATACTTTTTTAAAAAAGAGAATTGAACACATTCCAACAACCAAAGTAAAAGAGTGCTTGCTGTCCTGGAGTGAGACTTTGGAAGGTCTTGACTCAGCTGTGCATGTGTGCGTGCTAAGTCACTTCAGTCGTGTCTGACTCTTGGAGACCCTATGGACTGTAGCCCACCAGGCTTCTCTGTCCATGGGATTCTCCAGGCAAGAATACTGAAGTGGGTTGCCATGCCCTCCTCCAGGGGATCCTCCCAACCCAGGGATTGAACCAGCGTCTTTTACGTCTACCTGCCTTGGAAGGCAGGTTCTTTACCACTAGCTGATCAAGCCCAGATCAACTGTGGGATGCATTATAAAGTCCATACCTGTGCAGGCAGAGTATGGTGGGCTTAGAGGGCTGTGAGTAAGCAGAAAATATCACCATCACTATATCAATTGTTCTTAGCCTCCCAGACTGCAGCAACTAGATCATCTAGACCACTATTTCCAACTTGGAGTCTGTTTATAGTCTGATGCTGTTCTCATCTCACTTTAAACTTAATCTTAAAATTTACATTTTTCTCTTCTTTATAGCTTCATAGTATTATTCTTATCCTAATTTTTAAGAAATAAATTCTTCTATAATATTCCCATTTTTGCCTCATAGGTGTTAGCTTTTGCCTTAATGTCTCTTTAACCTACTAACTTCTATTTAAATTTTAATCTTTTTAAATATTTTTACTCTTTATTTTATCAGGATTCCATTAACATTATTATTAACTTTTTAGGTTTATTTTTTAATTTTTCTAGTATTTTTGCCCTTTTGTCTCTTTTAATTTTACATATGCTACTTTAAATATGAATTTTAGAAAATGCTCTCATTTACAGTGTTATTCTTCCTAAATTTTTATTTCCACATCTTTAGCTTTAAATTTGTCAAAATTTTTACACTCATCATCTTATTTTAGTTTTTATTTCTCTGATCTTCCATCTTGCATATTTTTTCTGGTTTGGACTTGAATTACATGTATATCTCAGCAACTGCAAATGTCATCTAACAATCATTGCACTTTAAATGAGAAAACAAAGAGTCATATTTCATTCACAAAATCCAGAATGCTTATACTTTTCTTTGCTGGAGAATTTACTGCAGAGGGAGATATGTATAGGACAGAATTTTACTTTTCTTCTGTGTCTTGTCTCCTGCTAGATACCAGCCACATAAGAAGCTAGTGTAAGAGAAAGGGCATTCTCAAGTTGCAACTCTGATACAGCACCAGTGTGGCATAGCACTTAAGGCATGGGTTACCAAACTGCTGGGTTCAAATCCAACTCCTCTAATTACTTGCTCTGTGACCTTGGGCACATTAACCAACCTCTCTGTGTCTCCATTTTCCTCACCTGTAGAATGTAGATGATGATAACATCTCATAAGGGTTAGGGCTTATGTGAGGTTTGAATGAGTCAATATATGTAAAGGACCTAGAACAGTTCCTGGCACATAGTAAAATACATGTGTTTGTTAATATTATTTAACACGTAGTTATCCTATATAGTAGTTGCTCTTAAAAGTATAGAATAGCCAAGTATCTTGTAAATGATGGTCCTATTTGACATAAGCCGCTTTTATTCTTCCTTTTAGAGCAGACACTGTAACCAACTAAAGTTCTCGTTGGCACTTTCTCTTCCTAACCAAACCTGATATATTTTTTTTTTCAGATATCAACACTCCTCCAAGGACTTGTGTGGGGTGGGGCTGGGGAACAATTTCAGTGAAGGGTGAACCTGTTTCTCCCTTTTCAGTGTCCAACCCTGATTGAGTCTCTGAATTCTAGAATTCTAGAGAGAAAACATCTCATTGATTGGCTCAGGCCAGTCTATGAGTCGGGCTAGGGGTCTACTGGAGCCAATCAGCTGAGCAAGGGAAAGAGAATCACCCAGTAGAATTAGGGCTACTCAAGTATATACCTTTCTTAGGGGCTGGAGTGGATGGGGAATGTGTGTGTGTATGCATGGTGCAGACTTACTGGAGGAGAGGGGAACAAAATTTCAGGGGAGAAGTGATAGTTTCATGCACTATATTATAGCCTGTCTCCACAGATATGCATACCCTAGCCTGAAAAGCAATGCTATAAAGCTATGGTTGTCATTAAGTGTGATAGTATATTTTTAAATATTTAACTTTTCTAAAGGCCAAAACCAAACCAAGAGGATTTGACCAAAGAGGACTTGAAAAAGGTGAGAGAATGACAAAAAGAATTCTGAATCTATTTATAAGAAAAACATTTTTTAAAAGAACATTACAGCATACTAACACATATATATGGAATTTAGAAAGATGGTAACGATAACCCTATATGCAAAACAGAAAAAGAGACACAGAAATACAGAACAGACTTTTGAACTCTGTGGGAGAAGGTGAGGGTGGGATGTTTCAAAAGAACAGCATGTATACTATCTATGGTGAAACAGATCACCAGCCCAGGTGGGATGCATGAGACAAGTGCTCGGGCCTGGTACACTGGGAAGACCCAGAGGAATCGGGTGGAGAGGGAGGTGGGAGGGGGGATCGGGATGGGGAACAAGTGTAAATCTATGGCTGATTCATATCAATGTATGACAAAACCCACTGAAATGTTGTGAAGTAATTAGCCTCCAACTAATAAAAATATTAAAAAAAAAAAAAAAGAAATGTTTCTTTGCTATGGAGATAATATTTGGTATCGTCTCCATGGTAGGTCTGGAGGAATAGTGAAAAAAAAAAGAAAAACATTTTTTAATTAGAACAGATAAAAAGAAATGTGCACAGTCACTTGATGGATAAATGAAAATATAGTAATATATACTATATAGAAAATATAGTAAAAAATATATATAGGAAAAAAAAAACCTGAGTTGTTCAGAAAATGTTACATTTGATCTTAGTTAAATGAATCAAAAAACACAGCATCCAAAAGAAATCCTATTTTAAATTAAAGAATTTATTAACTGAGAAAAATACAGAGTAATACAATTAGAACAATTATAAGATTACATGTGAAGGGACTAAATTCTCCCTTTAAATTAGTTTAAAAAAAAATAGAATCATAGACTGGATTAAAAAGACAAATCCACACCTATGAATCTTGTTTTTTTTTTTTTTTAATTTAAAGAAAAGGGAGAGAATAATTTAAAAACCTGGCTCAGATAAGTCAGACTTGCACAAAAGCAAGAGTAGCGGGTCCCAGCTTGACTGAATAAGTTATATTCATCCCGGGATTCCAGCATACCCGGGCATGCCCTGAACACCAATGGCAGGACCCCCTGGAGGACTGTTTTCATGAGAAGCTAGCATCCTAGAAAATAATCCCTTCTTCAGGCAGGACCAAGGAGGAGCCCGAGACAGCAGGTCAGTATAAAGCTGTGTACAGCAGGGAGGCTGCAGGGGAAGTCTGGCAAAACAGGCTATTTGGCCCAAAGGCCCTCTGCTCTGTAGCTTTTCAACAGAACAGAGTGCCAGCAAAGGCAGGGTGCTGTTGGAGCTTGCTGGCAGAAACTCTCCACAATACTCCATTCATTGGCCCCCAGAACAGGCTCTGACCCAGCCCCACTGAGGGATTGTCAACAAGTCCCTACACCTTGGGGTGGTGGTGGGGGGGCCTCCTTTTCTCTTCTACAAAACAGTGATTAGAGGATCTGATCCAAAGAGGAAAAATTGGGAAATAGGGAGCTTTCTCAAATGTGCATTGGGCTTTCACAGAAATGAACTGCAATTTTGAAGATAAAGATATTCACAATAGATAAACAAAGATTCTGGCACTAGTGGTAAAGAACTTGCCAGCCAATGCAGGAGACATAAGAGATGTGGGTTCAATCCCTGGGCTGGGAAGAGCCCCTGAAGAAGGGCATGGCAACCCACTCCAGTATTCTTGCCTGGAGAATCACATGGACAGAGGGGCCTGGCAGACTATAGTCTATAGGGTCTCAAAGAGTCGGACATGACTGAAGCGAACTAGCACGCAAAGATTTTACACATACTTTCTCAGACAATAAAATTGGAGAAAAAAACAGTATGCCACCTGTGTGCACATGACCAGGCAAGAATGGAGGAAAGTTTTGTGATGGAACAATTATTAATAGGTTGAAAAGGCAACACCAAATTTGGGGATATTATTTTAAAAACAAACAAAAAAAGAAATACTGGATACACAGTTAAAGCTGTATTGAGAGAATTCTGGTATCTTTGGGGCTTATAGTAACAAGAAAGAAAAAGGGAAAAAATATCAACTAAATTTAAACCTAAATTTTTTTAAAAGGATATAAGTAAGTCCAACTCTTTGTGACCTGGTGAACCTTTGCCCACCAGGCTTCTCTGGCCAGGAAATTTTTCAGGCAGGAATACTGGAGTGGGTTGCCATTTCCTACTCCAGAGGATCCTCCCCAGCCAAGGATCAAACCTGCATCTCTTCCATCTCCTGCATTGGCAGGCAGATTCTTTACCACTGAGCCACCTGGGAAGCCCCTGTAGGTAGACAGGTACATACAAACATACATACATACATTCAGAGGTAGGTACACATACATTTGGATTTAGATTGAATTATACTTTTTTTGAAATTTTAAACTGAAATATGATTCACGTAACATAAAATTTACCATTTTAAAGTGTACAGTTTGGTGCTTTATAGTATAGTCACAGTTTTGCACAATCATCACCACAATAAGTTTTAGAACATTTTAACCACACCAAAAAAGAAATCCCATGCCATGAGCATTCCCCATTTCCCTCCCATCCTTCCAGCCCTGCTAACTGCTGCTAAGTCACTTCAGTTGTGTCCGACTCTGTGCGACCCCATCCCTGATATTCTCCAGGCAAAAACACTGGAGTGGGTTGCCATTTCCTTCTCCAGTGCATAAAAGTGAAAAGTGAAAGTGAAGTCACTCAGTCATGTCTGACTCTTATCGACCCCATGGACTGCAGCTTACCAGGCTCCTCCATCCATGGGATTTTCCAGGCAAGAGTACTGGAGTGGGGTGCCATTGCCTTCTCTGCCTTCCAGCCCTAGGCAATCACAAATCTACTTTCTGTTTCTATGAATTTCCCTATTCTGGACATTTTATGTAAATGGAATCATACAACATGTGGCCCTTTATGACTGGCTTCTTTATCTTCAGTTCAGTTCAGTCGCTCAGTCGTGTCCGATTCTTTGTGACCCAGTAGACTGCAGCACGCTAGTCTTGCCTGTTCATCACCAACTCCTGAAGCTTACTCAAACTCATGTCCAATGAGTCGGTGATGCCATCCAACTTTTTCATCCCCTATCATCCCCTTCTCCTCCTGCCTTCAATCTTTCCCACCATCAGGGTCCTTTCTAATGAGTCAGTTCTTCGCATCAGGTGGCCAGAATATTGTAGTTTCAGCTTCAGCCTCAGTCCTTCCAATGAATATTCAGGACTGATTTCCTTTAGGATGGACTGGTTTAATCTCCTTGCAGTCCAAGGGACTCTCACGAGTCTTCTCCAACACCACAGTTCAAAAGCATCAATTCTTTGGCAGTCAGCTTTCTTTATGGTCCAACTCTCACATCCATACGTGACTGCTGGAAAAACCATTTATCTTAGCATAATATTTTCAAGATTCATCCACATTATAATATGATCACTGATTCATTCTTTTTTATCGTTAAATCATATTCGTGTATATATATCACATTTTCTTTGTCCATCAGTTAATGGACATTTGGGTTGTTTCCAGTTTTTGGCTGTTATGAATAAAGCTACTATGAACATTCAAGAACAAGTTTTTGCATGAACATACATTTTCAACTCTTTTGGGCATATATGTATATAGGAGTAAAATTGCTTGGTCATATGGACTTGGTCATATCATAATTGTGCCATTTTATATTTCCACCAACAATGTATAACAGTCCCAATTTCTCCACAACCTCGACAACATTTGTTATTTTCCATTTTTTAAACACAGTCATTCGAATGGAGTACTATCTAGTAGAGTGGCATCTCATTGTAGTTTTAATTTGCATTTCCATAATGGCTAGTAATGATGTTTATTGACCATTTGTGTATCTTCTTTGGAGAAAGAAGTTTCAAGTCCTATTGCTCATTTTTAATTGGGTTATTTGTCTTTTTATTGCTGGATTGTAAGAATTCTTTATGTATTCTGGATTCTAGGCTCTTATCAAATATATTTTTTGCAAATATTTTCTCTCATCTGGACTGTTGTCTTTTCACTACCTTAATAATGTCCTTTGGTGAAAAGTAAGCTTTAAGCTTGATGAAGTCCAAATTATCTACTTTTCGTTTGGTTGCTAGTCCTTAATGTATCATATCTAAGAAAAACTGTTGCCTAATGCAAGGTCGTGAAGATTTATACCTATGTTTTCTTCCAAGTATTTTATACTTTTAGCACACATGTTTGGATCTCTGATCCATTTTGAATAAATTTTTGTAAGTGAAATGAGGTAGAGGTCTAACTTCACTCTTTTGAATACAGTTATCCAGTTGTCCCAGTGTACAAAAGACTATTTTTTCCCATTGAATGATCTTAGCATCCTTGTCAAAATAAATTAACATATATGGATTTATTTCTGGGCTCAATTCTAGTCCATCAATTTATCTTCATGCCTGTGCCACATTGTCATGACTACTGTGGCTTTGTCCTAAGTTTTGAAATTGAAAACGGAAAAGTGAGTCCTCCAGTAGAATATACTTCAACAGTGTTTTGTAACTTTTTCACTTTAAAAACTTGAAGATATATCACATCAACATGTCAACAAATAAGATTCTATGGCATCAGTTTAAGTAAATGTGTAGTATCCCACATGAATTTTCCATTAGCTATTTGACCAGAATAATTATAGCATGTTGTTAGATTCATAGATCATTTCCAATCTTTTGCTCTAATAAATAACTGTATTTTTACTTACTGGGCTTATCTTAGATGCTATAAATGTATTTTTTTCATGAGTTTACCCAATTTTCTATTAAGACCTTCAATCCAAATAAACTGTAAAATCTCCTATTAAAGTGTAATATTGGGCTTTCCTGGAGGCTTGGTGTAAAGAATCTGCCTGCCTATGTGGGAGACACGGATTCCATCCCTCATTCAGGAAGACCCCATAAGCCACGGAGCAACTAAGCCCATTAGCCACAAATTGAGTCTGTGCCCTAGAGTCTGGCAGCCACAACTACTGAGCCCACGTGCCCAAGAGCCTGTGCTCTGCAACAAGAGAAGCCACCGCAATGAGAAGCCCCTGCACCACAACTAAAGAGCCCCCGCTCGCTGCAAGTAGAGAAAAGCCTGTGCAGCAACGAAGACCCAGCACAGCCAAAAATAAATACATGAAATTATTTTTAAGTATATTAGCCATTTTCCATCATTCTTGCTATTAACAATTTCCTATCCACGTTTGTCTCATTTATTTGTAATGTACAGGAGTGAAACAACAGCCAGGGCATCTTGCTGCTTAGAATATTTTGGGAAGAAATGAAAACTGAAGCTAAGCTGATTTTTAATCTTTCAGGCGTGGACTTTTGTTCTACTTGAGTGTGTGCTACCTTGCTTCATTTGTGTCTGACTCTTTACAACCCTATGGACCATGGCCCTCCAGGCTCCTCTGTCCATGGAGATTCTCCAGGCAAGAATACTAGAGTGGGTTGCTCTGCTCTCCTCCAGGGGATTTTCCCAACCCAGGGATCGAACCCACGACTGTTATGTCTCCTGCATTGGCAGGTGGGTTCTTTCCACTAGTGCCACCTTCATTCTACCTGGAAGATATAAATCCTTGTTATTTCATATATTCATTTTGTAAAGTAATACACTCATCTAGTGCAAAATTTAAGAGATACCAAAGAGTAGCTGGTGCATAAGTCTCCCAACAGCACCCAGCTTCCCTCTCTGTTACCAGTGTCCTCCATCCCAACATCCATCATCCGTCCATCCATACAATTAACATTTCATGGTGTCTGCTCTGTGTGAAGACAGCCAGATCAGGGAGATTTGAATCCCTCGTCTAGCACTGACAGCCTATGGCCTTGAGCAGACCACTTGATCAAGTCTCAGTTTCCTCATCTGTGAGATGAGGATAAAGACAATTACCTTATACATCGTTGAGAGGCTATATTACAAGGACCTAGCAGAAGCCTGGGTGCTATGGATACCACTATGAAGCCAGATGTCATCTGTTCTCAAGAGCTCTGTTCAAGCGCCCCACTCAGATCTGCATCTTAGTTCCCTCTTCCTGTCTTCCCTTCTTTGGATCAGGCTATTTTTCTGGCTACCAGCCTAGAATCTCTCCTGCCACTACAAGGAGTCCATCCACAGGGCTGGGCCCTGCATACAGGCATAAGGTAGAAGCCTAGGACTTCCCACTGCCTGATTCTGTCCCTGAGAATTTTTGACTAAATCTCAAGCATCATATTCAGCAGTGTTATCTTGTCAGAAGCTGTAAAACCATTTACACTTTTGTCTAAATATTATGGATGGCAAGTATTCAACCATGGGGAGAAAGGATAGACAGTGAACTCACTCACCTGGTTCAGGTGTCATAGTTTTGTTCTTCTTGAAGAAAAATCATCCCTGAACTCTGTTCGAAAATATTGGCCAACATCTTCCCTACCAGCCAGGCTATCTATCTGTAGAGAAGAGCAAGTTTTCAGTCTGAAAATACCTATTTCCAGACATCGGGTTTTTGTTTGGATTTCCCCAGTGGGACCAGTGGTAAAGAACCCGCCTGCCAATTCGGGAGACATAAGAGACACAGGTTCAATCCCAGGGTTGGGAAGATCCCCTGGAGGAGGGCATGGAAACCCACTGCAGTATTCTTGCCTGGGGAATTCCTGTGGACAGAGGAGCCTGGTGGGCTACAGATCATAGGGTCACAAGAAGTTGGATACAGTTAAAGCAACTTAGCTTGCGTGGTGTTTGTTTGTTCGTTTGTTGGCCATGTTTCGTGGCTTGTGGGATCTTAGTTCCCTGACCAGTGATTGAACCCAGTCCCTCAGCAGTGAGAGTTCCGAGCCATAACCACTGGACTGCCAGGAAACTGCCAGTGGGTTTATTTTTTTTTTACAAAGTGTTCTCACTTTGCCACTGAACATATTAAGAAAACACATTCTGGGGAGGGGCACCTTTGGTGAGTAGAGGGATTCTTGAGAGAGACCAAGACAAAGAAACTCCCACATTTGGGGGAGTTGCAGCCTGAAGGCCAGTCTCTCCTTCCATTCCTGCCTTTGGGTCCTTCTGCCACCAGGGAGCTGCTACCTGTGAGGTGACCATGCTGTCCCCAAATCAGTCAGCCTCTGGAGGAAACTAAGGGCTTCTTCCCTTCACCCTGAGCTAGGTTTCCCCACCAGCTCAAGGTCTGCAGGTACAGGCAGCCAGGCCTGGGAGGGACCACACACCCTGCTTCTCTCCAGACACAGTACAGGTGTGTGCTTCTGGGTCACATTTTGGTGTCATGATACCACTGACTTTCTCATCATTGCAGTAGTCTTTTCCAAATAGGAAAAGGAGTATGTCAAGGCTGTATATTGTCACCCTGCTTATTTAATTTATATGCAGAGTACATCATGAGAAACATTGGGCTGGAAGAAGCACAAGCTGGAATCAAGATTGCTGGGAGAAATATCAATAACCTCAGATATGCAGATGACACCACCCTTATGGCAGAAAGTGAAGAGGAACTTAAAAGCCTCTTGATGAAAGGGAAGGAGGAGAGTGAAAAAGTTGGCTTAAAGCTCAACATTCAGAAAACTAAGATCATGGCATCTGGTCCCATCACTTCATGGGAAATAGATGGGGAAACAGTGGAAACAGTGTCAGACTTTATTTTTGGGGGCTCCAAAATCACTGCAGATGGTGATTGCAGCCATGAAATTAAAAGACTCTTAATCCTTGGAAGGAAAGTTATGACGAATCTAGATAGCATATTAAAAAGCAGAGACATTACTTTGCCAACAAAGGTCCATCTAGTCAAGGCTGTGGTTTTTCCAGTAGTCACGTATGGATGTGAGAGTTGGGCGGTGAATAAAGCTGAGCACTGAAGAATTGATGCTTTTGAACTGTGGTGTTGGAGAAGACTCTTGAGAGTCCCTTGGACTGCAAGGAGATCCAACCAGTCCATCCTAAATGAGATCAGTCCTGGGTGTTCATTGGAAGGACTGATGCTGAAGCTGAAACTCCAATATTTTGGCCACCTCATGTGAAGAGTTGACTCATTGGAAAAGACCCTAATACTGGGAAGGATTGGGGGCAGGAGGAGAAGGGGACGACAGAGGATGAGATGGCTGGATGGCATCACAGACTCGATGGACGTGGGTTTGGGTAGACTCTGGGAGGTGGTGATGGACAGGGAGGCCTGGCATGCTGCGACTCATGGGGTCACAAAGAGTTGGACACAACTGAGCGACTGAACTGAACTGAACTGATGTGCTACTGTGACTCACTGAAGGTTCAAATGATGGTTAGCGCTTTTTAGCAATATTTTTACATTAAGGTAGGTATGTACTTTTTTTTTTTAGAGATAATGCTATTGCACACTTAATAGACTACAGTATAGTGGATGGCATCACCGACTCGATGGACATCAGTTTGAGTAAACTCTGGGAGTTGGTGATGGACAGGGAGGCCTGGCGTGCTGCGATTCATGGGGTCGCAAAGAGTTGGACACAACTGAGTGACTGAACTGAACTGAACTGAACTGATAGTATAAATGTAACTTTTCTGTGCAGTGGGAAATCAAAAAATTCATTTGACTAGCTTTATTGTGATATGGCTTTATTGTAGTGTTCTGGAACCAAACCCACAATATCTCTGAAGCATGCCTGTAATATTTCTATAAACTTGTATTGAGTCACTGGAAAATGAGAGGATTTCTTGCCTCTGGGACACTTTTCAAAATGTCAAATGAATTTCTCCTTCCAGAGATGTAAACTTGTCCAAGGCATAGACTTACAATAAAAATTTGGCACTTTGTTTTTCACAGGGACAATATCATAAAAAGGAGGTTTCCTTGTGATTGGCTAAACTCAAAGCTCTCCACCAGATAAGGTGACTTTTCAAAAGGCGATTACAGCTCCAAGTTTTGTGTAATTTCAGGTTTATATAGGCAAGTTCGTGGGCTTCATGCATCCATTTCTATTTCCCCAAGAAACACTGATTATTTTCACAATATCAAAACCAAGGTAATGGGAAAGCCATAGACATGGCCTGCTTGGCAGACAAGTAAGATCCCACATTCATTCAGGGCCACATCACCCAGCCTTTGGGTCCCCCCTGCCTTGCCAACAGGAAGGCCAGTTGATTTGAGGGTGAAGTCTCCCCTAATCTGTCAGGGCCTCCTGGGGTGCTTGCCTACATCCTGAATCTGTCCTCCTGGTTCTCCTCTGGCGACCTGCTGGGGAAGCAGAAATACAGACAGTCCCTCAGGACCGGAATCCTTAACCACTTTAGATCGCCACCCTACCTTTGCTCCCACTTTCAGCCTCACTCACTGGCCTTGGTGCCTCCCACCCTGTAGCCCCCATGCCGAGGTGGACCCAGCCCCTGGCTCTGCAGGCCGTGGTGCAGCTCCTGACACTGGGGGAGCCGCGGCCGTGGGGCTCCGAAACACGGTCCCTGTGATGCTAGTGCAGGCTTTCTGCCACCTCTGCTACCAAGTTGGAGGTGAGCTCTCCCACGGGGGTCCTTGGGTGAGAAGGGAAGGGGGGGCTGCCTTCCCATGTTGCCGGAGTGTCCAGGGAGGGCACCCTGGACCGTGCAGCCTTTCCTGTGCACACACAGCCAAGCCCCGGGGGCCCGGGCAAGGTGCCATGCGACCTGGATGACCAGAGATGGGAGTGAGTCCTGCCTGGGAGGACTCGATTCCCTACACCAGGGCCCGGGAACCCCGAGTGACCACAGGCTGGGAGTGGGGGCTTCTTTCAGCAATCCCACGAGTCCTCATGCTGGTTATTCTCCACTTACCCGCTCACCTCCCAAATCCATCCTCTCCATCCTCTGCCCCGCTTGGCCATGATTCTGGCAGTAGCTACTTTCTTTGTTTAAAAGTAGTATTGAAAGGCTCCTGTTTCACATACCAGCTCTCTGTCACTGTCCCCTATTAATTCCTTTATCATGTGAATAGTCCCTTCACTAAATTCTCCCAGTTTAACCCTCAGAGATACCGTGAGCCTGACTCCAATGGCCCCCACCCCAGGACGCTTGAGGAGTCCTCGGGTAGACAATGATGAAATTGACCATCCTATCAGTAGAAGAATTGCAGGCTGAACCACATTTAATCTGATCCAGAAAAATAGAAAAATGTAGCATTTCTTGCATGTTAGTGTTGCAGAGCAAATCCATACTGTAACCCAACATCAGGCCTCTGGGAGTAGTTGGGCTCTCGGTCACTTGGCCACTCAGAGCCCTCTCGTATTCTTCATCACTTCATGAAGAGATTTCAGGTGCCTTTGACCGTTTATCACCTTGTCGAAAGCTCTCTCTTAGCTTCAGCTGCAGGGGAAGAATCAGTGTGGATCTGAAGGAGCTCAGAAGGAGCCCAGCTCCTCACACAGATCTAGAGTTTAACCATCTAAGGCCCTGGACCAGGCTACTTTGGTTACAAAGAGAAACACTGATTGGATAGAATCTCAAGCAGAGCAAAACAGTTGGATACAGCTCTCCTTTCTCTTTAAGTTTTGTGTGTGTGTGTGTGTGTGTGTGTACATATTTATAATATATATTTTATACTATATTTTATAGTATATTGGGCTTCCCTGCTGGCTCAAACAGTAAAGAATCTGCCTGCAATGCAGGTGACCTGGGTTCAATCCCTGGGTTGAGAAGATCCCCTGGAGGAGGGCATGGCAACCCACTCCAGTGTTCTTGCCTGGAAAACCCCATGGACAGAGAAGCCTGGTGGGCTACAGTCCATGGGGTCACAAAGAGTCAAACTAAGCACAGCGCAGCACATAATATATTATAAAATATTATAATATTTTATATTAAATATTATATAAAATAACTTAAATTATATAATTTTATATTATATATATATAATTTTGCAGGGCTATGCACAGCACGCAGGATCCTAATTCCCTGACCAGGGATTGAACCCATGCCCTCTGCAGTGGAAGGGCAGAGTCTTTTAACCACTGGCCCATCAGTGAAGCTTCTTCAGTTGTATTTTAATGACTTGATGTCTTTTTTTGAATTTATTTATTTCTAATTGATGGATGACTCCTTTACAATACTGTGTTGGTTTCTGCCAAACTAATGTCTTCTTTGGATAAGCTGGATGCTCATCTCTCCCAACTGTGACCCACAGAATACTGCACTAGAGAGAGTGAAAAGTTACACACCCTCCTGTGATGTGGACTGACTGCCATGAGCTAGTGTGGACCCAGTTAATGGCTAGGGCTGCTACCTAAGTACTGCCAGGAAAAGATGGCTAAGCATCAGTAATTTTTTTCTTAAAATCGTGCTTTCTGGACAAAACTTTCTCAACTGATGACAGGCTTGTAGCTAAACAACTTAATAAAGGAATTCAAAAAATTTAATTACCGGGTCTGGCAGTGTGTTCTGTAAATAATGCTAGCCTGGAGTTTTCATCAAGAAATAATAATTGTCTAAAGTTAGATGTTTTATGCTTTATTTGGATTTTTTAAATGATTGTGGTAGGTGATTGGTAACACCTGTGTTAAATTTTTCCATATTAAAAAGTAAAGCTGGATCCCTACCTCACACCCTAATAAATTCCAGATGGATTAGAAGTAAAAATGTACGCATACACCAACCCATAACAAAACTCCATAAAAGTTCTAGGGAAGGCTATGTTTATTTAATCTTGGGAGGTGAAAAGGTAGGCCTTTCTAAAAATGACACCAAAGCTAGAAACCATTACAAAATATGATGGATTTGACTATATGAAAATTTTAGACTTCCATATGGCATCCACATATATTTAAAAGTCAAAGCAGAAACTGAAAAGCAGCATTTTTACACGTGAGAAGCAAAGGCATAATGTTCCTGGTATCTGAAGAGCCAGGTGGTTCAGTGGTAAAGACTCTGACTGCCAATGCAGGAGATGCAAGAGATCCAGGTTCAATCCCTAAGTTGGGAAGATCCCCTAGAGGAGGAAATGGCAACCGGCTCCAGTATTCTTGGCTAGAAAATCCCATGGACAGAGGAGCCTGGTGGGTTTACAGTCCATGGGGTCCCAAAAAGTTGGACACTACCGAGCGACTTAACACACACACACACACACACACACACACACACGAAGAGCCATTACAAATCAATTAGGAGTAAAAGAATACTGTTTGAACAAGCTCCCGGAGTTAGTGACGGGCAGGGAAGCCTGGTGTGTTGCAGTCCATGGGATCGCAAAGAGTCGGACACGACAGAGCGACTAAACTGACCGGAACTGAGTAGGAGGATGAGCAATGAACATGAAGTGGAAACTGACCACGCTTTGCAAATGGCCAGTGACTTCACGAGAGGACGTTCAACCTCCCCATAGGTAAGGGAATATTTAAAAAGGAGAAAGGGAAAAAGAAAACCACTCACGCTACCCCCACAACAAAGCTCGTGGGATGGTCTTTCCTCACACCCCAGAAGAACACAGGTGAAAAAAGATTGTAACACCCAGTGCTGGTGAGGGTTCTGAAAGGGGCTTCTCACCCTGCTGGTGCCAGGGGAGTTAAGTATACTCAAATGTTTTGGAGAGCAGTTGCTCAATATGTATCAGAAGCCTTTTTAACTGGATATGTTGTGACCTAATAACACTCCTGTTACTCCTGATCTGGCCTTGAAGGCAGGGACACAGTCTCCTTAGGCCATGCCATCCAGAACATGGGACCCATTCCTCCTAATTTCCCCCCAGAGCAGGGGTCAGGTTGCCTGAAGGTGCCAGTAATTGGACAGCAAGCACAGTACAGACAGCAACAAAATGACCGCTGCAGGCCCAGCCCCAGGCCAGGGTCACTCACTGGAAGCCCCTGCTTCCATTCGGCTATGGGCAGTCATCACCCTCCTCAGAACTGGGCCCGGGCCCTCTCCTTTAGGCAGAGCCAGGCCCCACTGACGCAACCATGAGTTCCAGAGAAAGGATGTTTTTCCACCACCCTCCCTATTCTTCACTTCCTGCCCCAGGAAATACCCACTCACAGCAGGGACCGCTCCTCTCCAGCCTACTGGGTTGGGGTCTGAGTCTCTGACCCTGTTAAGATAATCACACTATACTGCAAGATCTAAGCTCAACTGTGGTCATGTTTTTACATTTATGAGAGTAAAAATACAAAAACAATGTACACATTCATCACTAAGAAAGTGACTAAGTAAACTGAGACCTTCTCACATAGAGTGCATAGAGAATGATGACATACACCTATATATAGTCACGTGAAATGAAGAGGATGGGAAGGTTACTTGAGTCGATCCAAGTGCTCACCACAGGACCCGCCACATAGAGAGTGCTCAAGAGTTGTAGTTAAGTGGGAAAAGAAACTACAAAACAGTGTTATGGCTCAAAAGCATTTTGTTGTTAAAATATATGCATCGTTTACAAATGAACTTACTTACGAAACAGGAAGAGACTCACAGACTTAGAGAACAAACTTATGGTTCCAGGCAGGGGGCTGGGGTAGTTAGGGGAAGGGGTAGTTAGGTAGTTTGGGATGGACTTGTACACCCTGCTATATTTAAAATGGATAACCAACAAGGACCTACTGTATAGCACAGGGAACTCTGCTCCATGTTATGTGGCAGCCTGGATGGGAGGGGAGTTTGGGGGGAGAATGGATACATGTATATGTATGGCTGAGTCCCTTCCCTGTTCCCCTGAAATTATCACAACACTATTAATCGATTATACCCCAACATGAAATACAAAGGTTAAAATCCATCAACATGAATCAGTCACTGGTATACATGTGCCCCTTCCCATCCTTAAGCCCCTCCCATCTCCCCGCCCATCTCCCATCCCTCTAGTCACAGAGGGATGTCACAGAGCACTGGGTTGAGCTCCCTGCGTCACACAGCCAATTCCCACTTGCTATCTATTTTACATACGGTAATGTATGTGTTTCCATGCTGTTCTTCATGTTGATGTATGGCAGAGGCCAATACAATATTGTAAAGCAGGGATCCTCCAATTAAAAAATAGCTGAAAAAAAGTTTAAAATAATAAATATATATATGCTTCTTTATAGGTATATATGTAGAAAAACATATGGAAGGATATCAACTAAAATGTGAACAGTGCCTGTTTTGAGGCGGTGGCTCACACATCCATTTGCATCATTGTTCGTGTTATAATGATCACATAAGACTTTATCTTCTCAGACTGGTTCAGGAAATGGACAAGAAGAAAGATTTCCAGAATTTTCTGGTCAACCTTAACATAAAAAATCTGACATGTGAACTTGGTGACGCACTACCAGTCACATATTAATCAGGAAAAAAAAACTTCATTTTTCAAAAGTTAGAATATAATAAAAAAAAAACTTTCATAATTTTTAAACATTACAGTGCTTAAGGCTCACTTGGGGGACTATGACTATGGGAAATCAACCCCACCAACACCCCTCTGGGCTGGAGAGGACCAAATTCCTTTCTATAGAAAGTTCCAATGCCCTCAGGTATTTCCCCAAGTTTGCCCAGCTTCAGTACAAGGGGAACCCTCAAAACTGAACACCCATGAGCAGCTCTAGGCTGACCACGTTATGCACTACAGAAAAGAGGTTTTTTCCCTGCCAGCTCCAGAAAAGGAAAATCCCTGCAAGTTCTTTGAAAGGGCCTGGTGTGAGTCACATGCCCACCACTGAGTCAATCATATAGCCAGGGGGAGGTAACTTGTGGTAGACACTGTTGTTCTTCAATTCTTACCACCCCTTTCCCTCCCTCTTCTGATAACAGTATCAGATATCCTTTGGAGACTCATTCTTTCCTCATTTCACAGGTTTCTGTTGGGGCTGGCAATCTCCACACCCCACCTCTTGGCCCCAGAAATGGGCACTTGAGCTAAAACTGGCCAGTCTATGAAAAACCATCTTCCTGGCTACAGTGGTTGGAGGCTCAAGTCAAATGGGACCAGGTGGTCCTTCTATAATATTCTGTCTATAGAATGGAGGAAGATAACTGAGGGTATCTCCCAGCATATGGAGAAAGATGGGAGAGAATAGTCATTCCACAGAGGCAGAAGAGAGGTGTGGGGAGAAAGAGACACTATTTGAATCCCTGTACCTGGATGGGACGTTACTTTGCCAACAAAGGTCCTATCTGGTTTTTCCAGTAGCCGTGCACAGTTGTGAGAGTTGGGCTATAAAGAAAGCTGAGTGCTGAAGAATTGATGCTTTTGAACTGTGGTGTTGGAGAAGACTCTTGAGAGTCCCTTGAACAGCAAGGAGATCCAACCGGTCCACCCTAAAGGAAATCAGTCCTGAATATTCATTGGAAGGACTGATGCTGAAGCTGAAACTCCAATGCTTTGGCCACCTGATGAGAAGAACTGACTCATTTGAAAAGACCCTGATGCTGGGAAAGATTGAAGGCGGGAGGAGAAGGGGACAACAGAGGATGAGATGATTGGATGGCCTCACTGACTCAATGGGCATGAGTTTGAGTAAGCTCCAGGATTTGGTGATGGACAGGGAGGCCTGGCATGCTGCAGTCCACGGGGTCGCAAAGAGTCAGACACAACTGGGCGACTGAACTGAACTGCCCTGGTTGGAATTAGCTAACAGCCACCCTCCCTGAGCCTCCCAGGAACCCTCCCTGGGCCTCCCAGCTTTGCAAACAAGAAAGTCCTTTCCAGCTTGAGCTGGGTTTCCTGTCATTGGCCAATTTAGAGGCCCGAGCCTGGTGAGATCTAAACCATGTGCCCATATCTGTGATCAAACAGACAGGTCACTGAGGTTGCATGCATGCATGCTAAGTGGCTTCAGTCGTGTCCGACTCTGTGCGACCCCATAAATGGCAGCCCACCAGGCTCCTCTGTCCCTGGGATTCTCCAGGCAAGAATACTAGAGCGGGTTGCCATTTCCTTCTCCAATGCACGCATGCATGCTAAGTCACTTCAGTTGCGCCTGACTGTGTGTGACCCCGTGGACAGCAGCCCACCAGGCTCCTCCGTCCACAGGATTCTCCAGGCAAGAATACTGGAGTGGGTTGTCACTTCCTTCTCCTCACTGAGATTAGCAGACCCTAATAAAACCAGAAGGTGGGAGTAGAGGAAGATTTCCCCAGAGAAGGACTTGCTGCAGAGCGGGACAGCCAACAGTAATGGCCAGTCAAGTATGGAAGTGTCATTGATCAAATAAATGGGGTTTTATCCACTCCCAGTACTCTTGCCTGGAAAATCCCATGGACGGAGGAGCCTGGTAGGCTGCAGTCCATCGGGTCTTCGAGTGGGACATGACTGAGCGACTTCACTTTCACTTTTCACTTTCACACATTGGAGAAGGAAATGGCAACCCACTTCAGTGTTCTTGCCTTGAGAATCCCAGGGAAGGGGGAGCCTGGTGGGCTGCCGTCTATGGGGTTACACAGAGTCGGACACGACTGAAGTGACTTAGCAGCAGCAGCAGCAGTACTCTATCACAATCAGTTGACAAAAAAGAAAAAGAACATAGAAAATTTAATTAAGTTGTATATATCAAGCTTTGTACCCTACAGAAAAGTCCTATTTTTAAGTGCCCAAGAAATAGTTATAAAAATAACATGTATTCAAATATAAAGAAAATGTCAAATCTTTGAAATATTATAAGTTCTAGTCTCTGATCACCATGCAATGAAATTAAAAATCCATAAGAAAAGTTTGAAAGTGAGAGTATTCACCACTCAGTCGTGTCTGAGTGACCCCATGGCTCCTCTGTCCATGGAATTCTCCAGGCAAGAATACTGGAATGGGTAGCTTTTCCCTTTTCCAGGGGATCTTCCCAACCCAGGGATCAAACCTGGGTCTCCTGCATTGCAGGCAGATTCTTTACCATCTGAACCACCTGGGAAGAAAAGCTTAAATGGAAATAAGATACAACTAATTAAATTTAATTTTATAAAGGTTTATATTATAATAAGAACATTTATATGGAAAAGCAACTGTTCAGGAATTTTTTTTTCATTTGAAGGCAAAACCAGGGAAATACATACCAGTCTACAGAACATATGTGGCAGTTGTCAAAACTTTATTGCAGAGCAGATGTAAACACATTTATCTGTTTTTAATATGAAACAAATCAGGTGAAAATAGAATGATGAAAGAAATAATTATCACTACATTCATAAGGGAAATGGATAATAATGGCATGTGAATAGGAAACGCTTACGCAGACCATTTACCACAGAACATTCCAGACAGGTTAAAGTTAAATACACACATGTATACACATACACAACCATTGAAAAAATAAACCCACAGCAGAAGAATATAAGTGTTTGCTCACCCTGTCTACTGAGACACTGGTGTCAGGACAAAGTGTGGGTTTCAGAGGAAACAGACCTCTGAACATCTGTGAGCTCAGTTTCCTATCTGTACAGTGTAAGTGCGTGTGTGCATGCGTGCTAAGTCGCTTCAGTCGTGTCTGACTCTTTGTGACCGCATGGACTGTAGCCCATCAGACTCCTTTGTCCAAGCGATTCTCCAGGCAATGATACCGGAGTGGGTTGCCATGCCGTCCTCCAGGGGATCTTCCCAACCCAGGGATCAAACCCACGTCTCATGTCTCTTGCACTGGCAAGCGGGTTCCTTACTACTAGCACCACCTGGGAAGCTCCACAAGGTAGGTAAAAATACCCAGTTCACAAGAATCAAAGCCACCTCGTGACCCCCACTTTAACCTCTGTAGTGGACTTCCTCAGACTGGGTACTGGGATTGCAATGGGGCATCTTTGAGAACAGATGCCCTTGGGGAGAAAGATTTGACTCAAGTAACCATATAAGTATGTAATTAAAGAAAAGTTTGGGAGACTATAAGAATAGAACACATTTTTTAAATTTGCAAACACCTCTATATAAACATAAAGAAAAGCAATGGAGTGGAAGAACATTTCATGATAAATATGAAAAATAATATCAAAATATATATGAAACTGATTTTAAAAGTTTAGGAAAGCCCAGTCTCTGGCAAATACAAAGATGTGGCGTTAGCAGAGGACTTGAAAAAGAGTACACTGCACATATACCAGATCATGCCCGTTGGCCCAGAGCTGCTGCTGCTGCTGCCAAGTCGTTTCAGTCCTGTCCGACTCTGTGTGACCCCATAGACAGAAGCCCACCAGGCTCCCCCATCCCTGGGCTTCTCCAGGCAAGAACACTGGAGTGGGTTGCCATTGCCTTCTCCACAGAGCTGATGAAGAGCTACCAAACCACAATGCACTGACATCGTCAAACCTTTCAACCAGCAGTTCCCCTGATTGAAGGAAGAAAGAGAGAGAGGAAGGGAGAGAAGGAGGGAAGGAAAGAAGGAAGGGAGGGAAGGAGAAAAAAGAAAAACCCTATTCATATCAAGATGTTTTTACCTATATGATTTGCAAGCACACAACACTTAAGACAGTCCAAATCCTGACTGTGAACTATTACTATTTCAGACCACTTGTTGTTGTTGTTTAGTCACTAAGTCATGTCCGACTCTTTGTGACCCCATGGACTGCAACACAGTTGCAGGCTTGACTGTCCTTCACTATTTCCTGGAGTTTGCTCAAGCTCGTGTCCATTGAGTTGGTGATGCCATCCAACCATCTCATCCTCTGTTGCCCCCTTCTCCTCCTGCCTTTGCTCTTTCCCAGCATTAGGGTCTTTTCCAATGAGTGAGTCGCTCTTTGCATTGGAAAAACTCATGGAAAAAATTATACAAAATAACACTGCATGAAAAAGTTGATCACAAGATAATAAGTGCACATCGATTCTAACTAAGCATAAACTTTGCCAGAAGTAAATGAAAGTCTAGGAGAATAATAGAGGTATTTGCCCATTTGCTGTAGGTTTGACATTTCTGTTGATCTCACATTGTATCATCAGATAAATGTTCTATTTTTTTTAAGGATTGATTTCACAAAAGAACTTTCACAAACGAACTTATTTGCAAAACAGAAATAGAGTCACAGATGTAGAAAACAAGCTTATGGTTATCAAGGAAGAAAGTGGGGGAGAGAAATAAATTGGGAGGTCGGGATTGACATACACATATATAAAATGGCTTTCCAGGTGGTGCAGTGGTAAAGAATACACCTGTTGATGCAGGAGATGCAGGAGATGCGGATTTGATCCCTGGGTTGGGAATATCCCTTCGAATAGGAAATGGACAACTAATAAGAACCTACTAAAAAAAAAAAAAAAAAAGAACCTACTGTGTAACAGAGAACTCTACCCAATGCTCTGTAATGAACTATATGGGAAACAACCTTAAAAAAAGAGTGGATCTATGTATATGTATCATGTAACTGATTCACTTTGCTGTACCACAGAAACTAACACAACTTTGTAAATCAGCTAAACGCTGTAAAAATTAAGAAACAAAAACTAGGAAGAACCTTCAGCATTCTACCCATGTAAGCTGGATGCTGCCCACGTCATCTCCAGACTGGATTCTTAGGTCTCAGCCCGAGATTTCCAAGCAAGTAAGAGCAGGTGTATGAAGGGTAGAGGGCTGGCAGGGCAGGCAGCAGGGGCTCCTTCTACAGGACACAGCTGCCCGCCGGCTCCTGGCCTGGGGCGCGTCTTATCGCATGAGCTCATGTGAAAGCCTCACGCCTCCAGGTCTTCAGCGAACACTTGCCATCCCTTTCCTGTCTCCACCCAGCTCTGCCCCTGTGCCCATGAGCTCATCGCTGCTGGGCAAGCCCTCCTGAGGTCAGATAACCGCCAGGGGCAGCTCTTTTCCCAGCCTCCTGCTCCTTGCTCCGCGCGCCCGGGAGACACAGGGCTGCCCTGACTCCCACTCCGTGGTTCCGCACGAGAACAGAGACTTGTGTGAGCGCGGCCAAGGTCCTGGAGGTGAACGGGCCCTCCCAGTCTGCTCCCCACCCCGTCATGGCCTTGCCTGTTCAGAGAAATGCTCAGCCTCCGTGACCAGACAGACCCCTGCCCACCCCCACACCACCGTCTTTGTTTCTATCTCAGCCCCAGACCCTGCAGCAGCCCTGAGCCCCCAGCCTCCCAGGTGGGTGTCAGCCAGAGGAGATGCTGGGGAGGAGGTCGGAGGCTGGAAGAATCCCCACTGGAGGCAGAAAGGGTGGTTTCCCTGGCAGCCTGGGGGGCACGGAGCATGGCTGGGGGGTGCAGCCAGGTTCCTTCTCTGGGTGGGTCAAAGCTGGTTCACTCATGGGTCTTGGGTATGAGGGACTCACTCTGGGCCAGGCCCCCCGCTACTGGGAATCAGGGTGGGTTTTTCTGCCCCACCAGCCGCGCTCCCCAACCCCCTAGGCTGCCCCCCAGCATCATCTTCTTAGGGTCTCCGTGGCCTGGCTCTTTTCCTGTGTAGGTGGCTCCTTACCTTGCACTTTCAGGACCCACTTCCCATGCTGGCCGGCTGTGGCCCCAGACCACCTAATTGCACGCGGCCCCCTGCCCCACCCCACCCCGCCACACACACACCGAAGCTGCTTTCCTAACACTAGAGCTCTGTTTCCCCAGACCTTACGACCCCAGGCTTTCCAAACGATCCAGGCCTGTCCCGTCCAGACCTCCCAGAAATTAAATAGGAAAGAATGAGGAGAGGGGCAGTACCGTCCTGGAGAACCGGCCACCGACAGATATGACAAAGGCCCCAGGATTCGAAGTCCCACTCCCACCCCATGGATGGCCCCGGAGTGGCCAGGGAGCCGTGTCCACGCCTCTGCCAAGCCGCTCACCACATTCCCACGGGAGCCCAAGCGCAGTGTGGAGACAGCTGTTCCTCTCAGCAGATGCTCGCGGGGAGGGGGCGCCTGCTCCCAGCCCATCCCCGTGACTCGTGGAGTCCCGCCAGCTCACCCATTAGACTAGAGCAGCCTGAAGAGCCCCGAGTAGCATGGCTTGAGGGCAGAGTGGGTGGCCGGTCAGTGCCTGCACGACCCCATCTGCAAAGTGGGGACAACTGGTCATTTCGCCAGCACCATCCCCCCCGTGAGGACAGAGGCTGGGTCTGCCCAGGCTGCCCCCCTGTCCCAACCTAGCACAGTGCTGGCCGCTCATATGGAGCACCCACTCTGTGACAGGCAGTGGCCAGGAAGCTGGGGCTTCAGAGATAGACACGGGAGGCCCCGGAGAAGCTGACAGGAGCAGAGAAGGAAGCCCCGCAGGTGCCAGGGCTGGGCCCCCACTGTCCGTGCTGAACCCGAGGAGAGGCCCATGGGCATCAACCAGCCTGGGAAGAGACGGTGCTCTGCAGAGTAATGACACCAAGATCCCATGGCATTTCAGGTCCAGGCCCAGGCCTTCTGTCTGAAACCAGGCAGTTCTATAGCGTCTCCTGCCCCGGCAGGGCTCAGAAACCAGTCCCAAGGGTCTCGCATCCTTGTCTACGACCCTCACCTCCCAGTCGGTTCTCAGTGAGCAGCCCTGTCCAGGCCATCCTGGTCTGACAGCTTCTCTGCTGCCCTGCAGGCCACACCATATGAAAACTCAAGAGGACAAAAGGAGGTGGCATGCCCACGGTCCACACGGGGTCCTAGCACCTGGGGTCCAGCACCTAGGGTCCTGGGGCCAGGATGGCCAGCGTACAATACTTAATCCCTCTGAGTCAAGATCCTTCAGGGTAAAAAGAAGGAGCAGGACCCCAGCCTCTGGGCTCCTTGACCCGAGCCCTGTTCTCTGAAGCCCGGCGCCCCTTCTCCCAGCCCAGAGTGCAGACTCTCAGCCCTCCACCCCCACTTTCCTGACTCAGCCACCACCCAGCTTCCTGGATTTTCTCATAACACATCACTCACCACCCCGTGTTTCTTTTAGCTCCATGAAGACTTTTCTGCTTGAGAAACACATTTGGATCTAATGGGGTAAGAAGGTGCTGAAGTTAGAAATATTTGCTTAATTTAGTAATATGTATGTGCTTAGGTCACATCCATTCTCCCGAAGTTAACTCTCCCCCACCGGGCTGTGAGCTCGGGTCAGAGACTGTCTACTCCCACAGAATCAGAGTGATATTTTTAGTCATCTTATAAAATAATTTAAAACAGACTTTTCAGGACAACCCAGCCAGCACAGGCAGCTTGGACCCGAGCATCAAATGTTGTCCTGACTATTTGCTTTCTGTTTCCATAGGGGAACCACTCCATCTCTCCTCCTCATGCTTCTCTCTGTGTTGTCCCTTAACCCTTGAATCCATCACTGAAGCTGCAGGAAGAAGGCCGATGTCCCCAGATGTCCTCACCTTCACATCAGGCGCTGTCGAGGGAGCAGTGGAGGGGTGGGGGGTAGTTCTGGCAGACTGGTTATTCCAAGAATGAAATGTTGGAAAGGTCAGGCTGTGGGCACCAGCACCTGGGTAACCATGAGGATCATTCAGGGTACTTGTGCGTGCATGCTAAGTTGCTTCAGTCGTGTCTGACTCTTTGCAACCCTTTAGACTGCAGCCGGCCAGGCTCCTCTGTCCATGGAATTCTCCAGGCAAGAATACTAGAGTGGGTTGCCATGCCCTCCTCCAGGGGATCTTCCCCACCCAGGGACTGAAACCGAATCTCTTTTGTCTCCTGCATTTGGCAGGCAGGATCTTTATCACCAGGGCCACCTGGGAAGCCCTTTAGGGTACTTACTTACAAGGAAAGAATCCTAACTCTGGCTGTAGGTCAGTAGGAAAAGCATCTACTTAAAGGGTATTGTGTAGGGACTTCTCTGACTGTGCAGTGGTTAAGACTCCTTGCTCCCGATGCAGAGAGCACAGGTTTGATCCCTGGTCGGGGAATTAAGATCCCACATGCTACACACTGCATAGAAAAGGGTGGGGGAGCAGGTGGGTATCAGGTAGTGGAGAAGGCTTGGAAACAACCTATCCAGGACCAATCCATCTCCAGAATGGATCTGGCGAGGCTGCCACTGTCACCAGCATGTATAATAGCACTGGGTCAATAACAACCCTAACACAGGCGAGTGGGGGTGCAACCTAAGTGCCCTAGGAAGTGCTCCTGCAACGTGTAGAAGAGTGTTCTGTGTGGCCCTGGCTTCTCTGAAGTAATGGCTCCTCGTTTGAAAAGTAGGGTTGGCCCATCTGGCTAGGGGACTTCAGGTCACACATCAGTGCGACCTGTGGGGGTGGGGGGTGAGGGCTGGGGGACAAGCATTTGGCATCTCAGCTTCTTCAACAGGCCAAGAGCCAGGCAGCAAACACCCACTGACTTGCGTCCACTACACACAGACTCTCTCCCCTCCTCACCATCTCCAAGCACCCCAAGCCCCAAATCGATTGCTTAATCTGAAGTTCTAAACCCTGCTCAACTCAAGGCGGGGGCTTCCTCTTTTAAATTACTTCACCCACAAGGAAAAGAGGTTGTCATTTGTAGGGCAAGACCCTTCTTCTCCTTGCCCAGCCTGGACTGGGACACAGGGACCTTCCTGGGCGATCCAAGAGAAAAGGTTTGTTGTATGGTATTGCACATGAAGCTCAGAAAAAAATTCACACAGGCACTGGGGTGGCTTTCAAACGATTTATGGACCTTGGGCTTAAAAGTGTTTTCTAATCCCTGTGGAGACCAGATTGCAAAAAAGTATGTTCCTCCAAGCCTTGTTAGCATCTGGCTTGGTCATGACCCTCTGTTGCTAGGGTTTTCTGGTCATTTTCATTTCAGAAATTGACTGTTCACCAGAATGTAGTTGGTGATCACACACTCTGGGGGCAGAAATCTGCAGAGGAGTTTCTGGCTTGGAAAATCCTGAGAGGTGACTCCTTGAGCTGCCTGGTGGCCCTGGGTCCCGGCAGGCCCGTCCTAGGGTGCCTTCTGCCAAAGCGCAAAATTAAGAGGCTTCTGGAAGTCACCTGGGGCCCCTTCTCTTCCCGGGAGAAGCCCCCTTCTTTGAATACTGTGGCCTCCAACGAATCTGAAACCCTGTCTCTAAGACCAGATGGTAGACAGCCTCTTTCTGGTACCCACCAAGGGGGTGGGCTCACTGCATGCAGGGACCTCCAGGCCAGCAAGGAGTAGCTCCCTGCTTGGAAAAGCTCCATATGACCAATATTAGAGCAGAAACCCAGCCAAGGCAAGCTTAGTCCCCAGGGCACAGAGCCTGGGAGCAAATCCATTCCCTCTGCAAACATCTGGTGCACGCACCACGCTGAGGTCAGGATGCTGAACTGTCTTCTGCTGGGAAGGTCCCTCTCCCTCACCACCCTGTTCACTTTCTCAGGGTTTAGGCCTCAGCCTCTCCTCCCTCACCTGCCTGTTGATAACCACAGAGGGAGCAGTTGTCCCCCCCACGACTACCCCCAGGGAACTGAGCCTATCTGCAGGGGCTGTCTGTCTTTTATTTTTGAAAAGGAAAAAAAGGAGGGGTTGCAAGGGATAAATTCTGACGTCATGGGCCGGCGTCGGACACGGGGGTTGGAGGCCATCTGGAGCAGGTGCTGGCAGGGCCCCTGGGAAAGGAGAGAGAGGGCAGCTGGCTCACCGGGTGGGGGTGTCCTGGGGTCAGACAAAGGCCTCCCGGCATGATGAAGTTAAACTTTTCTGGAATTTCTGGCCTGGGAAGGATGGATGATGCTTCCTTGGCCTCTGGCTCCTCTCCTAAAGCCAGGCCCTATAGGTGCAGGACTCCTGGAAGAGGTCCATGCTCAAGGAGACCTGGCCAGACAGTACCCTTGCACCCTCCGTGGGTCCCCGTCACCAACAGATCTGGGAGTCTCAGGGGTGCAGGGCCCTCCCACCTGGGGGGGTATGTCTGGTGCACTGACATTGAGAACTCTCTTCTGCCCTGGCTGCTTCCTCCTGCCTTCCTCTAGGACTTAACGGGGCCTCCAGACTTATCTGCCCCCATCCAGGAGGCAAGGAAAGATTTTCCCCCTGATTCAGGTGGTGAAACTGAAGGCCCCATGCAGTGATGGGATTGGCGAGGGTCCCACTGCAATTTCCCGGCCCGGCCTCCTTGAGATCTGCTCACCGCCTGTTCAGTGTCCTCTCTGGGAAGTTATGCAACTGGAAGGGGGCCCCTTCGGGATGAAATAATTGCAGAGAAAAACAGATGGGCCTCTGAGCAGTCTTTCCCTCCTCTGTGTGCCTGAGAATCCTTCTCAGAACCAGGAGGGGGCGCTGTTACACTGAGCCTGGGGCGGCAGCTGGACAATCCTCTCTTAGCCACACACTCCCCAGCCTCCTAAAAGGTTATGCGCACCTCTCTTATCTCATCAAGGCCCCCTCTCATCTCTTCGCATGGGTGCTCAGCCGCGACCAACTCTCTGAGACCCTATGGACTGTGGCCTGCCAGGCTCCTCTGTCCGTGGGATTCCTTAGGCAAGAACACTGGAGTGGATTGGACTGTAGCCCACCAAGCTCCTCTGTCCTTGGGGATTCTCCAGGCAAGAATACTGGAATGGATTGCCATGCCCTCCTCCAGGGGATCTTCCCAACCCAGGGACTGAACCCCAGGGTCTCCTGCATCTTCTGCATCACAGGTGGATTCTCTACCACTGAGCCACCCATTTCTACAGGGTTCTCGTAAAGGACTGAATATCAATTGTCCCCTGGAAGGGCCAATCCACGGTAGGCACAAGGATCTAACCTTGCCCTTGTGGAGGAAGGAGAAAAAAGGAAGAGGGGCCAATAAGAATGGAGTCTTTTCTCTCCGTGTCCCCACCTTTCAGAGGTTCAGGAGGAAGAAGAGGTCCCAGGCATGCCACTTCTGGATGCCTGGAGCTTGGCACTATTCAGCCTGGCTCTGACTTTTCCTACTCCCTCTCTATGTCCCCTCCACAACTGATCACTCTCCTTCAGCCCCATCGGTCAAGCCCCGCCCCCTATGCCTGCTTGCCTTCCTCATCCTCAGGAGCACAACACCCCCAACCTTTCGAAGACAAGCCCCTCCCCCTCTTTATCCCATCTCCTTATCTCTAGAACCTACCTGCCTGGCTCCTAAGTCTGCCCTCCTCTGGGCACTCCTACCAGAAGACCTCCCCCACTTTCTTTCCCTAGGTCTGAGTTCCCGTGTTTTTCTTTTACTGCCCCTCTAAGCCTGGATGCATGCCCCCTCCATTAACCCAAAAGGAGTCACTCTGTTTTCCATCTGCGTCTCCCTCCTCTCCTTTCTCTCCTCCTGCCTGCCAGGTGTCCTTTCCCGGCTCAGCACACAGTTTTCCTTTTCCAGGAAGCTTGCCCATCTAGCCCAAGCTGGGGAAACTGCCTGTCTCCCTGCCATTGTCCTTTTCAGCCCACAAAGTTAGTGCCTGTTGCCTGGGGATTGGGAGTGGGAGCTGCCAGGATGGAACCCTACAGGTTGCATGGATGTTCAGTGAATACTTGGGGGAATCAGTGGATGGAGAAGTGACAAATGACAAGATTCCCTACAGAACGGCCAGGCTCCTGAGGCCCAGTGACCTTTTCTCTCTCCTTTGCCATCAAGAGGAGTTATCACTTTGGGCATTCAATAAAGGGCCACAAACAGCTCATGTTCAGCTGCTCAATGGTTCCAACTTTCCCAGGCCTGGCCTCTGGGGCCAGAGTAAGAAGAAGCAGACCTTATGGAAGAAAAAGCAGGAAGAACGAATCTGAGTCCCAGGTCTAGCCCAGGAGGTAGAGAGAGCCTTCCCTGCAGCTTTCTGAGCAAGGAAACGGGGAGGAGGGGCAGGGAGCTTCCATCGTCAAGGCAGTCATGTGCTGACTACCTCCTTCCCTGAAGGTCCCTCCAGCACCATCCTCCCACTTCTATCCATCCCACCTCTCAGGCCCCAGGGAAGCAGGAACTGCACCCTGATCTGCCCCCAGGGAAGCCTCATGCCACAATTAACTCTTCCAGGATCTGACCTGCCCCAAAGGACCACAGGCCAGTGTTCAGAAGTGAGGGCTCACCAGAAAACTCTTCCACAGACAGGGGTAGGTAGAGCCCAAGGTGTTGATTCTGTCCACCCTGGGATGGGGGTGTGGCAGGGTTGATTTACTGCATGCAATCTCAAAGCTCAAAGAGAGAGGAGACCTACCTAGATGGTTACCCAGCCATCACCAAGTACAAACAAGGGACCCAGAAGACAGGAAGAACCAGCCTATGGATATTCAGACAGAAGAAGGTGCCCATGAAGCTCCCAACCTGTCCTTAATAAGGGGTTTCAGAGGATGTAGCTGCTGCTCCCTGGAAACCAACCCTGTGCCTGGCCCAATCTGCCTGGCTCCTTAAACCTGTATAAACAAAGCAAATCTCAATGAAGTTCCAGGTTGGTAACATTCCTGTTTGTCCAATAGACAAAAAGGAGAGGGAACTTCCATCCTCCAGATGGAAGATCTGCCTTCCTCTCCCTTCCAAGGAGATCCCTCCCTCTTCCTCTTCAGTATCTCTTCTTTTCTCTTCAAATGAAAAGAGTGGTGCCACTCTACTGGGGTAACTGTGGACAGGCAATCAAGGTGGCTGCCTGGAGGTGGTGAACCAACTCATCAAAACAAAAAGGACTCACTGCTGATGGTCATCTTGGAGTTCAGGAGATCTGCTACCCCAAACTCAGGCCTCACATGTAGGTTATTTCCTAAACAAAGGGACCTGCACTTTCCAGCGCAGAATGCCAGGGTGGGAAAGAGAAAGCAGATGGTTTTGCATCAGCCTCTGCTGTGCGATCCACTAGGAGACACCTGGTTCTCCCAGTCCCTCTTGACTCCAGTAGCCTTCAGGCCTGGGGAGCAGCTTCCTTTCCCCGAAAAAGGCCATCCGGGTGCCTCCAACCCTCCGGGTCGTCTTGGCCGCTGGGATCCGCCAGCGCGCCCTCCCCTGGTCTCTGCTCTCCAGCTGAGTCCTGTTCAGAGGCAGCCACGGAGTCATCGATTCCCACACCTCATTCAGTTCTTAGGGTCCTCTATCTCCGCCGCCCATCCCGAATGACTCCTCAGCCTGCGGAGACGCCCTTTCCAGGAGAAGGAGTCGTGGGCGGCAGGGATACTTGGGCGTGTACCGACAACTACGACGGGGACCACTCAGCGGCAGAAAACGCGAACGCGACCACCTGTTACGGCTCACAGAAGCCAGACCCGGCTCGGGGCCGGGTGAAGCTCCCTCCCCAGACTGTGCAGGTGCAAAGGACATTGGCGCGACAGCCCCACGCTGCGGATCCTCGCGTGGGTGCAGACTGGGTCAGGCGCGCCCCCGCCGGTGCAGACGGGAGCCATCTGGCGGGTCAGACCCGGGGACGTTCTGTGCAGCCGACCCGGGCTGAGGACGCACTTAGAGTCACCGCGTCGGGCTCACGGGGCTTCGGTACACACGCAGGAACACTCGCATCTCAAACACACCCGCAGTTTTCTGTTTTTTGCTCTCACCCGCGGGCGAAAAGGTTGCATTCTCTGGTGTAGGGCTTGCGCTCCCCCCTGCGGCCCCGGGCGAATCCCTCTCTTCTAGCGCCTCTCTCTCCGACCTCCCGCTCCACTATCTGCCTCCCCAGTCTCAAGACATGGGTGCCTCTCGCCCGTCAGGTGCCCCGGGGAAGAGATTAGCAACAAGGCAGCTCTGAGTGGATTTCGGACTGTGCCAGCTTTCTGGCTGTGTGCTTTTGGTCAAGCGATTTAATTCCTCTGAGCCCATCTTTGCACCTGCAAAGAGGGAAACTGATCTTTCCAGGACGAGCGTGTGGGTTGAGGGCCAAGCTTGTGTGCAGGGCACCGGGTGCACGGACGCTTGGCATGCTAGGACGCGCTCCCTGCAATCCGTGGTCCCTTGTGCGCGCCGCTTTGCAGCTTGGAGCGCAGTCCGGAGAGAGCCCGCCGAGCCGCGGGATCCCTCCAGCGTGAGGTGAGGGTGGGGGCCGAGGGGGAGCCCCCGCTGCCCCCTCCCGGCCCTCGGCGCGCGTGCCATTGGCCCGGACGGCCCTGTGGGCGGGAGGATGACATCAGCGGCAGGTTGGATTATAAAGGCGCGAGCGGAGCCGCGGACTCAGAGCGCACCCAGCCGGCGCCGCGCAGCACTGGGACCCGCGCCCGCACCGCAGCCCGGCCAGCCCGCTCCGCGCTCGCCTGCCGGTCGGCCCGGCGGCTCCGCGCACCCTCGCTGCCGCCCGTCTGCGCCCAGGCACCCCGCGGGCACCATGCACCTCTCCCAGCTGCTGGCCTGCGCCCTGCTGCTCGCGCTACTCTCGCAGCGGCCCTCCGAAGCCAAGCCCGGAGCGCCGCCGAAGGTGGGTTCTTTCGCGGGGACGTCGGAACCTGTGAGGGGCAATGGGAGGGCTGGTGTGCCTAGGAGGGTGTGGCGCACCGGGGTCGGGGGTGAGAGCAGTGGGGGCGGAAAGACGGCTCTCTCCCCTGAGATGCGCGCGGGGCACAGCTGGGGGGCCCTAGAAGCCCGGACTCGGGAAAGCGTCCACAAATGCGCAGCCCCGACCCCAGAGTGGGCAGCCCCGCAAGGGGCAAAAGAGAGGAGGGCAAAGGGCTCCCCGAGGGAGCGGACCACGGCGGCCCCGAGGCAGGTGGACGCAGGGCCAAGCAGCCCGGCACCTGTGACGGGCGTTCTCAGGACTCCGCGCCGGACCATCGGCGGCCCCGCAGAGTCCCCCGCGCTGCCGCGGTGTGTCCCTTCACCTGCCCGTCCTTTCCCTTGGAAGGTCCCGCGAACTCCACCCGGCGAGGAAGGGACCGAGCCCCAGGCTGCGGCCGGCGGTCAGAAGAAGGGCGACAAGACTCCCGGGAGCGGCGGCGCCAATCTCAAGGACGACCGGTCGCGACTGCTCCGGGACCTGCGCGTGGACACCAAGTCCCGGGCGGCGTGGGCCCGCCTCCTGCACGAGCACCCCAACGCGCGCAAATACAAAGGAGGCAACAAGAAGGGTTTGTCCAAGGGCTGCTTCGGCCTCAAGCTGGACAGGATCGGCTCTATGAGCGGCCTGGGATGTTAGTGAGGCGACCCCTGGCGGCGGTGAGTACCACCAACCCTGGCCTCTGGGCGCTCTTCACACCCAGCACCCCCGCGAAGCCCCCAGAACCAAGCCTGCACCCCCTCCCACAGGCCGCTTCCTCTCTGATCCCGTGGCCCTGGGACCTTTCCTCCTCGCGACCGGCCCATCCGGACATAGGATTGAGTGTGTGTGCTTGACTTTTGCCCCAGGGACTTTTATCATCCCATTTTACAGATGGAGAAAGTAAGGGGAAAGTAGTCGGGGAACTTTGGCAAGGTCAGAAATGGCTCAGCATGGATGAACCCATCTGACTTCCTCTGGAGAATCAGAGACAGTTTGGTGGGGTCCCACCCACCCCAGGACCACAAAGCAACCAGCAGCATTGGCCCCAGTTCAACTCGGGGGGCGGGGGATGGGCGAGGTTGAGGGGTGATCCTGGGTTTGTGGGAGCAAAGATGGAAGGGCATACATACAAGTCAAGGGTAAGTTCATTTGCCAGCCACTGCATCATGGTGCTGGGTAGTAAGCAGCCCAGGGGTCAGGACGGCTCCCTGGGTCTTGTTGTCCTTGTGATGGGACAGACTTGGGGTGACACCTGCCCCCTCCCAATAGACACAATAGCCACTTGTTAGCATCACCAGGGAGCATTTCAGCCCCAGAGCATTCTGATTCTTGTCTGGTCTCTAAACCGTGGCTGTGGTCAAGCTGGCCTGTCCAGGGTCCTGACGCTGCTGCAATCCATGTGACTTCAGGATCCAACCTCAGTGTTCGTGGCACTATTTCAGAGCAAGGAAACAGAAACTAAAATAAATCTTTTTTTTTGCCCCAACCTCAAACTCAAACATATCCCAAACTGAGCTCCTCCCCACCCCCTACCCGCCACCCCCACCACACCTAGTCTCCACACCTGGGTTTTTGGCATGGCCTTCTCCCCCTCCACCAGGCTGGAAACCCCCGTGCTACCTTCTGCCCCTGCCGAGCGCTGCATCCTGGCAAGGTACTGGGCCAAGGTCCTCCCCTCCTTTCCCCATCCTCTCCATCCCCACCGCCCATCAGTGTCCGTGGACAAACAGCATCCAACCTCCGGAACTGACATTCAGCTGCTTTAGAATCTGACCCCTCCTGGTGTCCAGCCTTGCCTGCGGCCAGCTGTTGTCGTTCCCTGTCCCACAGCCTTTCTGTCCCACTCCAGACCAAGCTGTTCTTTCATCCCAGAAGCGGTATCAGTGTCCACACTGACCTCCCCCCAGAGGACAAGAGCACCCCTCTCTGAAGCTCTCCAGCACAACACCTGAGGCTTCTATACAGAAAACCTCACCTGAGCTATAGTTGTCTGTGAACCTCCCCAAATGAACTCATGAGCACATTAAGGGCCAGATGCTAGCCAAAGATGATCTGGGGTCTGTAAGATGCCCAAAGGGGCTCTGAAAAATGTCTGTCAATGACTCACCAAACCTGCCTCACCCAACTTAGGGGCACTCCTCACCCACCTGCCCTAGCATTAAGCTGGTGTCTTTCCTCTCTGCAGCCAGACATGACCAGGCTGTGTGCTTTTCCTGCAGGGGCTTCGTTTGTCTGAGATCTTAACTTACTGTGATACTAGCATGCGTGCCCCAGTCTTTAGAAGCTACCATTGTGATAAGTTTGTTCTATTCTGTCCTATCTCAGCAATGAAGAGATGGAACCACAGGCCTTAGACTTTCAACTTGTGATTTAAGCACCAAGTTCCAACTTGAGAATTCAAACAAATGGTATTCTGAGTTAGCAGAGGATGGGATAAGGTCCTGGCATCAGGTCAAGCGCCTGCCATGCACATCCCCGTAGGTTCCTTGTTCTGGGATATGGCTGTCTGTGGGTACCAGGTGGGGGTGGGGAGAAGGACCCTGAAGGAGGAATCGAGGTTGCTAAGACTTCTTGACCCCTTTGACTGAGGAAGTTTGTCAACTTCCTGGAAGTTCTCTTTTAGCTGAACACTAACCTCCAATATCCACAACCATCTCAGCCCCACCCTCACCCCTATTGCCGAGAGAAGGCAGAGCATCCTTCCTGTTGCCAGCAGCCTCCTAGTGGAGATGCCCAGGCTATCTCACTGTCTGGGCTAAAAAGAGAAAGACAGCTTAGGGTTCCCCATGATGAAAGCTCTCTGAAGCAGTGGCTCCACTCAGGAGTTGACTTTGGCTCTAACCAGCTGCCATAATGACTGTCGCTGATGGTTATAGCCTTGATTATAAAATGGTAATGACAGAGATGAGGTGTGCAGGGTGCCTGAATGAACACGTCACAGACATCTGTCATCTGTTTAAACACATGGGACGGCCAGAGAAGGGGGCTGGGGGAGAGCTCACCAAGGCCTTGAGGCCCAGGGTCCCTCTGCCCGTGCTGTCCACCACCCTGCCTCCGAGGTGGCCTTCCTCCAGTCCTGGGGCATCCTCACACCCGTTCACCCTCATACCCACTAGCTGCTAACCCAGCACAACCACTCGTCTCCCCCAGGGCAGGTGCAAGACACCATTTCCTCTGCTTCTGAAAGGGACCCATTCTGAGGAGAAGCCAGCTGGGGAAGGAAGTGCTATTTACTGGGCTGCTGTGACCCAGACATTCTGCCAGTGCCCTGTGTGGCAACCCTGGGAGGTGGCTATTATCCCATTTTATGGGTCAGGAAAGCAAGCCTAAAAAGCTCTCCAGAGCCATCCTGGAAGTACTTGTCCTAGTTGGGATTTGGGCCCAGAATTCCCCACTCTTCAGGCGCTTATCTCCCGCTTCCCTCCTTTGTCCCCCAGACCTATAAAGCCAAGGCAAGCACCTGACCGAGGGTTTGTATTGTAGCTAAAATTGGAGGCAGGGGGCGGGCGGGGGCGTTTTCCCTTCCCCTTCCCTCACTGTGTCCCACTGAGCACCCAGGGCAAGGCCTGCGCTTAGACAGAGGGGGCTGAGGGTTGGCTGACTTTCTGGTTCCACCTGTGCTTGGACAGGAGGTGCCAAGGACACATCCGGTGACGGCTAAGGGCCTGGGGAGGACCTGAGTGAAAGGGCCTTATCCCTCTGCAGCAAGGCCTCCGTCGGGGCCTGTGGGGCAGAGGTGGAAGGACTATGCCTCCTGCTACAGCTGGAGTGGGGGAAGGTTCTAGATGTGCCCTGTAGGCTGGGCTTTCTCAGCTGAGTTCCCCTGGCCCTCTGTGTTTCAGGATTGGGGACTTGCTGCGTTTTGCTGAGGTCACCCTTGGTCATCAGCCTCCTCGCATCTGGAAGCACCTCCAGCGCAATGTGGCTTTTACATTTATTTTTTTTTTTCCTGGTACTGGGAATACACAACACCAGCTGTTTTATGATTATTTAGGGAGGGGGGTATGACTTTATCATTTGTTTTTTTTTTTAATGAAAAATAAAAAGTTATATATTATATATATATTATATACGTGAAACACACACACCTACACCAACGTGATGACAAGGGACAGTTTTTAAGAGACTGACAAAACCAGCTGTAAAACATTGCTGTTTGTAAATTCATGTCATGCATAAATGTATTTATGTTGTAAAGCTATTTATATTGTTTATAAAGAGATATTTATAAAAATTTTATTTATGTAACTAAATGAAAGAAGTCAATCATTGTAATGTTTTTGTCTTAACTAGTTGAAAAATGTAAAAAAAAAACTCATTCCATGAACATCTTGAAAGCTGTCTTTATTTACTCATGGCACTTCTTTTTTAGTAATTAGTCTGAGGAGAAGGGAAGAGGTGGAGACAAGGATTTTGCCTCTGAATGGATCTAGCAGCCATGTTCCCAATTCTGGATTGATTTGTATCCAAATCCTCCAGGAATCTTGTTAAAAATACAGATTCCTTCCCCCACCCACCCCCTGATCCACTGAATCCATGTCTCCCAAGATAGGATTGGCCATGTGGCTTTTGTCCCAAGTGATTCTGATCAGCTCAGCCATCTCAGAAAGCTCTGCTCAGGACACTGGACAGCTGAGAAGTCAGATATGGTGAATTAAATTAAAATTAAATTTAGCTAACTGAGGGCCCTCTAATTGTACTCCATCTTCTCTCTGTTATTAGAGGAAACAAATAACTGAAAATTTCCTTGCTGCTTTGGGGAGATTTAGAAGGTTCCAGTGTAACTTGCGGAGTGGGTCTGGTTACCTTATGAATCTCAACTCAGGGAATTATGGGGTGTGGTTTTCTCCAGGCTCAGCGGGGTGAGGCCAAGGATATCAGAAAGAAAGAACATATTCTCTGGTTGGTTTCCTATTTCCATCATGTGATGTGCTTTTTGAGGGGGATGTGGGTTTTCTTTTCACCTGAAGCTGTTCACAATTTTGGCTTATACGCCCCCATGGAGCCTTGCATGAGAAATTATGAATATTCAGAATCTCTTCTCCTGAAGCCATCAGGAAATTTAAATCACTTCAAGCTAATCTCACTCTATCCTTGGTACATGCCTCTCCTGGGCAGCTCCCCCATCTGCCTTCTGTCCCTAGTTTGGTGAAAACAAGGACGAATAGAGCCTCTGGGGTTGGTTCCGCCAGGCAGGCATGACTCCTCTCAGGGGGATCCAGCGTGGTTGTGGCCCCAAGATCATGGGGTCAGCAGGCCTGTCCAAGTGTCTCCAGAGGAAAATTGGCTGGGGATGGGGGTAGCAAAGGGGCCAGTGGAGCCAGGATCCTCTGTCCATGGAATTCTCCAGGCAAGAAGATTAGAATGGGTTGCCAGTCCCATCTCCAGGATATCTTCCCGACCCAGGGATCGAACCCAGGTATCCCGCATTGCAGGCAGATTCTTTACTGTCTGAGCCACCCGAGAAGCCCCATGCTGCTGCTGCTGAGGGTAGGGAAGTGGCCCGTGGCACCTGGCTTTTCCGATGACATCCGAGCCCCTGACCTCTCTTCCCTGAGCAGCAGGTTCTCGGGTGGGCAGACGGCCAACACAGTGACCTCACCTAGGTAAGGAAACAGCTTTGAAGTCATGTTCCAGCTGGGGAGACACGGGACCTTCTTCCCACCCCTTGATTTCCGCCACTGTCCGGGGGCCCTTCTTTAAGCCGAGTTCACTAGGGGCTGGCTCTCTTCCTCTGTCTCACCCCGCTTCCGTGGCTCAGAACTCGGGTGCCAGGTCAATGGGGGTGAGGGGCTGCCATATCCAGGGCTCGCCAGTGCCTCAGTTTGCTGTGCTGTCTGCAGACCCCTTGCCAGAGGATGCTGAGGGGTGCTGCCAGGGAATGAGGAGCAGGAAGGCGGCCGGTCCACTGTGGGCTTCACTGGTAGGGAGGCAGGCATATCTTCCAAAGCCCAGACACAAGGAATGGAGAATTCTGGGATTCAAGGAGCTGCCACCAGAAGTAAAAGGTTTTCTCCGTGGACGGTATCTGGACACCCAGGATGCTGGGGCCCAAGCACCACAGACTCTCCTCCTAAGTAGCTCTCATCCCTGAATCGGCTGCAAACAACACACACATGATGGGCTTCTCCTGGTGGCTCAGACAGTAAAGAATCTGCCTGCAATGCAGAAGACCTGGGTTCTATTCCTGGGTCGGGAAGATCCCCTGGAGGAGGGAATGGCAACCCACTCCAGTATTCTTGCCTGGAGAATTTCATGGACAGAGGAGCCTGGACGGCTACAGTCCATGGGGTCTCAAAGAGTCAGACACCACTGAGCTACTAACACATACACACACAACACGCATGACTCTCTGTTGCTAATCCAGCCTTCCGCCAGTGGAAGCCAGCCCCTCACCTGTTGTCTGAGGATGCTGCCAGCAGGCAAGTCCTCCTTTGACAGCTAAACCTGAAGTCCTCCAACTGCTTCCTTGTCAGCCCAGCCATGAGTTTCTGCTGGAAAGCTGGGAAGGATCAACAGATAGTCCATCAGCCCCAGGAAAAGTTTTGAAAACTCCAGCGATTTCCTGTAGGGGTATAGTCCAAGGCTTCCGGTCCTCCAGGCCAACTTTCGGCCTCATCTCTCTCCATGGAGGATCTCACTGTCGGAGCTGCCTGGGGCACCTGCAGCTTCTCTCCCACCAGGGTAGCCACCAGCTGACCAGCTCCAGGGATGGGTCCCATGGAGTCCCGGTCTTCCAGGATGGGGCCGGTTGAGCAGAAGCTAAAAGAATTTCAGGCCCTGGAAGGCCTTAGGACTCAGGATGTCCTGGAGGAAGACATTCCCTTCCCTGAAGCTCTCAGTTGTTGGGGAGTCAGGGCGAGGAATGGGGAGTCTGCCTGGTTGAGACTCCCTGATGCTGTGTCTGGTAACATGTAGGAACTCTGTTTGGCAGGGAGGGGCCCAGGAACCCACCTTGGGCTCCTGAATACACTTGGAGGACAGGCCCCATCTCTCAAGCCTGTGTTTTCCCTACCACAGAGGTGATGGTGGTTGGGGAGTCAGAGCCTACAGGTCCTCAGCCAGGCAGGTTCCAGGAGCCTCCCCGCCTCTGCCTGAAACATGGGAGGTCCTCCCCTGATGCCAAACAGGTGGTCCAAAATTGGGCTGCACACACGCAGGCCAGTCTGGGGGTGATCACTGCGGAGGTGGGGGGACGTTATCAGGACCCAGTCAGAACCCTGCTCTTCCATAGGAAACGCTCTTACTCCAGGCGGGTGGCAAGGGGCAGACTAAGGAAGCCCACCCCGAGTCAGGGGTGATGTAAGAAGAGAGGGAGCAAAAGTCAGGGTCCCCTCTGAAAAGGGATTTGACACAGATGGTTCACATGAGGAAGCTTAACCAAAGCGACAGAGGCGTGGGCAGGTGTGATAGAGGAGCTGGTGGGAAGCTAGTTCTCCCTGGGGGCAAAGGGAGGGACTGTCCTGGAGTAGGAGCTGTCAGTGCAGGGTGGAATGAGGCAGAAATACCCCAGCTTCTCTCCCAGCCCCATCCCAGTCTCTCGCTGGTGTCTTCAGTTGGCTAAACCCACCAGAAGCCAGCCAGCAGGGGAGCCCAGGTCCTGCAGCCTGCAGGGTGGGAGGCAGACAGAATCACAAAGCACCAGAGGAATGTCGCTTGAGCCAGGGGTCCTACATACACCTCCTCCCTGCAAGAATGAGGCCTGCAGGAGGTGTGGGGGTGTTATCACCTCCCCAGAGGCCATTGATTGCCTTGATTGTAGGAGATAAAGGATTGACTGGGTCCAAAGTATGGGCACGGGGACTTTCCTGGTGGTCCAGTGGTTTAGATTCCGCACTCCCAACGCAGGGGACCAGGGTTCAATCCCTGGTCAGGGAACTAGATCCCGCTTGCCACAACTAAGGAATCTGCATGCTGCAACGAAGATTAAGGATACCAAGGGCCACAGCTAAGACCTGGTGCAACCAAGCAAACAAATAAAAATATTTTTAAAAAAACAACAAAACAAACAAACAAAAAAAACAACAAAACAAAGTGTGAGCGCTGTGTGACCGGCAGCTTCCGTTCTAGGCGTGGTCCCACGTTCACATCTTTTCTGAGCTTGTCTGGAGGCTCACTGGGGCTCCTGCCACACCGTCTACACCCTTCATGTCCCTCCTGCCCCAATGAAGACTGATATTGGTGTTAGAAAAATTCACTGTGATTTTTTCTATTTATCCTTACTTTTTCTTTATTGTTATTATTATTATTTATAATTGATTTACAAGGTGTTACAACATGCAAGTGAAAGTGTTAGTTGCTCAGTCATGTCTGACTCTTTGCCATGCCATGGATTGGAGCCCACCAGGCTCCTCTGCCCATGGAATTCTCCAGGCAACTGTACTGGAGTGGGTAGCCATGTCCTTCTCCAGGGGACATTCCCAATTCAGGGATCAAACCTGGGTCTCCTACATTGCAGGCAGATTCTTTACTGTCTGAGTCATCACAGAAGCCCCATACAACATAGTGTTTCAGTATTTTTACGTATTACAAAATGATCACCACAATAAGTCTAGTAATCATCTGTCACCATACAAAATGATTACAATATCATTGACCATATTCCCCATGCTGTACATCATATCCCTGTGAACTATTTATTCCATAACTGGAAGTTTGTACCTCTTCATCGCCCTCTCCTGTTTCACTCAGCCCCCACACCCTTCACTCAGCCCCCTCCACCAGGCTGTTCTCCATATCTATGAGTCTGTTTCTGTTTTGTTATCTTTGTTTTATTTCTTTAGATTCCACATATAAGTGAAATGATATGGTGTTTATTTGTCCTTATATTTTAATAGTCATATAGGTGTTATTTATTTAGTACATTAAGGTTCAATTTTAGTATATGTATTAGATAGGAAATGTGAGATTTTGCTGTGGTAACAAACAACCGCAAAATTGCAGTGGGTTAAAATATGTATTTCCTGCTTGCACAGTCTGTCATAGAGCTGGGCAGCCCTCCACGGCAGCTCCTTACCATTCAATGGCACCTCCAAACCAAGGAATTTTTCCTCAATTGATGGGACATGGAAGAGAGCCTGCTGGGAGTTCAAGGAACCGAAGGCTTCTACCCAGGATGCGAGACTTACAGTCACATTTAACTGGTCAAAACAAGTCACGTGGCCCATAACTTACTTTTTGGAGCTGAGGAAGCGCAGTTCTCCCTTGTGCCCAGAACTGGAGGAGACCTGCACTTCAGTGAACAGAAGCCAGTGCCTGCACCCACATGTAGGCACCACTTAAATCCTTCCTTCACTCTGAGCTGTCCACTTCCTAGCAGATTCTACTTTATCTGATGTGAATGGTAAAAGCCCTACTTAATTTTTATTTGTACTCGATATCTTTGCCCAAGCTTTGATTCTTTCCCTTTCTGGTATTTTTTTTAATTTAGGGTGTGTTTATAATGTATTAGATTAAAAATATGTAATTTGAGACATTCTGCCTTTTAATAAGGAAACTAGATTGTTCACAGTTATTGTCATTATTGTCTGCTTACGCTTGGCCCAACTTTTTCATCTGAATTTTGACTTTGTGTTTTTAAGGTTCTTTAAAGTTTTTTGTTCCTTTTAATTTAATTTTTTTTCTTCTGTAGACTCTGGTGCTTGCTTTTATCTTCTGCAGTGATTTGGAAAGTAGATATCCTGTTTTTAATTCTGTTAGCGGTTCCATTTAGTTTTTCATGAAAATTATTAAACACACATTTATATTATTATCAAAATCAAAATCATAAACACACACTCTGAGCTCCTTCACACAAGGGACAAGAATTCAGCCCATTTGCTCCTTCCCCTGCCTCCTCTGCCATCTCTAGGTCTCCATTGACATAATGTGAGGACAAGCTCCTTCATTGGATGTTACAGCTACCAAACACCCTCCCTCCAAAACACCTTCAGCTTTCTTTTTGTTCCCCCAGGTCCATCAGAGATTCTGATTTTTCCACCGAAACCTGCTTCTCCAGACAGGGCCCCGTTGCACACATCTTAGTCTGGGTTAGCTTCTTGGTCCACTGCCTCTTCTCTGTGGCAGCCCGGGCCCACCTCACGAGTGTGAGCTTTGAATTTCAGGTTCAGTGCATGGGGTGTGTAAGCATGTGTGTGTGTGCGTCAGAGGTTTGATTTTCAGGTTCAGTGTATAGGGTGTGAGTGTGTGAGTGTGTGTGTGTGTGTGTGTGTGTATGTGTGTGTGAGAGAGAGAGGGAGGGAGGTTTGAATTTCAGGTTCAGTGTATGGGGGGGGTGAGTGTGTGTATGTGTGAGTGTGTGTGTGTCGGAGGTTTGAATTTCAGGTCCAGTGTATGGGGGGGTGAGTGTGTGTGTGTGTGTGTGTGTCGGAGGTTTGAATTTCAGGTCCAGTGTATGGGGGGCGGTGAGTGTGTGTGTGTGTGTGTCGGAGGTTTGAATTTCAGGTCCAGTGTATGGGGTGTGAGTGTGTATGTGTGTGTGCGTCTCAGGGCAGTACAAGTGCTGTGCATTACACTGGGCAGCACAGGTGTGCTTCCCCACTAAGAGTCAGCCAAACCTTTCATTTCTCCAGGGGCTGTCAGACACGAGCTCTGCACTGCGTTCCCGAGAGGAATTCACAGCTGCAGCGCATCCTCCTCTGGCCAAGGAGTAGCGGGTCCAGAGCTGGAGGATGGACAGACCTGTCATCGCTGGGGCTGGCTGGCTCTCCAGGGCATCTCTTCTATTGCTTTGTCTCATCTTCTGGGGCCTTAAGGCTTCAGCTAGGAGCAGGACAGAACCAGGGTTCCAGGTGTCCTACTTGTTAGATCTAAGAGAGTCAGAGGCTGCCCTGCTGGCTCAGTGGTGAAGAATCCACCTGCCAATGCAGGAGACATGAGTTCAATCCCTGGGTTGGGAAGATCCCCTGGAATAGAAAATGGCAACCCACTCCAATATTCTTGCCTGGTAAGATCCCACGAACAGAGGTGCCTGGCAGACTGCAGTCCATGGGGTCGCAAAGAGGCAGACACAACCCAGAGACTAAACAAGAGGGTCAGAAAAGGTGCTCCACTTGGATGAACACCAAGGAGCGCAACAGTGCTGGGAGGATCAGGGGCTCTCCTGGGACAAAGTCAGACAAGCCTGAGGGTGTTGGGGAGAAAGTCAGGGCATCAGGGTACTACATAAAGCATCCGTGGATGGGGACAGCTGGACCGCAGGCTTGAGAGCGCAGGCTGAGGTAGGGGACCCCGGGTGGGCTTTGAGACCCAAGAAGCACTGCGGGGCTCCCTCTCCTGGCTTAGGGCTCAGGTTACTTGGGGGGGGTCTGTGGACACCAGGGCTGGTGTGAATTGTGAATGTGAGCAAAGAGAAGAGAAGCAGGCAAGCTGCAGTGCCGCCAGGTCTCAGGCAGCTCAGAGAAGGACTGGGAGCCTTTGGATTGCGGTCTGCAGAAAGGCTGCCGAATCCACTCAGATCTACCTCTTTTTCATCATTGAACGCACCCCATCGGTAGAAGGTTGAGTATAATTATTTATTTTAACATTAAATGCAAGCATGTGTGTGCTCAAGTCACGTCTGACTCTTTGTGACCCTATGGACTGTAGCCCTCCAGGCTCCTCTGTGCATGGGATTGTCCCGGCAAGAATACTGGAGTGGGTTGCCATTTCCTCCCCCAGGGGATCTTTCTGACCCAAGGCTCAAACCTGCATCTCCTGCATTGCAGGCAGATTCTTTACCACTGACAGCTCAAATAAACACAAGCACTTCTGTGTTAATAAAAGTATGATAGTATTGTATTCACACATACTTTCTTTCCAGGCCGTGGGATGCACTCACACTCCTTTTGGAGAGCCCTGGCCCAAAGAACCTTCAGCAACTTTGCATCCAAGGCCTGTTGGGGGGAAGGTGTCCCTCTCCTCTGTGATCCATGACCCATGAGTGGGGCGGAAGCAGGGTCCAAACTCAAAGAAACCTTTTAGATAATTTCTGAGACTAGAAATGGGGTAACATCTGGTAGGATGTTTGCCAGTGATGACAGCTATTACCTCTAGATGAGGGATTTCAGGCGGCTCCTTTTATTTCGTGTACTTTTTGGTTGTACTTGTTTGCAATGAAGATATATATATCTGTGTGTGTGTGTGTGTGCGCGTGTGTGTGTATACATACACATATATATGTTATATGTATGTACATGTATATAGGGGCTTCCCTGGTGGCTCAGTGGTAAAGAATCTGCCTGCAATGCAGGAGATGTGGATTCAATTCCTGGGTCAGGAAAACTCCCTAGGGGAGGAAATAACAACACTCCAGTATTCTTCCTGGGACAATCCCATGGACAGTGAAATCTGGCAGGCTACAGTCCATAGGGTCAAAAAGAGTCAGACACTACTGAAGCGACTGAGCACGCGCACAGACACAAGTATATAGACACACACAGGTGTTCACAGCAGCATTATTCATAATAACCAAAAAAAAAAGAATCTCAAATGATTTTCTTCAGTTTGTTCTGATATACTACTAGCATTTTAAAAGCTTGTGAAAAATTTAAAACTGAGAAATTAATCAAATTTAGCTCTAATACCAAGCTTCGCATCTTATCCACATATATGAATAATTACTATAATAAATACTATGATATATAATTATATTATTAATAGTAAATAATTAATAGTTTAGCTTCATATTTTTCATATGTTAATTTATAGTAAGAAAGCCATTATTATATTTTAAGTTTGCCATTTAGTAAAAACTATTTTGATTAATAGATCTTGGAACCACTCTGAGTAAAAGGAAATGTTTTGATCTATCTAACATTTAATTATCAGAGTAATAAATAAGTTAATAATTAAAAAATTTTAAAAATCCATCACAACCCAAATGTCCATCAATTAGTGGGTGGATAAGTAAAATTTGGTCCAGCCACATGTGTAGGCATGTGTGCTAAGTCGCTTCAGTGGTGTCTGACTCTATGCAACCCTATGGACCGTATTCTGCCAGGCTCCTCTGTCCATGGGATTCCCCAAGCAAGAATACTGGAGTTGCCATTTCCTACTCCAGGGAATCTTCCCTACCCAGGGATCGAACCCATGTCTCTCATGTCTCCTGCATTGGCATGCAGGTTCTTTACCACTAGCACCACCTGGGATACCCCTGGTCTATTCACACAGCAGAATCTTATTTGGAAATAAAAAGAAATGGAGTACTGATTCATGCCACAACATAGATGAACCTTAGAAACATTATGTGAAAGAAGTCAGACACAAAGATCATGTATTGAATGGTTCCATATACATGAAAGGTCCGGAACAGGCAAATCTCTAGAAGCAGAAAGTACTAGGCTGGCCAAAAAGTTCGTGTGGGGCTTTCTGTAACATCTTATGGGAAAACCTGAATGAACTTCTCGGCCAACCCAGTACAAGACAAGCTGCAGGCACACTCTACCACATGAGTGCCCAGGCTTCCCAAACTGCAGACGAAAGCCAGGTCTCATCGACCTGAATTACCACAGCCTGCAGGATTGTGCCTCCCTTCACAGTCACCCCTCACAGTAATTTCAGGGAAATCCCCAAACACTTTTGTTCCCTTGCCCTCCATGTGGACCATCGATGGCTCACAGCCCTTGAAGGGGACACTGGCCACCTCACACTGTCAAAGCCCCCGCCCCCAGGAATGCCACCTTGCTGGACACAGAAACTGCCCCCTGAGGCCACCCTGAGGCTTGCTGGGTGCTCCTGTCTGGGACTGGGGTGTGGGAGGCTCTGGTCCCTAAGCGGTGCTGCTGGGTTGGATCTCATGAACCCCTCCTTCAGCTGCCCCTACCAGCTGCTCTGGTCTTTGAGTCTTGAAGTCAATCCATAGGGGGAGGGGCAGGGGCAGAGGGTGGTCGGTGACCTCAGGTTCTCCCCTCTCCTCTCATCACACCGTTCTATTTGTCCTTTGGTTTGTCCTTACAGGCCATCCAACATCTCCTCGCACTACCCTCCTCCCAGACTCCTTTCTCCTTCAACTAAGTAGTAAAGGTCTTTGTGCCTATTGACACTGACCAACATGTAGTCAGATGGCGTCATTAGTTCCCAGTGAGAAAAATCCCACTTGGGCAGAACCAAGATGCTTCCCCAGAGTGGCTGCAAGTTCTTCAAGGGCAGGGTTGAGGTCTTTCCATCCTGATGTTCCCAGCATCCAGCCCAGTGACTGACACATCATAGGCGCTCGGTGAAAGTTTGTGACAGCAAAGGGCAGGCTGAAGACTTCAGCGCTGATCCCTGCTGATGGGAAGATGAGTGACGCTCATGGGTGAAACCCCTGGGGTCTCAAAGAAGGGTCAGGGAGCTGTGAGCAGACCACACTCTTATTTCCAGTAAGCAAAGGCAAAGTGGCTGGCCTGGGGAAGTGTCTGTCCCTTAAGATGGTTCCAGAATTAGAGTGCTCAGGATGGGTCTCATCCAAGTCATGTGGTAAAGGAGAGCGGCCTCTAGGAAAAGCCCCATTCAGAACTGGGCTTACTCCCTGCACATCGCCGCTCAAGAGCAACAGAAGTGGCTGCTCAGTCTCCGCCCTTGCCACCACCAAAGTTTCAAGACTTCCTTTATGACCCTTGTTGTCGTTGTTCAGTCGCTCAGTCGTGTCCAGCTGTTTGTGACCCCATGGACTGCAGCATGCCAGGCTTCCCTGTCCTTCACTATTTCCCGGAGTTTGCTCAAATTCATGTCTATTGAGTTAGTAGTGTTATCTAACCATGTCATCCTCTGTCACCCCCTTCTCCTGCTCTCAACCTTTCCCAGCATCAGGGTCTTTCCAGTGAGTCAGTTCTTCAGATCAGGTGGCCAAAGTATTGGAGCTCCAGCTTCAGCATCAGTCCTTCCAGTGAATATTCAGGGCTAATTTCTGCGAAGCCCATTTTCCCTGGCTCATGGTTTCCATCTGTCTTCTGACAATGTTCCCATTCTGTGATTTTTTCCTGTGCTAAATCTCTCTGACACTCTGGACTTATGACAAACAACTTAGGAGACGTGTGGTCAAACAAATATCTTTGTCTGTTTGAGTCTCAGTTTCTTAATCTGTAAAATTGGTATAAGACCTAATTCAGAGCACTGTGAGAGAACTAGATGTCTGAATAATGTCTCAGCTATTTCAATTACCTCAGATACGCAGATGACACCACCCTTATGGCAGAAAGTGAAGAGGAATTAAAAAGCCTCTTGATGAAAGTGAAAGAGGAGAGTGAAAAAGTTGGCTTAAAGCTTAACATTCATAAAACTAAGATCACGGCATCTGGTCCCATCACCTCATGGGAAATAGATGGGGAGACAGTGGAAACAATGTCAGACTTTATTTTTTTGGGCTCCAAAATCACTGCAGATGGTGATTGCAGCCATGAAATTAAAAGACTCTTACTCCTTGGAAGGAAAGTTATGACCAACCTAGATGGCATATTAAAAAGCAGAGACATTACTTTGCCAACAAAGGTCCATCTGGTCAAGGCTATGGTTTTTCCAGGATGTGAGAGTTGGACTGTGAAGAAAGCTGAGTGCCAAACAATTGATGCTTTTGAACTGTGGTGTTGGAGAAGACTCTTGAGAGCCCCTGGGACTGCAAGGAGATCCAACCAGTCCATCCTAAAGGAGATAAGTCCTGGGTGTTCATTGGAAGGACTGATGCTGAAGCTGAAACTCCAATACTTTGGCCACCTCATGCAAAGAGTTGACTCGTTGGAAAAGACCTGATGCTGGGAGGAATTGGGGGCCGGAGGAGAAGGGGATGACAGAGGATGAGATGGCTGGATGGCATCACCGACTTGATGGGAATGAGTTTGAGCAAACTTTGGGAGTTGATGATGGACAGGGAGGCCTGGCATGCTGCGATTCATGGGGTCACAAAGAGTCGGACACGACTGAGCAACTGAACTGATTGGCATGTATGTGAGTCTTAGTCATTCAGTTGTGTCTGACTCTTTGAGACCTCATGGACTGCAGCACACCAGGTTCCCCTGTCCTGCACTATCTCCCAGACTTTGCTCAGATTCATGTCCATTGAGTCAGTGGTGTTGTCTAACCATCTCATCCTCTGTCGCCCCCCTTCTCCTCCTGATCTCAGTCTTTCCCAGCATTAGGGTCTTTTCCAGTGAGTTGGCTCTTTGAATCAGGTGGCCAAAGTATAGGAGCTTCAGCCTTAGCATCAGTCCTTCCAAAGAATACTCAGGGCTGATATTCTCATGATACATTCACTTAGTAACATTATTCAAATCTTTGCTCAGATGCCAACTTCTCAGCCAGACCTTCCCGACCACCTTATCTGTAATCTCCCGAACCATCTTATTTACCACCTTCCCATCTCACCGCCCACAGCGGTTATGCCCCCACCCTGCTTTATTTCTCTTCTGACACTCTGTTCTGTAAGTGCCAGAAAAACATCTATTTCTGCTTTATTGACTATGCCAAAGCCTTTGACTGTGTGGATCACAATAAACTGTGGAAAATTCTGAAAGAGATGGGAATACCAGGCCACCTGACCTGCCTCTTGAGAAATCTGTATATAGGTCAGGTAGCAACAGTTAGAACTGACATGGAAAAATAGACTGGCTCCAAAGAGGAAAAGGAATATGTCAAGGCTGTATGTTGTCACCCTGCTTATTTAACTTACATGCAGAGTACATCATGAGAAACGCTGGGCTGGATGAAGCACAAGCTGGAATCAAGATTGCGGAGAGAAATATCAATAACCTCAGATATGCAGATTACACTACCCTTATGGCAGAAAGTGAAGAGGAACTAAAGAACCTCTTGATGAAAGTGAAAGAGGAGAGTGAAAAAGTTGGCTTAAAGCTCAACATTCAGAAAACCAAGATCATGGCATCTGGTCCCATCCCTTCATGGCAAATAGATGGGGAAACAATGGAAACAGTGACTGACTTTATTTTTTTGGGCTCCAAAATCACTGCAGATGGTGATTGCAGCCATGAAATTAAAAGACGCTTGCTCCTTGAAAGGAAAGTTATGACCAACCTAGATAGCATATTAAAAAGCAGAGACTACTTTGCCAACAAAGGTCTGTCTAGTTAATGCTATGGTTTTTCCAGTAGTCATGTATGGATGTGAGAGTTGGACTATAAAGAAAGCTGAGTGCTGAAGAATTGATGCTTTTCAACTGTGGTGTTGGAGAAGACTCTTGAGAGTCCCTTGGACTGCAAGGAGATCCAACCAGTCCATCCTAAAGGAGATCAGTCCTGGGTGTTCATTGGAAGGACTGATGCTGAAGCTGAAACTCCAATATTTGGCCACCTGATGGGAAGGACTGACTCATTTGAAAAGACCCTGATGCTGGGAAAGATTGAAGGTGGGAGGAGAAGGGGACAACAGAGGATGAGATGGTTGGATGGCATCACCGACTCAGTGGACATGAGTTTAAGTAAATTCCGGGAGTTGGTGATGGACAGGGAGGCCTGGCATTCTGCAGTCCATGGGATAGCAAAAAGTCGGACATGACTGAGAGAATGAACTGAACTAACTGATGACGTTCTGTGCTTATTTATCACTCGCCTTTCGCACTAGAATGTAAATTTTGTAGGGGCAGGATTTGTTGTGTTTACACTGAAAGCCTAGCTTCTAGACTCTAGAACATGATAAGTACTCAATAAATATTTGTCAAATGAGTAAATCGCCATGTTTACAGCTACGTCCTAGATAACCATTCGGTTACAAGTAAGTTTAAAAAAATATGCAAATTGGGGCTTCTTTGGTGGTCTAGTGATTAAGACTCCACATTTCCACTGCAAAGGACATGAGTTCAATCCCTGGTTGAGGAACTAAGATCCCAAATGCCATAAATTAAAAAAAATTTTTTGAATACATAAAATTTAACCAGTTCTGAAAATCTAGACTTCTCTTTTACGTTTGCATTCTATTCAAAACCCTACAAAGCCCTGTGACCTGGAAGAGCACTTGGGTACACGAGGGAGGTGTCTAGGGGCTTTGCAAACTATACAGAGAGACTGCTGAGGTCTGAACTGTTCTCGAAAAGGGATGTCAGCAAACACATGAGGCAGAGAGCCAAACGCTCCTGCAAGGTGTCAGCAATCTGGATCCACCGAGTCACTGCTGGACCCTGTCCTTCTATTGGGAGCTTTCACAGGGCACTTCCAAGAAGGGCTTCCTTGCCCGGGGCCCACTGTTCTGAGTTCTGAAGGTGTGCTGGGAGGCCCTCAGGTGCCTTGAAAGTGAAAGTCACTCAATTGTGTCTGATTCTTTGCGACCCCACGGACTATAGAGTCCATGGAATTCTCCTGGCCAGAATACTGGAGTGGGTGGCCATTCCCCTCTCCAGCAGATCTTCTCAACCCAGGAATTGAACTGAGGTCTCCTGCATTGCAGGCGGATTCTTTACCAGTTGAGCTACCAAGGAAGCCCTGATATCAGGGAAGACCTATCAAGTGACTTAATAGCCACCAAACACTGTTTTTGAAGGAAGATGGAAAGAGGCAAATAACTGGGTCCATCCTAAAGGAAATCAGTCCTAAATATTCATTGGAAGGACTGACGCTGAAGCTGAAACTCCAATACTTTGGCTACCTGATGGGAAGGACTGATTCATTTGAAAAGATCCTGATGCTGGGAAAGATTGAAGGCGGGAGGAGAAGGGGACAACGGAGGATGAGATGGTTGGATGGCATCACTGACTCAATGGACATGAGTTTGAGTAAACTCCAGGAGTTGGTGATGGACAGGGAGGCCTGGCGTTCTGCAGTCCGTGGGGTCGCAAAGATTCGGACATGACTGAGCAACTGAACTTGACTGAACTGTCAGTTTATTTTTTAAAAAATCCATGGGGGCAGTGACTACATTTTTCAAAGTGTATTGAATTTAATTCATTGTACACTTCCAGTGGGTATACTCACCATATGTAAATTACACCTCAGTGCATTTGATTGGAAAATAACAACAAGGGAAAAAAAGAGGCAACCAGAGGGAGGAAGGGACACTGATGAGAGCCAGGCTCTTGGCGCAGGGTGCACTCCCCCAGCCATGGTTATAGAAAGTCAGGAACTGCAGAAAAACAAAAGGGAAGAGCTATCTCCAGCTTTTTATAGAATACAAACTTTTCTTAAGCGATCATCTTTTTTTTTTTTAACACAGTGAAAACTTTTATATTTGGAATTAGCCAGCTGGACTCAGTTTAGGTGATCCCAATTTTGTTGGCAATAGCCAAAGCATCAAAGTCAGGAGCCAATCGAACATATGCCTTCTCTCCATCAGGCCTGATCAGAGTACTGACCTTAGCCACGTCAATGTCATAGAGCTTCTACACAGCCTGTTTAATCTGGTGCTTGTTGGCCTTGACATCCACAATGAATATCAGTGTGTTGTTGTCTTCTAATTTTTTCATGGCTGACTCGATAGTGATGATGGCATAGTGTCAAGTTTGTTTCTCCTAGGGGCGCTCTTCCGAGGGTATTTGGGCTGCCTCCTGAGTCGCAGTCTTTTGGGCCACCAGAAGGTTGGTGACGTCCGGATCTTATTTTTTTCGTGGCTGTGGACACTGCTTTCTTGGCCTTCAAAGCCTTTGTTTTGGCTTTGGCTTTAGGAGGGGCAGGGGCTTCCCTCTTCACCTTCAGCGCCATCTTCATGAAAAGCTTAAGTGGTCCTCTTTACTTCTGACCCACATGCTTCTGCGTCTCTTAATGCTCCAAACAAAACGAGTGCTGTCAAGTGTGTTCTACCACTGCCGAAACACTGGGTCCACAGTCAAGCAAGGACCAGAACGACAGCTCCGTTTGGCCCAAACACGGTGACATTTAAAGTTTGTCAATAATTACCAACATATCATCAGTTAATCTTTATTCCAATTTTTAAAAAGGAAGAAAGTGTTGCGAGGTCTCTGTCTGTCGCCAGTCCTCAGAGGATGAAAAAGCTGGCAAGGCAGGGGAAAATCACAGCCTGCTGCTGCCCTCTGGTGGTAACGTAGAAGCACTGCGTTGGGATTACAAAGGTGCAAACCAGCGGTTTCCCAACTGTTGTTCAGTGGCCGTCATGTAGGACTTTGCCACCCCATGGACTGCAGCACGCCCAGCGTCCCTGTCTTTCACTATCTCCTGGAGTTTGCTCAAACTCATGGTTCCCCAACTGGAGTTCATCAAATCTATTCAAGCAGAGCTGGCTGGGCCCCACCCCAGTTTCTATTTTGGAAGGTGAGTGAGGCCTGAGAACTAGCATTTCTGACAAGTTCCCAGGTGACACTGCCACTGTTGCTGCTGTTCCTGAGGCCACACTTTGAGAACCACTGGTTTAGGTTTATCCATCCCAACACCTGGTTTGCGTAACACTAAACTGCATGCTAAGAAACTGGGCTTCACTGGTGGCTCAGTGGTAAAGAATTTGTTTGCAATGCTGGAGATGTAGGTTCCACCCCTGGGTTGGGAAGATCCCCTGGAGAAGGAAATGGCAACCCACTCCAGTATTCTTTCCTGGAGAATCCCATGGACAGAGGAGCCTGGAGGGCTCCAGTCCATGGCATCACAGGAGAGTCAGACACGATTTAGTGACTAAAGATCGCTAGGAAATTAATTAAAACAGTTTTCAACATCTCGTAGTAGTTTATGGGTGACACTTTTGTTGATTTTTCTAAATTTTGTAACATGGCCATGACTTTAAAAAAATTTTTTGGCAAAACCAAGAAGACCCAAAGCACATCACTCTTGTTGAAGAATTGTTACAGTAGTGCCCTTCCAAGAGACAAGCACAGACTACTTTTGTGAAGATGGACTGCGCATTTCAGTCTGGCCCTTCTTGGCCACTCTAATAGCCTTCTGTCTAAGGCTCTGTGCTTGCAAAGGCCCAACGGGTAGATGAGGGCTGTACCCCAATGCTATGGGGCTGACACACCAAATATGGCCTGGGCCCCCAAACGACCTCTCCCTCTAAGCCATCTCTCACCTTCTGCCAGGAGGACTCCAGACCCTTCTCCTCCCACCGCCCCCGGTCCCCATCCTGCTTGTCTGCTGATGTCAGGCTTGGGCTGCTCTCAGCGCTACCATGAGCACTGCTGTTCCCACACCTTCCCCCTCCCAGCTCTGCCATCAGAGAGGGTCTGGACACTTGCGCAGGGGGCTCTCTGGAAGGAAAAGTCCAAGAGTTGGACCCTAACTGGCCTAGCAGGGGTCAAAGACCTACCGGGGGCCAATTGACTGTGGCCAGAGTTCAGAGGTCTCGTGAGAGACATCCCTGCCTATGAGAACCACTTGGCTTGGGGCAAGATTCACCCTCCTCAGGGGTGGGGCAGACAAAGCAAAGGTCCCGGCAGCTGGGTGAGGGCACACACAATTCCCTAGGCTCCCAGGGGGAGGAGTTCGAGTCCAGTGCCAAGGCAGCGCCCCCGCCAAGACGTAAGCTCCCTCCCTCCACGGCTGCTCTCCTCCGGGCTGACGACAGCCATCTGGGCTCTGCACAAGGCTGCGCTGCCCCTTCCTGAAGCAGGTGGGTCCTCAAGAAAGGAGTGCCTCCAGGGGGCTCTATGCCACCTCATCAGAGTGGAGTGGCCCCTCCATCTGTAGTGCTGGAGCAAGTGAACGATGCCCCAGGAGGACAGAGCTCTCAGAGAGCCTCAGGTGCTTCTTCACCAGGAACCCCCGTGGAATTAAAGATCTTTTGTAACAGCTTTATTGAGCTACCGTACAATTTGCCATTTGAAGTGTACAATTCATCATAGAATGTTAAAGGTTACTTTACCACATCTGGACACAACCTCCATCTTTTGTTTGTTTTTTGGCCATGCCACATTGCACATGGGATCTTAGTTCCTGGACCAGGGATCGAACCCACGTCCCCTGCAGCAGAGGCTCTGGAGTCTTAACCACTGGACCACCTAGGAAGCCCCTGGCCTGCACCTTTTAACCTCTGAAATATCCATCATTAACAAACTCCAAGTATATAGCCAGGGGCTTACCTAAAATATTTTCATAACTATAGCTGGTTTTCAAATTCAGTGGATATCAAACAGCTCATCATTGTCCAGTCGTGCTTCCTGATTCAGAGGTTCAATGTCAGGTGAAAGGGAGTGAACTTGTTCTCAGCTTAACAGCTGGCAGCAGAGACCCCCACGGGAGAGGCGCTATCTTTGTAGAGAAAAACACCTTGATATTTTGAGAGAAAGGTGAGATTTCAGAACATAGAAGGTGACAGGCCTCTGGGAAGCTGAGCTGCCTGAGATGTTTTGTTTGTGGTGGTTCAGGGCTGGGGGAGGGGGGCGCGGGTGTGATGAGGAAGGACACTGATGCAAAACCTTTGAAGATGTTTTTCTGAGACATAAATCCTCCTCCCATGGCTCAGCTTTTGGGGGGATGAGGGATGAAGGCCTGAGCCCCAGCCATGAACTTTGCTTGCAATGCAGGGTCACTCTACAGTGACCTGGGAAAGCAGGCCCCACCAGGTGCTCCAGGAATCTAGCACAGCCTCCTGGGAAAGTTCTCAGCATGTGTAATGGGCCCTAAGCTGAGCTTCTATCAAGTCCAAGGGGCAAAGGACACTGCCAGCTAACACACACACCAGCTGAGCTCACAGGCCCTCGTATACCGGTGGGGAAAGGACTGCAACATTCTACATGCATCATACAGCTGTTTAGCTATCTTGAGCCAATGTGTCCATGTCAAAATAGTCAGTGTTTTGAATCACCAAGTAACCAGCGTCCTCCTGTCTCCCTTCTGTGTCTCTGTCCCATGCACAGATGTCTGGGTCCCTGCACCCCTAACATTTGTTACCCTCCATGTGGCCCCTGAGACTGTCAAGCCCTGGGGTGTGACTGGGGTTGGCCACCGCCACTCCAAGAGCCTGCAGGGCACCACGTCCTGCAGCAACAGCCAGGGGTACAGAGGCTCGGGCTGCCGGTGGCACTGGGCACATAGGGGTCTGGAGCTTTGGCTGGCATCACCTCCAGCCAGCAGAGTACCACCAGGCGGACCTCAGTCTGGGGCACATACTTGACCACACCCCCATGCCGAACTGGTTCAGGATGCCCAGAGTTTTTCCAAAGCCAGTTTCCCAGAAGCCCCACAACTAAGGTCCTCTGTCTCTCAGGGATTCTCCAAGAGGTTAGTCAGTTTTTTCTTTTAAACCTTTGAAACAAAAGGGTCTGGTTACCTCCCCTTTGCACAGGCCATTGTCATGTTCCTTCTCTAGGACCAGAGTCCTCTCTCCTGATCCCCTCTTCTCCTGCAGACTCAGCCCAGGGACCCACATGTCCTTTCCTGCTCTCCTAATGGGGGTGAGGGCTGCCTTTGATGAATCTGAGGAGGCTTTCTGATACCTTTTTAAGAAGAGGAACAAAATGCAAACATAACTTCTAACAAGGAACACTGACATCCTTATAATTCTGAGTTTAATTTTCAGGCAAAAATGGTCAACATTTTTGTATAGTTTAAACTACAATTCGTGTTTATTAAATTATCTGCATTTTATACTACTTAGATTATTTAAGACTTTGCAGTTGTCATGTATTTTATAAACTAGCACAAACATTGCTTTGTCATATGTGAAAAATAAATGTAGACCCTCAGCTCCACACAGGCAGGGATTTTTGCCTGTCTTGCTCATCTCTGCTTCCTCAAGTGTCCAGAAAAGAGCCCTGTCACAGAGCAGGTGTGCAATACGTATTTGTTGAAGGAGTGGATTATCCAATTAATCAATTTCACAAATTTAAAATACCTTTGGCACTATAACTCATAGCTTCTTTGCCATACTAAAGAAGTAATACAAGACAGTCATTCTCACATTCTTCTTAAGATGTTTAATCTGCCCGTTGTGTCCTATGGTAAATGGATGCAATGTTTTATTAAGAAACAAGATTGGAGCTTCCCTAGTGGTTCAGGGGCAAAGAATCTGCCTGCCAATGCAGGAGACAAGGGTTCGACCCCTAATCCGGCAAGATCCCACATGCCAAGGAACAACTAAGCCTGAACACTGCAACTATTGAGCCTGTGCTCTAGAGCCAGAGAGCCACAACTACTGAGCCCACGTGATGCAATGATGGAAACCCGAGCACCTAGAGCCTATGCTCTGCAACAAGAGAAGCCATAGCAATAAGAAGCCCCGGCACTACAACTAGAGAAAGCCCACACAGCAACAAAGACCCAGCACAGCCATAAATAAATACATAAAATTATTTTAAAAAAGAAACAAGCTTGGAAATTCTTATGGCATTAAATTTATTTTCCTTGAAATGAGAGCATAGTATATTAGCATTAATAATGCTGAAACTTATGAGCCAGGCTTCAGCAATACGTGAACTGTGAACTTCCAGATGTTCAAGCTGGTTTTAGAAAAGGCAGAGGAACCAGAGATCAAATTGCCAACATCCGCTGGATCAGTGAAAACGCAAGAGAGTTCCAGAAAAACATCTATTTCTGCTTTATTGACTATGCCAAAGCCTTTGGCTGTGTGGATCACAATAAACTGTGGAAAATTCTGAAAGAGAAGGGAATACCAGACCACCTGACCTGCCTCTTGAGAAACCTGTATGCAGGTCAGGAAACAACAGTTAGAACTGGACATGGAACAACAGACTGGTTCCAAATAGGAAAAGGAGTATGTCAAGGTTGTATGTTGTCACCTGCTTATTTAACTTATATGCAGAGTACATCATGAGAAACGCTGGGCTGGAAGAAGCACAAGCTGGAATCAAGATTCCCGTGAGAAGTATCAATAACCCCAGATATGCAGATGACACCACCCTTAAGGCAGAAAGTGAAGAACTAAAGAGCCTCTTGATGAAAGTGAAAGACGAGAGCTAAAAAGTTGGCTTAAAGCTCAACATTTCAGAAAGCTAAGATCATGGCATCCGGTCCCATCCCTTCATGGCAAATGGATGGGGACAATGGAAACAGTGGCAGACTTTATTTTTCTGGGCTCCAAAATCACAGCAGATGGTGACTGCAGCCATGAAATTAAAAATGCTTGCTCCTTGGAAGGAAAGTTATGACCAACCTAAATAGCATATTAAAAATCAGAGACATTACTTTGCCAACAAAGGTCCGTCTAGTCAAGGCTATGGTTTTTCCAGTGGTCATGTATGGATGTGAGAGTTGGACTATAAAGAATGCTGAGTGCCAAAGAATTGATGCTTTTGAACTGTGGTGCTGGAGAAGACTCTTGAGAGTCCCTTGGACTGCAAGGAGATCCAACCAGTCCATCCTAAAGGAGATCAGTCCTGGGTGTTCATTGGAAGGACTGATGTTGAAGCTGAAACTCCGGTACTCTGGCCGCCTGATGCGAAGAGCTGACTCATTTGAAAAGACCCTGATGCTGGAAAAGATTGAGGGCAGGAGGAGAAGGGGATGACAGGGGATGAGATGGTTGGATGGCATCACTGACTCAATGGACATGGGTTTGGGTGGACTCGGAGGGTTGGTGATGGACAGGGAACTGGCGTGCTGCGGTTCATGGGGTCGCAAAGAGTTGGACACGACTGAGCGACTGAACTGAACTATGAACTGATGGAAATTCACTGGAGAAAAATTTAGCCAGGTTGGCTCTAAGAAACTGAAAGTGAAGGATTCTCCAGGCCAGAATACTGGAGTGAGTAGCCTTTCCCATCTCCAGGGGATCTTCCCAACCCAGGGGTTGAACCCAGGTCTCCCACACTGCAGGCAGATTCTTTACCAGCTGAGCCACAAGGGGAGCCCAAGACTACTGGGGTAGGTAGCCTATCCTTGTCCAGTAGGTCTTCCCCAACCCAGGAATCGAACCGGGGTCTCCAGCATTGCAGGAGGATTCTTTACCAACTGAGATATCCAGGAAGAAGCCATGATATAATAAACATTCAGAGAACTACAAATGAAACCCCGACTACTTACTATCTCTGTGACATCAGGAAAGTAACTTCACTGAACCTAGGGCTCTTTGTTTGTAAAATAACATCAGACCTCACCTTCCTACTGTATGGAGCTGCTAAAGATCAAGTAGGGTCACACACGAGGGCATTTCATAAAACACCACTCAAAACTAAGGCTTCTGAAGAATATGTATGGGTATCTCAATCTTCATACCAAAAATGGATGTCTTTTATTTTTCTAAGATTTTCTTGATGTGGACCATTTTAAGTCTTTATTGAATTTGTTACAATATTGCTTCTGCTTTATGCTTTGGTTTTTTGGCCATGAGCCCTGTAGGATCCTAGCACCCCAACCAGGGATGGAACCCACATCCCCTGCATTGGAAGGTGAAGTCCTGACCACTGGACCAACGGCCAGCAAAATCTTTGAAACATTTTTAAGTTGACAATCAGATAGTTAAAAAATAATAATCAGGCATTAAACAATTGCTATCATTTGTGTTTCTTTGAACCTCACTGCTTGTTTATTGGCCATTTGGATTTCTTCCTCAGTGAAGGACCTGTTCTTATCCTTTCCCTATTCTCCTCTTGGGTATTTGCCTCCTAATTGATTTCAGTAGCTCTTAAGCTGTTTAGCATATTTATTCCTTATCTGTCATATATGTTGCAATTATATTCCCCAGATGATTTAATTTGCCAGATAAATCTTACAATGAATCTTTATCAGTCTTACACATATATTTATAGGCTTTAGATCAACGCTTAAAGAAATGTCTCCAACTTCAAGGCTATGAAGTATTTTACTTGTATATTTTTTCTTTGACAGATTTGTTTTTACTTAAATATTTAATCCATCTGTCATTTATTTCAGCATAAGATGAACAGTGCGTGCATGCTAAGTCGCTTCAGTCATACCAACTCTTTGCGACCCTATGGACCGTAGCCCACCAGGCTCCTCTGTCCGTGGGATTCTCCAGGCAAGGATACTGGAGTGGGTTACCATTCCCTCCTCCAGGGGATCTTCTCAACCCAGAGATCAAACCTGCATCGCTTAGGTCTCCTGCATTGGCAGGCAGGTTCTTTACCACTAGCGCCACCTGGAAAGCCCAAGATGAAAGAAGGGAATCTAATCTCATTTTCCCCCAGTGATGAGCCAAGGCCATTTATTCACTCACCTACACTTTCCAGACTGATCTGAATCGCCACCTTTTTATCTTCTGAATTCCCACTGTAACTTAGAGTCATATCTGGATTCTCTTCTATTCTGTGGATCAATCTGTTTACTCCTATGCTAACCTGACACTGTTTTGATTTCTATTCAGTTCAGTTCAGTTGCCCAGTCTTGTCTGACTCTTTGCAACCCCATGGACTGCAGCACGCCAGGTCTCCCTGTCCATCACCAACTCCCAGAGTTTACTCAAACTCATGTCCATTGAGTCAGTGATGCCATCCAACCATCTCGTCCTCTGTCGTCCCCTTCTCCTCCCACCTTCAATCTTTCCCAGCATCAGGGTCTTTTCAAATGAGTCAGTTCTTTGATTTCTATAGGCTCAATAAATTTTAATATCTGATAGTGTGTGAATCTCACAGACATCAATCACACTGAGCAAAAGAAACTAGACGAAAAAGAGAACATTCTGTAAGTTCCTAGTCAGATGATATTCCAGAGGAGGTGAAACTAAACTCACCTATAATGTCAGATCAGTGGTCACCTGAGTCAGGTCTAGTGTTGGAACCAGGGGGGATTGGATGAAGGTTAATCTAAAGAGGCACACAGGAGCCTTCTGGGGAAATGGAAATGTTCTATATTTGACTGGGTTGGTGTATACATTTGTCAAAACTCATTCAATTGTACACTTAAAATGTGTTCATTATAGCGTATGTAAATTATCTCAATTAAAAATACATGACAAGGCAAGCCTTCTCCTTATTTCATTGCTGTTTCAAAAAAAATGCTTTTCTATGCTCAGTCCTAAATATTCATTGGCGGGACTGATGCTGAAGCTGAAACTCTAATACTTTGGTCACCTGATTCGAAGAACTCACTCATTGGAAAAGATTCTGATGCTGGGAAACATTGAAGGCGGGAGAAGAAGGGGACCACAGAGGATGAGATGGTTGAATGGCATCACCAATTCAATGGACATGAGTTTGAGTAAACTCTAGGAGTTGGTGATGGACAGAGAGGCCTGGAGTGCTGCAGTCCATGGGGTCACAATGAGTCGGACACGACTAAGCAATTGAATTGAACTGATAATTATTCTTCCAGATGAATTTTACAATACCTATATAGAGTTAAATTTTTCTCATGGCTCTTCATAGGAATTGTGTTAACTGTATTTATTCATTTGGGGTAGAACTAACATCCACAAAGATTTTCCATCCTCCAAGAGGATATATCTCTTCATTCATTCAATTCTTCTTTAGTAATTTTTTGCCATCTTGGTAAAAATTTGTTTTTTTCAGATTTTGGTATCAAAGCTGCCTCAGGGACTGGGTCTCCACATTCACTTCTAATTCTGAGGACTTTTCCTCTGTAAAACTGGCCAGAAAGTTTCATCACTTGTCGATATTTTCAAAGAATGATCCTCTTTCCCCCTTTATTTTGTATTGACATCATGTGCAAACTAAAGTCTATCGTGAAAAAAAAAACTGATCTGTTGGAACTGGCTCTTTTTTTAAAATCATTTCACACTATTTTAACTTTTATAACTCTACAAAGTATTTTAGTGTCTCTTACCCAGAGATTTGGTAAATCTGTTCAGCATTTTAAAACTCCTCCTTTCTAACTTCCCTGCTCCCTCCGGGCATCTGGTAGAACGTCAGGAGACAATGACATCATTTTGGAAAGGCTATTCCACATGCCATTCAGCGGGTTGGCAGCTGTTTGCTGTGTAGGCATGTGGGCCCCCAGACTGTCAGGCCTGAGACACATGTGCACATTAATAAATCCTCTCTACCACATGCTGAGGAGGAGTCCTGAAGAGGAGCCTGGACTCTGGGACCAATGCAGCCGAGAACACTGTCCCATCTTCCATTTTCATGCCTGCTAAAGGAGGCACAATTTAAGTATATTGTTTAAAAAAGCCTTCCACTGGTTAAATTTTGGTTCCTGCAATAAAACTCTCCTGAGGCACATTCTCCAGCTTTGGGCCCTGGAGGGCTGCAAGTTCTCTAGACTGCACTGCAGACAGGGGTCTCACAGGGTCAGGTTTTCTGCTGGTGGTTTCAACTCTCTGAGTCTGGGCCTCAGGAGCTGCCCTGACCTCGAGAGGACTTTCTCTGTGACCTGAGCGATCCACCTCTAGAGCACTCGGGCCAGTTAGGAAAAATTTTACTCAGTAAAATATTTCCAGTGAAACACTGGGCTGTTTTCCTTCACCATGATCAGGCAGGTCCTCCCTCCCACTCTCCTCTGAACACGTTGCTGTCTTGATGCTCACCTGCCAGGGAGAAAAGGGCCTTCGTGAGCTCTAAGTCACCACCCAGTGTCAAGGTTGGGCTTCCCCGGGTCCCCACCGGCAGGCTCCCAGGTTCAGGTGGCAGGAAAGGCCTGGCATCCAGGTTCAGCCTTGTCAAAGCCCCTGGTGGGCTTTGTCTTGCTCACCACTTTGAGGGCTTTTCCCCTCAGCTTCCAACAACCTCTCCTCCATTTGAGGAGTCACTTGGGTCCTGCTAACATGAGCATGGACCAAGGTCCAGAGTGGCAGAGGGGTGACGCAGGGCAGACAGGACTATGCAACAGGGGAATCTGGGTGAGAGGCAGGCAGGGCTGTGCCAGGCCCTGCTTCTAATACAGAAGGATGGAGGGGCCAGGGTAAGGCTCTGGGGTGAGAGAGAGTGTGAGAATTCAGCCGCATTGCTGAGAGACCTATCTGATGACTTGTGTTTAGGGGAAGGAGGGACGAACAGGACTGGGCTGGTTGTCTTCATGAGGTCTGGGGCTGAATTAGGTGGAGTAGAGGGGCTTGGGGAGGAATGTTCAGGTGGCTTAGGTATGGCTGGAAGACAAAGTTGGCAGAGAAAAGAAGAGATCAGATTGAAAAATGGGTTGCATTTCAGGTGAGAGGAGCCTTCGCCAAGGACAGTGGATTTCACTTCACAGACCCTGGCAACGCCTGCAGCCAGAACTCTGCTATTGACACTACTCAGCCTTTGAGGTTGAGAACATTGTATCAGGCAGATTCCTGCTGAGTCCTGCTGGGTAACAAACATACTCAATAATCTCAGTGACTAAGAGCTGCAGCCATCTAGTTCACATTCACACGTCTGCAGGTTGGCTGTAGCAGCTCTACCTCAGGCTCTTGATGGTGTTTAGTTCTCCATGTCTCTCATTCTGGGACCAGTGGCCACCTGGAGTTTGTTCTTTCCATGATAAACATCAGAAAGTACAAGAGGGGTGGGTGGCAACACAGATGCTCTTTGAACTGACCTCTGCCCATATTTTAATGGTCAAAGAAAATCACATGGCCAAACCCAAGAACCGCAGAGCAGAGAATCACACTGTGCCTACTCTAGTGGGGGTGACTCAGCATCCCCCCGAAAAGGGCATGGGTCAGAAACTGGAAACAAAGGTTTGATTACTGCCATCACCAACCTACCTTCTTCAACTTTACCTCCTGATTCATGAGTGGCCGTATGGTATAATACAGTGCTGGGAGAGGTCTGGGGTCCCAGATTCTAACCCCAGCTTGCAAGTCATTTCAACAACCTCCATTCTCCTCCTCCACATACGACAGTTGTTTGGGTGGGTCCCCAAGATCTCCTCCAGCTCTGGCCATCCTGAGCCTTCAGTACTCAGAGAGTTCCATCTGCCACCAGCCTGATGGCTTCAGGAGGCATAGAGACCAGAGGTGGGAGACCTGTGAGACAAATGTGCAGGAATGCAGTCAGGGAATGGAAAGAGGGGAGTGGATTTGCAAAGTGTCAGGAAAGAAGAATAAAGCTGGGTATTAAGGAGATTTTTATACTTAGCCCTGTTTTATAGATGAGAAAAGCAAAGCATCACTAGGCTGAGGAGACTCTTGGTTGAAATCACTTAATATTTCCATGAATATCATTTAATGTTTCTTCAAAGAGGTTGCCACAGGAACTCAGGACAAATACTCAAGAGGTCTGAATCAAGGGAAACAGGGACTATTTTGCAGGTGCCTGGAACAGGAAGTAACCATGAGACCAAAGGAGGAGACAGAGATTGGGAGAACACAGTTTTGAAAATTCAGAAAATAAAAGGATGGAAAGTTTAAAAAAAAAATCCTTGAGGATTTCTCTGAAGTGTTGAACTGTGGAGAGTTGAAAGAGCTGCTAATATCATTTCATTCCCACTTCAACTCCTACCTGGTAAGGGACTCTTGCTTCCTGTGGGTTACCGAGCTGGTTTGTATTCTGCTCCTGACTCGTCTCTCACGCGGACAGGCCCGTGTGTGGAGCCAGGTGTGGAGCTGAGCACAGCTGGCTCTAATTTGAGGGGCCTTCCACCATCTTAAGATGACTTCACCCCATTCCCCTGACTTTTCAATGCAATTCACGTCACTTTTCCAAACTTCGGGTAATGATTTATTGGCCTTTTTTTTTTTTTTAAACTATCCTGCAGTGTGAGGTTTTTTGGTTTGTTTGATAACTGTCCTTGATAGGAGGGTTGTAAAAGTATCTATTGGGTTGACCAAAAGGTTTGTTCAGGTATGGAAAAACTCGAACGAACATTTTGACCAAACCAATACTAAAGGAGGGAATCAAAAAAATACCACTTTCTTATTTCTACCTTTCTAGCTATTCTTCCTGTATCTCCCATATCTACGTCTGAAAGCCCAGTGTAGACCAAGGGACAGATGGTTAAGTGGCTTTGGCATGAGCACGCCCAGATTTGCAGCTTGCCTCTGACACTTATAACTGTATGCGCAGGGGACTGTACTGCAGAGTCAGTCCTGGGAGAGGCAGGGAACCCTGTTCTAAAGGGAACACACTGTACCCCTGGGTCCTTTCTGAAAGAAGCAGTTCCTAGTAAGGGAGCCCGTGGGCTGTGTTACACTGGCCACAGCTGACTGGCCAGAGTGGGCGTCTGACCCTTGAGTGCCTGGCATGAGAGGAGAACCAATCAGATTTTGTTTCAGAAATCTTAACTGGGAAAAACAAGGAGCAAGTCATTCAGTTGGTCAAGGGGTGGGCTGGGGACCAGGCACTGGTGAGCAGCCAGGAAGCCTGGCCAGCTGCAGCTCTTTTTTTAAAAAAAAAAAAAAAAGACCTTTTATTTTGTACTAAGGTATAGCTGATTAACAATGTTGTGACAGTTTCAGGTGAAGAGCAAAGGGACTCAGCCATACATACACATGCATCCATCCTCCCCTGGGCTCCCCTCCCGTCCAGGCTGCCACATAACATTGAGCAGAGTTCCCTGTGCTATATAGTAGGTCCTTGTTGGTTATCCATTTTAAACATAGCAGTGTGTACATGACCTTCCCAAAGTCCCTAAGTATCCCATGTCCCTGTGGTTGGCCCCAGCAACCGCAAGCTCTTTCTTGAAGTCTACGAGTCTGTTTCTGTTTTGTAAGTAAGTTCATTTGTATCATTTCTTTTTAGATTCCACCTATAAGGGATGTCATGATAGTTCTCCTTCTCTGTCTGACTTACTTCACTCAGTAAGACACTCTCAGGTCCATCCATGTTGTGAAGCTCCTCTTTTGAACAGATGGCAGAATATCTGGTCCTGGAGTTGCCTTAAATCTACAACTGCTCATCTTCAAGCAGAGGTACCCCAGGGTCCCTGTGCTTTGAGTGTAGCAGAACACTTCTCTGTCCTGTTATATAAAGAAACCACTTTTGCCTGGGGTGGAGGAGGAGGTGATGGAGGCAACCTGCTTGCGGGGGAGGTTAAAAAAAAAGTGGGAAGGGTAAAGCCTCTGGCACTTCGGTGCTTCCAAAACGTGGGCTAGGGGAGCTCTCTGTTTAGCAGAGAATATTACTGGGTTTGGGGTGCCCAGGGAGGCCAAGGACCCAGTGTGGGGGGAATTAAACTGCTCAGCATAATGAGAAGGCCAAGTTTTAAGGGAGCAAAGTGGAATCCGCTTAGGTTGGGGGCACCTCTTTGGCGCTCTGGAGGCTACAGGCAGCTAAGAGGGATTCAGGGAAATTCCTGCTGATGGAGATGGAAAGCCTTCTTAAGACTATGAAAATATTCACAGTGAATCAGTTTGTGCCTTTCCACATCCAACACCTTCAGTAAAATAGTACCAAATAGCAATTTAAAAGATACCCTAGAATTTCCTGGGAATTTCCAGATCGCTCAAGGAGCACCTGCAGCCCGAGGCAGCCAGAGCAAGCCTCTTGCTCCTGGAGCTAAGAGTCTGCAGCAGAACCTTGTACACCGCGGGCTGCGTGGACCCAGGAAACAGTGGCCACTGAGCACCCAGCACAGCGCCTGGCCCAGAGCAGGAGCCCAGCACACACACACACAGAGGTCAGCCAGGACCAGCTCCAGAGTATCCACTGGGAAGAACATGTGACGATCTTACTAGGATAAGCAAGAGCCTTATTGACTTAGGCACTGAGAGGGCAGGTGCATTTGTCAGGAGAAAATTTAATGCCCCTGAAGCATCTTCCCCACGTGCTGGATGCCTCAAAGGGACCACTGTGCCACCTGAAAGACCAACGTGCCCTGGATTTTGCATGGCCCATGTCCTCAGACCCCGCAGCAGTTACCTGTTGTCTCGCTGTTCCTCACTGTGCACACGGTTCGCTGAACCCAGGGTAGGCAAGGCGCAAGCGGGGAAGCTGGAAGAAAGCGCCGAAGAAACTGCAGACACGTTTCTTCTCTGCAGGCTGGCACAGCAGCTATAGCATTAGACACGCTGTATTCTCACCTCTCGTGGTTGATACAGCCAAAACACAGCCGCAAGGGCTTCTCTGCTGCTGCTGCTGCTGCCAAGTCGCTTCAGTCGTGTCCGACTCTGTGCGACCCCATAGACAGCAGCCCACTAAGGCTCCCCTGTCCCTGGGATTCTCCACGCAAGAACACTGGAGTGGGGTGCCATCACCTTCTCTTAAGGGCTTCCCAGGTGGTGTTTATATAGAACAAAAGTGGCTGGTGATCAAGCGGGTCCATCATGACATGCATGCACAGTAGTATAAGTGAGCTCAGCCGTTACATGACCTTGTATTTACAAAACGCTGGGCAAGACAGCCTGATCACTGCCATCTTGGCTAATTTGCTCTTTCCCTCCTTTCCACCCCTTCAGGGTCTCTTGCCTCCCAACCTATGCACAGTCCGTCTTCTGCGATATTCTCTTGGCGAGTAACATCGACCTTTGAACCCACCTTCTGCAACAGTAGCAGATGCTACAACAACAAACAGTTACACCCCAACACATAGCAAAACCCAATGCCAGATATCACCTGGAACTCCTGTTGCAATCCTTGCCCTCATGGGGCTAGAAGAGCCACCCACCACAACTGGAGTGCCTTTATCTTCCATGGGCAAGGCCAGTCCACCGTGTGTCCTTGTGAGATAGCAGGAAAGCCCCCACAGGGGCAACTCCACCTTTCGTTTTTTTTCCCCCAGAAGGACTGAAACACCCCACCCCCCACCCCCCGCCAGGCACCAGGCCCACCCCTTCAAGGAGGGGATTTTTGTGGCGTTCACAGCCCACCACATGATTCCAAATGCTTTCACACTGTCCTAAATCTGCAAGAGAAACAGATGTTAGTAACACACCATACACAGCCTTTACAGCACACTGTCTACTAACTCTACATCATCTGGCCACCACAACCAGCAATGTAGGCACTAGGGACGGGAAGCTGCTTCGGTTTGCCATAAACAAGGCTGCGTTCAGCACAGGCGTCAACCAGGGTTGTTACTCTATGTACATTAGCTATGACCAGTGAATTGCAAGTTCTACATGGGGCCTCCGGTCCCTGGTTTGGGCTCTTTGGGTGGGCACCTTGGTCTAAGCCCTATTCAAAGCGGAAAAGGACATCTAAAGGAACATCCTTGGGCGCCATGTAATCTTCTAACTGAACCGCCTGTATCTCTTGCTGTGGGTGCTTTCCAAACTTGGTAAACTGCTGCTCCGGTCTCAGCGGCCTCCATAGCTCCAGGAGCAGAGAATTGGGCTATCAATTTTATTCCTGTCAACTCCCGCTGCCAGCCAATCAGTCCACATTTGTGTCACCCGGATTGGGCCTTTACCAGCTTGGCCCCCTTCAAGGTCTATCTCACTCCTCATCCCCTTTGCCTGTTGCCGTCCCTCGACTTCTCCCCAAGCTTGCCACTATCGAGGTAGCAGTTAGGGAACCAAAAAGAGGTGGGTGGGGCATCGTTCAAAATGGCGTCTCGTGTGACGTCTGTAAAACACCCGCCATCTTCTGGAGGCTCCTGCGCCTGCCCGGCCGGCGTAGAAGCTGAGACGGGGGACCTCCAGCCGGCTCCAAGCATCGCAATAGTTTCCCCCATCATCCTCCACCACCCTGAAGTCCAGGTCCTCACTGTATTTTCTGAACTTCATTTGCCGTTCTGAGTTTTATGTCTGCAGACCCAGTGGACTCCTCAGAGCTCTGAAGGGATGGGCTCGGGAGGCCCTGATCCAGCTCTAAACTCTCCCCTGTGGTTTCCCTTCCCTTTTTCCTTTCTTTTTTCTCTCCAGTGGGATTGGTCCTTGCTCCTTGTTGGCCTTCCTGGACTTCATCCTGGCTGCAGAGTCGGTGCTACTTCCCTCTGGCCTCCTGGCTTCCATGCCTTCTTGGCCCCGTCCTGCTGCAGAACAGGCCTTGTTAACCAGTGGGGACCCACAGTCTCAAAACGTTCCTTAGTTTCATAATGTTTATCATCACTGTCCCTTACCGCCTCACTCTCAGAGACGCTGGGTTCTTCAGGGCCACAGGGTTCTTGCCAGCATGTGTTGCTCTAGTTCTTCCAAGCATCTCTGCACATCGCATGCCTGCATGGTAGGGCACGTAGGGCACTGTCCATATTCACTTTCAGAGAAGTCTGGAAAATCTGCCCCACAGTGCCAGCAGCAGTCTGTGCCACTTTGTCTGGCAAATGGGAACTCACTGCCCATAACATCTTTTCAGTGTTCTCCAGTGACCCGTCCACTACCTCCCAGTCTTCCACTGGACCCACACCGAGAGGGCCACGGCCACCAGTACCACATGCTAAGTGGTGGTCCCTGGCTTCCTCCATCCACTGGCACCTCAGGCTTCTCTACCTGCTGGGAATCCTGCCGACCTATGCCAACTCTCAGTGTTCCTCACTGTGCACACCATTCACTGAACCCAGGGTAGACAGGGCATGAGCGGGGAAGCTGGAAGAAAACTCGAGGAGCCATAGGAACTGCAGACATGTTTATTCTTCCCTGGCTGGCATGGCAGCCTTAGCAGCAGACATGCTGTATTCTCCCCTCTCGTGCACAATCCACAGCTGTACACAGCCACAAGGGCTTCTCAGGTGATGCTTGTATAGAACAAAGTGGCCCACGGTCAAGCGGGTCCACCATGACACGCATGCATAGTAATATAAGTGATCTCAGCTGTTACATAATCTTGTATTTACAAAACGTTGGGAGAGAGAACCTGACCACTGCCATCTTGGCTAATTTGCTCTTTCCCCTACATCTGTTTTCTGGGGGAATAACCCCCATCTACTCCCAAGAATGCTCCCCTTTGCAAAGTTCCCTGCAGGCGTGCTCTAGGAACCCCCAGAGGTTACCACACAGGAGCTCCTAGGGTGTGTGACAGCCACCCCATCTGTTCCAGACAGGCAGGATGGCTCCCTTCAGCAGAGCTTGCAATACTTTGGATGACTCAAAGGGCCAGAGCTGCATCAGTGTGCCTTGGGCAGATGGCACTCGAAGGGCTATGAGGCATGCCCAGAAAAACAGTTCAGATGTCAGTCTTAAAGAACATGTCATTCTGGGGACTTCCCTAATAGTCCAGAGGTAAAGACTTTGCCTTCCAATGCAGGGGGTGTGGGTTCAATCCCTTGTCAGGGAACAAAGATCCCACAAGCCACATGGTGAAGTAAAAAAAACAGAAGAATGTCATTTTGCTCCTTGACCCAAACTGTCAGAATCACCAACTGAAAAGGCGCTCAAGCCAGCTTCAACACCGAAAGCAAATTGGCTCCAGGGTCACAGTCATCCCCTCGTTCCTCTACAGAGCAATGGCTCACTTTTTCATCCAACACACCTGCTCCAAGGGCTCTGCCAGGTTTACACTTGGCATTTCCAGTCCAGATTCTTTGAGGGGTGCTCTGGATGTCTTGTGATAATCTGTGTGCCATCCGGGGCACAAACTGTGATCTGTTCACCAAGCAGTGTTCCCTTCCTCTCAGGCATCTCTGGTTGTCACTGCCTAGTCCCCTCGTGGTGAGATGCAATCCTGCAGCTGAGTTCCGGTCTGTAGGTTGTGGGCAGAAGTGACATGTCTTGCTCCCAGGCCTGGCCTGTGGAAAGCTCCCATGTGTGGGTCTCCAAACGCCTCACCCCTCAGTCAGTTCGATGTGGACAAGCATGATGACCCCAGAAGCGACGTGCTGCAGAGATCAGATTCTTGGGTGCAGGCATCAGTGCTTGGAGGAGAATCAGTGAGCCAAGCACAATACCCACCTGGACTTCATAGATGTTTCAGCCCTAGGTATTTTGATATCTGTTTGTTACAGCCATTAGCATTATTTTAAAGTAAAAGCTGGAAGGAAAGCCATCTGGAAGATATTTTTGACCATTAGAGAAAACGTGGTTCTATTCTAAACTTTGAAACTTACATGTGTTTGTAGTAAACATCTGCTTCCTTCCTAAAAGCTGCTCAGAATAATTCGATTTTGCAAAATACTGAAAATCAGTCTACGGTGCTAAGTGTATGGGCTTCTCTCATGGCTCAGACAGTAAAGAACCCACCTGCAAGGTGGGAGACCTTGGTTTGATCCCTGGGTTGGGAAGATCTCCTGGAGGAGGGCATGGCAACCCACTCTAGTATTCTTGCCTGGAGAATTCCCATGGACAGAGGAGCCTGGAGGGCTACAGTGCATGAGGTCACACAGAGTCAGACACAACCGAAGAGACTGAGTGTACTGAGAGGAACTGTAGGACTTCATTCCACCAGCTTAGCATACAAAAAGGAGTCACATCTCTCTGAATTTCCAATCTCACGTCTATAGGCTTCTATTAGCAGGAAACTCAGTGCTTCCACCTGAGGCCTCTCTAACATGCACCAGATGAGGGCAGCCATATGCTGTCTTTGCCACCAATGCTATCACCGAGCGTTACTGCTGAAAACTGATCCCAAAGTCTGCAGGATGCTGTGGGCCATTGCAGTGATGCCCCTGCAGGTTCTGACTCAAGGGAACCCCTCTTTGGGGCTCCAAAGCCTCAGTTTCCTTAGGCCATCTTCACAAACCTCCACACCAGCAGGGTGGCTAGACTTCTGGGCTCAGCCCACACTGTGCCAGGAACTGCATAGCCCTGTCAGTCAAGCAACCTTGGCCAGAGTCTGTTAGATGACTCCACAGGCCTCCCTAACTTCAAAATCTCAGGGAGAAGGGGCTGGGGTCTCAGGAGGCCCTTGGTTTCCTTGTGCCAGATCTCTGCACACAGGGGAAGCCAGCACCTGCTAAGCCTGTTCTTCACTGACCCCCACCTGGAAAATGAGAGGCCACTCTCCTTCCATCATAAAACAAAGGGGCCACCCAGTGACTCTCCACAGACCCAGTTCCAAGATGTCCTTCTGTCTTGGCTTCTTAAAAAAAAAAGCTAGGAGCTTTTTCTTCTCTATTAAAAAAAAAAAAATCTGCATATTACACTGAGCAGAGGGAATGGATGATGAGCCCCTGGGAAGAGATTAATTTCCATTTTGCTACAAAAACATGCAAGCAGGCTGCTGAGAATCTGATCCCCTCATTTTTGCTTGTAAAACATGTTTTGTATTAGTTCCTTCCTTTTTCTAGAGTATATTAATTTGCATTTGCTCCTATTTAGAGTTTGGCTAATGACTTATTAATTTTTTTAAGGCTGACTGTAAGGGGAATGGCCTCTTCAGATAAACGTACTGTTAAATCCTCAAAAGAGCCAGTCCCCAAAGAACCTGTGAGCCCAGCATAACCAATCTCTCCTCTCTGAGCCCACACTCTGGGCCCACCCGTGCCCCAACTATACCCAGCACAGGGTATCTGACCCCCACCTGCTCTAGTCGGGGAGCAGGCAAAACCTTTTCTCCATCAGGGTGAAATTTTTTAAACTGATACTAAAACCAAGTGAGACAGAGGGAAAGGAAGACACAACAAGCAGCGTGAGGCTAGAGGGGGTTACACAGGGCACACTCGCTGCTCACTGCAAGCTCTGCACCTCGCTCTCCCTGGATACTGGGTCTGCCGGATGCTGTCCTGACTGTGAGCATTCTCTACCCCGCCCCACAAACTTCCAGGCTGGTGGGGGCAAGAACTCCAGTCAAGAGTCAATGGCCAGTGGGTGGCCACAAGGTCAACAGAACCCCCTGGCCCAAGCCCGCCTACCCTCTTCCCCCTCGGCATCTGAGTAGAAGGAAGAGCCAGGCTGCCTGGTGGGGCCCAAGTCCCTTCCTCCCTGTCCCTCTTTGCCCCACTCAGCTGAAGGGCCATTTCTTCCCATGTGCTATTGATTAAATTTATCAATTCTCTCTCTTCTCCCTCCATTTTGCCTAAATTTATTACTTCCTTTTTCTCCTTTCTCTTGGTTTCTAACTTAGAGGGAACAAAGTTCATCAGGTATCGACTTGATTTATTGTTTCTCTTTTTTTTTCCCTCCCTAATATAAGCCCTGGGAACAATAAATCTCCCCTAAGTACTGCATTGGCAGTTTCCCAGAAATCGAGATATGTCACTTGCATGCTTTTATTCTTTAAATATTCTGTGGAGTCCTAAATGTCTTCCCTAATGAAAGGTTTATTTAAGAAAGGATCTGCTCTGCCAAATGCAATAAAAAACAGCTGAAAAAGAGGTTCAACTAGAGGAAGGGAAGGAAGGAGATAAAATTGTCATTTGTTGATAATGTGATTTTATTCCTAAGATAATCAAATGAAAAATTCTTAGGATTGATAAAACTTTAGTTAAAGTGAATGGATACAAAGTAAACATTCACAAATCAATTCCTTTCCTCCATACGAACAATTAGAAAATGAGAGTCTGGTGGAAGCGGGGCAGATACCTCCATGATAGCAACTGTGAGAGTAAAGTACCCTGAAAATGACTTTAACAGTAAATATGCAGGAACTATATGAAAATTGAGAGTCATAAAAGAAGACAAAGAAACACAGAGACTTGTGGTAAGACTCAGCGTTGTAACGATGTCATTTTTTTTCAAATTAATGTATATATTTAAACAATGTCCATCACAATCTCAGTGGAAGCTTTTGGGAATCATGCCCAAATGATTCTGAAGCTCATCTGGAAAAATAAGGAGACCAAGAGACGTACCTTTCCCTACCTCTCCTCCTGGGCCCCATGAGGGGGCCTAATGGCAGGGATGGGAGGGACAAATGGGGATAGAGGACTAGCTGTCCCTTGAAGTCTCACTGTGCCTGAGCTTTCAAAGGAGACTTTGGGTTTTTCCCACTGAGGAGGGCATGAGTTTATTTTAGTTGTTCAGCAAATATTCACTGAGCTTCAGGTATGACTGTAGGAACCAGGGATGGAGTGCTGAACAAGACAAAACCCTGCCCTGAGGAGCTGATGTTAGCTGGGGAGGCCGACCACAGACCAGGAACTTGTGTTAGCACATCAAAGTGCTGTAAGGACCTGAGCCAGAGCCATTCGGCAGGAAAGCACCCATGGCGGGTGGGGTCATTGCTGCGCGGCCGTGCAGGGTGAAGCCATCTCCAGAACTGGACCCGTGAGAGCAAGGGGCAGGCGCCAGGCAGGGGAGGGCGGGCCTGGCCACCCCTCCCTCCTGCTTCACTCCCTTCTCATAGAGGCCTCGCTGCCCTGGAAGGCGTGGCCATGCCCAGTTAGAGAGACACCGGGCTTGAGGCGGCCAGGCAGTCTCTCTCAGCGAATTTTAAATCAGCCACATTGACTAACAGAGTCCTTGAGTAAAGGGGCGCTGAGCAGTGGGGGGTAGGGAGTGAGGGGCAGTGGGCAGGCTGGACCACGTGCCAGCTGAGGAGTGGGGAGCTGAAGGCAGCTGAAGCTGCTTAAGGGAAAGCAGGGACTTGGCTGTCCCCAGAAGAGAGAGACAGAGAAAAACACAAAGGGACAAAGAGAGGGAGAGGGAGAGAGACAGAAAGAGAGATGCAGATGGAGACAGAGGGACAAAAGAGAGACAGAAACAAGGAAACAGAGAAACCACCCATGACCTTCCAGGGCCCCCTGACATTCAGTTTTGTGGGTCTCACAATTCTTTTTTATCAATTGGTCCCCAAGTGATCACTTCACCAAACTTAGCTTATACATTGATTTTCAAAGCACTGTTTTAGGGAATATGCTTTTTAAATGTTTAATGTTCGTTTTTAATATCTTATCATCATTTTAAAAAATGTTTGAATTGTTGAAAACTATCCCAATTTAGCCTTTGACTTCACTCTTTATATCAAGATATTCCAAATTTAAAACATTTCATATAGAAATTTTTGGTTTACACCGATTTCTCTTGAATTCTTTTGAGTTTTTTTCTGTTTTGCCAATATTTAGCACTGTTAGAATTCTCATACCAGTTTCTCTGAGTGACCAATCTGATGAGTTTAGCTGATGTACGGATGTACCAGATTCATGGCTTCCCACTGTGTATAAAGCTGACAATTTGTATTTCATGGAACGTTTTACAAGATGCGAAAGCAGTTTTGATTTTGTCTTCAGATGGCATTCTAAGGAATGTTCAATGTGCCTCCACCTCAGAGCAACACAGAGGAGAGAAAATAGACAGGATATCTGGGAGGCTGGGGCAGAGGGTAGGAGGAGAATTTGTGAGCAAGGAGGAAAGGGGTGGTGGATCTTAGGTGCACGTGAAGGCTGTCAAGAGCAGCTGGGGGTTAGGGCAGACACACAAGGAAAGCGTAGCAGACCACAGGAAGCCCCGGAGGAAGGATGAGAGCCTGTCCTGGGCCCCTGGCCACCTTGCAACAAACCCCATATGAGTCTCTTCCTTGCAGCTGGAAAAACCAAAGTAAAGCACAAGTAAATGAAATATTTACCTAACCCCATGCATATGTATAATGAGGCTGTTTCTGCTTTTTTCTACTATAATAATGTTATACTAGATATAGCTGGACATTGAGCTTTCACCATGTATAGAATTATTGTCTTAGGGTAGAATGCCTGGAAATTAGCCGGTCAGAAAGTTAAAATACCAACATTCATGCCAAAGGACTTCCCACTTGAGGGAAGAAGGTTTTACCAGTTGATACCAGCAGTGTCTAACAGAGCCTATTGGCCTGTACCCTCCATGCCCAGTATGTGCTCCTTAAAATAGCCTATGGTTTCATGATCTACAGCTGCAAGGGGCTTCCCAGGTGGCGTTAATGGTAAAGAACTCACCTGCAATCCCTGGGTCAGGAAGATCCCCTGGAGAAGGAAATGGCCACCCACTCCAGTATTCTTACCTGGAAAATCCCATGGACAGAGGAGCCTGGGGGGCTAAGTCCACGGGGTCCCAAAGGGACAAACACGACTGACAGACTAACACACACAGCTGCAAACCATGAAAGGGTAACTCCGGTTTTGCTCCTGAAACATAAATCAAGCCGGACTACCAGCTCCTAGTCTCTCCTGTCATGCACATCAGATTCTGAAGGAGTGAAGCAGTGGTGTCTTCTGGCTGTGTTACTGCATTCGAGGTGCCTCTCCTTCATGTTGAGTCCTGCCCCAAGGTCGCAGGTGCGAGGCCTTGCACCAAGGCCACAGAGGCAGAGCCCAGAATCAAGGACACCTCCGAAGCTGACTGAGCCCCTTTGCCAAAACCTCCTGATCATCACTAACAAGCTTCCTGACTCCCCATTTGGCAAAGATGCCCTCTCCAGTAAACACCATATAGCACCCCAACCAATCACCTAACACCAACCTCCAGCAGGAATTTTCTTTGTTTTGAGGCTATAAAAATTGACTACTAACCCACAAAAACTGTCAACTCTCCCTGGTTTGTCAGGAGGTTGGCCCACTGAACTCGCAATGCCCACATTATCGCTGCTCTTTATTCTTAATAAACTCCCTCCATTCTGAAATGCTCTGTGTCTGGAAATTCTTTTCCATCCTGCGCTCAGACTGCCTCAACACTTCACATCCAATCTGCAAATGCTGAACCTGCAGCTCTGCATTCCCCAAACAAAGGCAATGACTTTCATTACTGCACACTGTTAACATTCTCAAGAAGCAGACTGACCTGCAGAGGGAGTCCTGTTGTGGAGGGAAAAGAAGTGGTGGAGGAAGTCCTTGGTAGAGCTCCAAAAGCAGAAAGTCTGGCAGGAACAACAACAACAAAATCTCATGCTCTTATTCTGAAAGTGAACAGAGTGGAGGGAGGAACTTCAAGTCAGCTGCCCTCACTCTTCTCTCTCCTGCAGGTAAAAGGGCTGGTGATGGCAGAGTGTGGTCAAGAGGGGGGCAAGGAGGGGGCCTCCATGTGGACCCTGATGTCTCAGTACAAGTGACTGTCCTCAGCAAACAATGGACAAGTTCAGAAATCATGCTACATCTCAATTTGAACCCCCACATTGTTCATTTAGTGATCAGATGTGTGTGTGCTAAGTCACTTCAGTCGTGTCCAACTCTGCAACCCCATGGACTGTAGCCCACCAGGCTCCTCTGTCCATGGGGATTCTCCAGGCAAGAATACTGGAGTGGGTTGCCATGCCCTCCTCCCAACTCAGGGGATCTTCCCAACCCAGGGGTTGAAGCTGCCGGTCCTTCAGCTCCTGCACTGCAGGTGGATTCTTTACTGCTGAGCTACTAGGGAAGCCCTAGTGATCTCATATGAAGAGGCAGATTCTTGCAGAAAAAATTTTTTGTCTGGGTGTGTGTTAAGTCATTTCAGTCATGTCCGACTCTTTGCAACCCTATGGACTGTAGCCCACCAGGCTCCTCTGTCCACAGGATTCTCCAGGAAGAACACTCGAGTAGGTTGCTATGCCCTCCTCCAGGGGATCTTCCCAACCCAGGGATCAAACCCTTGTCTTTTATGTTTTCTGCATTGGCAGGCAGATTTTTTACCACTAGCACCACCTGGGAAGCCCTTTGTCTGGGAAAAGTATTAAAATGGTAGGTTTTTAATGGTTTCTAGGAGAACTGCTGCCTCAAAATCCTGGATTTCACACTGACTGCCCCCTCTCAGCAGATGAAGAAAATGCCCAGGGAACAGCTTTGGACTTTGTACTGGTCCAAAGGGATAAACCAGTGTCAGTGTCTGGGTGGAGACTCCCAGCACCCTCCAGTTCCAAGCTGGTCCCTGTTGGAATCCTCGGGCTGGGGGCCATGGGCTTTGTTCCTGGATCTGACCAGGCTGCCCACACACTGACAGCTACCTATTTGGATTTCCTTAGGCACCCATCCAGGAGACTCCAAGTGACTAGCAAGAGGACTCTCAGAAGCCAAGGGCCTCAAAGAGGGGGTGACAGATTCTCTCTACTGGGCCCAGACCTGAACTCCCAGATTCCACCAGGATCCCCAGACCACTGCAGAGGCTTCATCCACGGAACCCAGACTCCCCACCCCAAAACTTCTGTCACTCCTGGTCTCACCTGCCTTCTGAGCCCCAGGGGGGAAAGTCAGGAACAGTAGGTGGGGAGACAGGAGCTCTGGAGGTGAGGGGATTATCACCTTCCCCTGAAGAAGGATAACACCCGGAGCTGGAGCCAGGACTTCATTCCTGGCATCTGGACAGCTCGGGACAAGTCTCACTCTCCAAAAGGAAGCAATAGATTGTGTATTCATGCATTCATCGAGAACCTACTGTGTGCCGTGTACTCTGCTGGGTGCCCTGTAAGGGTAGATACAAATCTAATTTAAAATTAATTTTGCTTTCCCTTGGTGCCAGTTGTGTCTGACTCTTTTTTGGACCCCATGGACTGCAGCCCACCAGGCTCTTCTGTCCATGGGATTAAGGCAAGAATACTGGAGTGGGTAGCCATTCCCTTCTCCAGGGGATCTTCCCAACCCAGGGATCGAACTCAGGTCTTCTGCATTGCAGGCAGATGCTTTACCATCTGAGCCACCAGGAAAGAGAATGTCCCTCTTCTTTGGCATCCCCTTTAGAAATGTGAAATTGGAATGCTTTCTCTGACTCTGAGATGTATGTAAATCTTTTTAAAAGCCAAATGAGTCTGTAGTTAATTTTGCAGCCGCTGGAATGCCTTTCTTGGGGGTCTTGAAGCCACCTCTGAAAAGTGACCATCAATAAGAGGGACCCCCTTCTGTTTGTCTCTATGGGAGTTTTAGCCTAGGTGCTTGACTCCAGATGCAACTTCCTGCTGATTGAGAAGATCTGAGCAGTTTTACATAGAGAACAAACATAGATACTAAGGGGAGAATTGGGGGTGGGGTGGATTGGGATTGTCACATATACACTACTATGTATAAAACAGATAACTAATAAGAACCAACTGTATAGCACAGGAAATCCTAATTAGCTCTTTGTGTTGACCTGAATGGGAAGGGAATCCACAAAAGGGGGGATGTATGTGTATGTGGAGCCGATTCACTTTGCTGTACAGCAGAAACTAACACGACATTGGAAAGCAACTCTACTCCAATGGGAAAAAAAAGGAAGAAAGTAAAGGATCTGAGCTGCTTTACCTTTCCTTAAGATAAAGACAGTTAACATGTATTTAATGGGCTGGCTCTGCCTGGCTATATAAAAGGCTTAGATTTCTGTCTTTCCAATCTCTGGTGGACACCTGTAATGTTCATGCAGTCTTGTTCAATGTTTATTCAATAGTAAACTGTTTTCTTTCTCTTCCACCTTTGTGGAGAGTTTTTCTGGGTTGGCAGGTATCTTAGTCCATTTGGGCTGTGATAACAAAATAACATAAATTTATATTTCTCACAATTCTGGAGGAAAAATAGTTCAGAGTTAGCGTGAGAAAATGGTGAGAACAATTTTCCAGGTGGCAGACAGACAATTTTTGTGTCCCCACCAGTGGAAGGGATGAGCTAGCTCTGTGGGGTCTCATAAGGGCACTTACTCCAATCCTGAGGGCTCTGCCTTCATGACCTAATCACTTCCCAAAGGCCTCATGTCCTATTACTATTACCTTGGGGGTTAGGTTTCAATATAGACATGAGTTTGAGCAAACTCCAGGAGATAGTGAAGGACAGGGAAGCCTGATGTGCCGTAGTCCGTGGGGTCACAAAGAGTCAGACACAACTTAGCAACAGAAAAAAAAAAAAAAAAAACCAACTTAGCAACTGAACAACAACAATAGGTTTCAACATATGATGATTTTTTTTTTTTTGAAGGCACACAGACATTAAAACCATAGCAGCAGGAGCATTTGTTTTTAGTTACTTTCCTAACAATTGGGATGTGGCAGTGAACAAGGCAAAAATGGTCCTTGCTTTTAGGAGTCTCCAGTCTATTGGTTTGAGGCAAGATACAGAAAGCTTTAAACACTGAGGAAGTAAAGACAAAGGGTTAGGAACAACCCTGAACAATAGGAGAATCCCTCTTCTCAAGACCATCCAGGCCCCCTTTCCTGGGGGAGGACAGAGAGGCCTGTTACCCCCAGAGCTTCTCCTGGGTTATTAGCACAACAGCACTGGAAGTGTTACCCAGAATACAGTTAGAATGAAGACCAAAAGAGAACTTGATCGACTGTAAAATTAAATTCTGCTGGCAGAAGGAATATACTGTACTCAGATGCAAAGGAAGAAATCACAAAGGAAAACATGAACAGATGTGATTATATAGGAATTTATAACTTCTGTAGTTTTCCTCTTTTACCTTACCATAATCATAAGGCTTATCCAAGTATGGAAGATATTTACAGCAAAATTATATAAAGAGTTCATAAAGGCTGACAAAAACACTAAGCCCTTAAAAACAGATGGGCAAGGGGTGAAAACTGGTCCTTCTCAAAAAAGAAAACACAGCATAAGAAATACATTCCAGCTGGAAATAAAAACATCCACAACTTAAACCAGCAACAAGAGACCATTTCTCACATCTTATAAATAGAGCACCTGGTGGCTCAGTGGTAAAGAATCTGCCTGCCGATGCAGGAGATACGGATTCAATCCCTGATCCGGGAAGATCCCACGTGCCACAGAACAACTAAGCCTGTGCAACACAACTCCTAAGCCCGTGCTCTGCCATGAGATGCCCGCGCACCACAACTAGAGAGTAGACCCCCTCGCCGCAACTAGAGAAAAGCCCTGCAGCAACGAAGACCCAGCACAGCCAAAAAATTTAAAAATTAATTAATGAATTTTTTAAAAAAAGGATTAAGAATGGAGCACCTACTAAGGGCACGGGCTAGAGGTAACACAAAGAGGAATGGGAGTCCAGTGAGCCTCGGGGAGCCTCGCACCCACAGATGGGTGACGAAGGGATCAGGTAAGTGCCTTAAGAGAGGCCCCATGATGAGGTACAGAAGGAGCGAGACACTGGGTGGAGGCTACGTTTGGGGAGCAGTTTACAGGGAGGACTTAGCCTTGAAGGAAGGTGATTCATGGACAGGGATGACTAGCAGCAGGAGGGAGAACTAGCTGACAGAAGAATATTCATGTGGGCTAAAGAGAGAGAGAAAGCAGGAGAGAGAGAGGGGTGGCCATACTGCAGCACATATATTCACAGAGGGTGGGGCAGAGCATATGGGAGGGGGTATCAAACTCACACCCGGGCCCCAGTTCCCTAAGAAACAATCCTGCCCTGACCTGCAAAGGCACCTATGGGCCTCATACCAGCCATATTCCAACTGCCCTGAAGTAAGTCCCACCCTATCAAGGCCTCCACCTAGGGGGTCTGAGCACCATGCCTCAGGGGACAGCTGATAAGAAGAATCATGGTTTTGGAAGTGTATCATTTATAAAGGAATTTTGCTATATGGGAGTTCATTCTTGGTGAAAGTTAGGCTGATTTGTTTAACTCTCCTGTGTGCGTCGGAGGACCATACATCTTCAAAGAGCTATAAAAAGAAAGCTTCTGAGCCAGATAATAAACTTCCATTGTGCCATTTACTGACAAAGATAAGGAAGTTTTTCAATGACAGTGTTAAAGTATAAGTGGGGTGTTAAATGCCCATATAAATTATGGCTGAGGCCAGGTTAATTTTTTTCTAGGGTTACATATGGATGAGAAAAAGAGTGTTCGCATTTTTATGAGGTCACAGAATGTCAGAGCTGACTAATGTCTCTGGTGAACTATATCATGGATAGAATTTAATCTCCCAGATGCCTCTGAGAGGAAAGCCCAGATAGGGGGACAGCCACCTAGCGTCTGCCATTCTTGTGTTAAGAGTACTTACCTGCCAATGTGGAGGCCCGTGGACTCACTCCTCGTGGCAGAAAAGGACTGATAACCACCCTCCTGTCCCTTTGGGATGCTGGGCCAAACAAGGCATGCATGTGCCTATGACCATACTCACTGTCTTCACAGTTTGGAAGTCACATTTCAGGTTCCATACCCAGAGGCCCTGCGATGTGCCTGATTAGTTATGGATGAGTGCTTGTAGCACTCCTCAGGGCTTACAATAAGGCTTTTCTCACCTCCCCAGTAACGTAGAAGACAGAGGGGGAAAGACTGTCCTCTAAGTGGTATCAAAAACAGCCTGGAAAGAACACTCAACCAGGAGTCTGCCTGATCCATCTCTGACCACCACCTTTCAGCTGAAAGAAGGGCTAACATTCATGTACAGGTTTCTGTGCGGACATATATTTTCAGTTTTCTTGGGTATATACAAAGGAGTGGAATTGCCGTGTCAAATGAGAGCTCTGGGTTAAACTTTTTGAGGACTGCCGTATTGTCCAGACTGGTTGCACCATTTCACATCACCACCAGTGTATGAAGCTTCCCATATCTCCACATTCTCACCAACACTTGGTATTAACTGCCTTTTTGATGATAGCTTATTCTAGTAAGTGTGGCATGCGTGCTAAGTCGCTTCAGTCGTGTCCAGCTCTTTGCGATCTCATGGACTGTAGCCCACAAGGCTCTTCTGTTCATGGGATTTTCTGGACAAGAACACTGGAGTTGGTTGCCGTGCCCTCCTCCAAGTAAGTGTAGAGTGGTATCTATTTGTGGTTTTCATTTGCGTTTCCCCAATAAAAGATGTTGGACACCTTTTCATGTGCTTAATGGCCATTCATGTATCTTCTTTGAAGAAATGGCTCTTCAGATCCTTTGCCCATTTTTCAATTGGTGAGTGGTTTTTTTTCCCTGACACAAACACATGGTATCTTTTCCAATCTCACTTTTCCAACTTTCCAACACCAAATGAAGGGGGTCCTACAATTTAATCCTACACTGACACTACCTGGAGTGAGCATCAGATTCCATAGGTTTAAGAATTCAGTCCTCTAAGACTGGCCCATTTCAGACACCAGCCACAAGGCTCAAGTCCCCAGGTTACCTGTAATTCTGTCCAACTTGGCTACAGTCAGAGGCTCCCACCTGCCCCAGGTTCAACAGTTTGCTAGAACAACTCATGGAACTCGGGAAAATGCTAGCGAATCCTGAGCACAGGGGCTTCTGTCACTGTCGAGTCCCTGTGTGCCACCCTTCTGGCATATGGATATGTTCACCTACAAATCAGCTCTCCAAACAGCATCATTTAGGGGTTCTTATGAGAACTTAATGTGCCCATTGGTGGCTTTTTTTTTTTAACACTTTCATTTTTTATTTTTGGGTCTTCTTTGCTGCTCGCAGGCTACTCTCTAGTTGCGGTGTGTGGGCATTGTCACTGCAGCAGCTTCTCTTGTTGAGGAGCAGGGGCTCTAGACACCCAGGCTTCAGTAGTTGTAGCTCTCAGGCTCAGTAGTTGTGGCACACTGGCTTAGTTGCTCCATGGCATGTGGGATCTTCCCAGACTAGGGATCGAACCCTTGTCTCCTGCATTGGCAGGCAGATTCTCAACTACCGGGCCACTAGGGAAGTCCCGACCATTGGTGATTAACTCTATCTCCAGCCCTTCTCTCCTCCCTGAAGGTTGGCGTATGGAGCTGAAAGTTCCAAGCTTACAATTAACGCTTGGTCTTTCGGGGAACCAGTTCCCATCCTGAGCTACCTAGGGGTACACCCAAAATCACCTCAGTAGTAACAAAAGGTGTTCCTATTACCCTTATCACTTGGGAACTTTCAAAGGCTTTAGGAGCTCTGTGCCAGAACTAGGACCAAACATCTTTCCTACTATACCGCAATTGTACTGTCTTTTAATTATTGAGCTATAAGAGTTCTTTATTTAGTCCCCTAGCAGATATATAATTTGTAAATCTTTTCTCTTGTTCAGTGGGTTGCCTTTTAATTTTCTTGTTGGTGTCTTTTGAAGGACAAAAGCTTTTGCAGAGGTCCAATTTACCTATTTTTTTTCTTGGTTTCTTATGCTTTTGGTGTCATATCTAAGAAGCCATTACCAATAAAGGTGATGAAAATTTATTCCTATGGATTTTTTCCTAAGAATTTTACAGTTTTAGCTCATATTTAAGTCCATGATTCACCTGGGGCTAATTTTGTATCTGGTGTGCTGTGAGTTTACAACTTTGACTTTTTTGTACTTCAATTTCCAGTTGTCCCAGCACCATTGGTTAAAGACACTGACTTGTCTTGGCAACCTGGTAAAAAAATCAATTGACTGAAAATGTGAGGTTTATTTGTGGACTTTAAATTCTATTCCATTGATCTACATGTCTATTCTTAAGCCACTACCACACCGTCTTAATCATTGTTCTATTAAATTTTGAAGTTGAGAAATCCCCCAACTTTCTTCTTTTTGAAGATTGTTTTGAAGTTCTTGAGTTTTCATATGAATTTTAAGGTTTGTCAGTTCCTACAAAGAAGCCAGCTGGGATTATGACAGTATTGCATTGATTCTTTTGTTGACTATGAGGGCTACTCCATTTCTGCAAAGGAATTCTTGCCCACATAATGGTCATCTGCATTAAATTCACCCACTCAGGTGCATTTTGGTTCACTGATTTCTAAAAGGTCGATGTTCACTCTTGCCATCTCCTATTTGCCCACTTCCAATTTGCCAGGATTCGTGGACCTAACATAAATCTTTACAGCATCGGACTTTACTTCCATCACCAGTCACGTCCACAACTGGGCGTTGTTTTCACTTTGACTCAGCCCCTTTGTTCCTTCTGGAGTTATTTCTCTGCTCTTCTCCAGTAGCATATTGGGCTCCTACTGACCTGGGGAGTTCATCTTTCAGTGTCATCTCAGTAAATACTGGATATTAAAGGGGAAAAATCCTTTAGACATCCATGGGGAAAGGAATAAGTGACTTATGAGAAAATGAAAATTAGATTATCATCAGACTTTTGAACAACACTGCTTTGCACAAGAAAAGGGTGTGACCTATCTAAGGGGGTGAAAGAGTAAGCCAAGGAAAACTGACTTTATATCCAGGAAAACTATCAAGTATAAAAGGTACAAACTGTTATCAGCATACAAGAACTCAGGGAACATTGTTCCTAAGAACCCTTCCTGAAGAATTTGCTGGAAAACAAGCCTCAGGATGCCAAAATTACTAGACACATCAGCATAAGAAAGCATAAAAATTAGTAGAGAGCATTAAGTACATTACTTGGAGTACCAAAACAATATGAGAAGTAAAAGGAAGAGAATATAAATGTGGACTCTAAAAAACAAAACAAACAGACAAAACAAAAACAGACTCTTGGACACAGAGAACAAACAGGTGGTTGCCAGAAGGGAGAGGTGGGGGGAAAATAGACAACAGGGATTAAGAGATATAAATCTCCAATTAAACAATAAGTAAGTCACAGGGATGTAGTCCACAGCATAAGGAATATGGTCAGTAATACTCTAAGAACTTTATGGGGACAGATGGTTACCAGATTTACTGTGGTGATCATTTTAAAATGTACGCAAATGTCAAATTGCTACGTGGTACACCTGACCTAATGTGATATTGTACGTCAGCTATGCGTGCTTGTCTGCTAAGTTGCTTCAGTCGTGTCTAACTCTGTGACCTCATGGACTACAGCTCACCAGGCTCCTCTGTGCATGGGATTCTCCGGGCATGAATACTGGAGTGGGTTGCCATGCCCTCCTCCAGGGGAACTTCCCAACCCAGGGATCGAACCCCTGTCTCTTATGTCTCCTGCACTGGCAGGTAGGTTCTTTACCTACCTGTGTCACCTGGGAAGCCCATGCTAGCTATGTTTCAATAAAAAACAAAAGATAAAAAGAAGAGAATATGGTATTAGAGGCTATAGACTCAATTGGTGTAGATATTCAATAGCTATACTGGGGGTGAGAACTTTGAAACTATTTTCACTTCTCATTCTGGTGGTGGTAGCATTAGAATTCCCTGTTGTGTGTGTAATGTTGCCTGAAACAAATGAGTAATTATGGGATATTTTAAGTGTTATCCCCTGTGTCCTAAAACTCAGGATTCTCAGTATGGAAGAAAAGAGATACAGCGGTAATTTTTTTTAAAGATTAAATATAAAATCTGTAGTCCTGAAATTTAATTGAAAATAACAGCATGACCTTATAAGGTATTTGATCTATCATTCTATCTGTATCTATTAGCTCTAACCACTGAAACGCCCTAGGAACCACGACCCACTGAGTAGCACTGAGGATACCCAGAGTCCACACTGTGGTCAGGAAGTACCATTTCCCACTAAAAGTCAGGACTGTGTGGAGAAGTGACTGATTGCTGGTCTGAGGAGAAAATGTACAAAAGGAGCCTGGAATATCTTGACATAAATGACAGCACACAGCCACCATAGATAAGCCACGTGTAGACCGGACTAGTGCCAAAAGAACACAGGAGGGACTTTCCCTGTCCGTCCAGTGATTACAACCTCATCTTCCAATGCGGGGGGTGTGGGTTTGACCCCTGGGTGGGGAGCTAAGATCCTACATGCCTCGTGGCCAAAAATCCAAAACAAAACAGAAGCAAAATTATAACAAATTCAATAAAGATTTTTAAAATGGTCCACATAAAAAAGAATCATTAAAAAAAAAAAAAACACAAGCACCCACCAAGAATCTGCCTGACAAACAAGAGAGGTGGGTTCAATTCCTGAGTTGACAAGATCCCTTGGAGGAGGGCATGGCAACCCATTCCAGTATTCATGCCTGGAGAATCCCAGGGACAGAGGAGCTTCGCAGGTGACAATCCAGGAGGTCGCAAAGAATCTAACATGACTAATTTAACAACAACACAAAAACCCACCAAATTTATTTAAATCCATGAGTTCATGACGATATTGAAAAAATGAAATGGTCACCACCAGAGGATAATAAGGAACCAGTTCATTATTTTGCAAACTGGCAAATACAGGAAAAGAAGGGAGCATTTATCCTGCCTCTCTTCTGTGAGCTATACCACTGGGTAACCTCATGATAGATGAAAGAAAGCATCTGTTTATGAAGAATTCCAGCAAATAAATGAAAAAGAAATGATGGAATTAGAATATCATCATCATTTTGCAGGGGTGGCAGCTGTGGTGCTTTTCATTACCTTATGTAAAACACGGGAACAGTCTCATCAACGTTGCCATCATCTGTTGAACTCAAGTATATTTTTCTCAAAGCCTATTTACTTACAAATTGTGTAGAATGAGAAAATTAATAAGCAATAAAATGTGAACCACAGCACAGTGAAAAGAGTGTATGTCAGCATGTTGGCCCCCCCCAGTGAAGTAATGGATCCAGGGCCTGAGCCTCCACGGCTAAGTACATCAAGCAGAGAGGCAGCTGGTGCAGGAACCCATAGAGCCTTGTCAAAAGGACAGAAGCTGGGTCTGGTGGAGCCTCTAGATCCAGCTGACTATGGGCAGCAAACACAGGGGGCAGCAGAATGCACTGAACTGTCCCAAGAGTGGGCAGCAACTGCCCCAAGAGTGGGCATCCAGCAAAATCCAGACTGTGGGAATCACTGCAGTAAGATGGCCGGGTTTCCTCAAGCAGTAAAATGAAAGGAAAAGAAAGCAATGAAGGAAGAACTTGTGCATTATAAGAGGTAAAATATTGGTTTTTTTAGGGGGGCAAGACTGAACCATAGTCGAGAGATGCACACTTGGATGATGAAACTGTCAAGAAACATGAGGAAGTGACTACAATAAAAGTCAAAGGGGAAAAAATAAAAAAGTCAAACGGGGATGGTGGGGAGTAGGTGGACGTGGAGTACATCTCTCTCCACGGATACAACAGGAATACAACTTCAGACACAGAAGTGCTTGCGGAATACCAGGGGAGAGCAAACAGGAGTACCTGACCACAGGGAAAAAGCCAGGTGGTGGTTCCTCCCGCTATGGCAGAGAAGGGCTACCACTGGAACAGGCAACACAGAGGAGCTACTGGGGTGGCTGCAATGTTCCATCTCTTGGGTTACAAGAACACTGGGGGTATTTGCCTTATTAAACTTTATTAAACTCTATGTTTATCTCATAGCTTTTTCTGTATTTTATTTCACAAAAAGAAGATGTTCAAAATAAGGACTGTTTACAAATTGATGTGTATCTATTAAAAATAAGTCACAAACTAGAATGGTATGAACAGCATGCCCGGAGAAATGCTGACCTTTTCCATAAACCCGAGTGACTCAGACACTAGAAGCCACCTTGCCCACCTTCCCATGCCCACTGGGAATGGATGGACTTCATGGAGTAGGGAGGAGGAGAGCAGAAAACTGATGTCTGCACTGGACAGCAGGAAGGTCCAAAGGGCAGGCCGTGGGCATGGTGTGCTGTTGGGGGCGGGGGGGTCCTACCTAAATACATCCCAAGCCCTACCCAACATATCCAGTTGAAACCCAGGGCCCTACTTCAAACACAGCATCTCCTCTCCTGCTCCCTGGGCCCCTGAAGACCTAAAGCAGGCCAGTGGGAGTGGCTAGAAAAGCCATGACCGGGTTAATGTCCTGAGGCGAGGGGAGATGGGCAGCAACATTGTTTTAGACGTAAACTGCGACTGTAGTAGAGAACTCCTGGGGCACCTGTCCAACAAGCGCTCCCCGGAAGCATGAACTGACCCCTATCCCAGGAGACACGTCTGTACTACATGGTCCGGTCCTCCCGGTCACAGCTGATTTAATCAGGGAGGGACACAGACACCATGCCAAAGATGGGGGACACATATGGTTTACCGCCAGCATCTATTCCCACTCTCTAGTAATATCACCCCGAATTTCTTCTCAGACACTTCCCCTGTCCCATGTGGTCATGGTGGAATAAACCAACCTCCCATCTGAAATTAGATTAAACCAACAAATTATCCCAATCACCATGTGTTCATGGAGGGGTTAGGAGTCCAGGCAAGAGCCAACTAATGTATCTCATTCTCCTGGCCCTGTGATTGGTTGAGGTGTGTGGATCCAAGCTAGTCCAATCAGAATGAATCCTACAACTTCTATGGGAATGATGAGACTCACCCCCCGCCCCCCACCCCCACTTCCTCTGTGTGGTGTGGGATGATGATGAAAGGTCTGGAATCACCACAACCACTGTTGGGACCCTGAGGGAGGATGTCTGAGAATAAAACCAGAACTGAGACGTGCACAGAGAGGGTGACTGCAGAAAAAAAGAGTGAGCTCTCGGATGACCTCCTGAACCACTGGCACCGGTTAGGTCATTCCTCTGGATTTTATTATGTGAACCAATATTCCTACCCCCTCCTTTTTTCTTTTCTTTTTAAATTGAGCCAGTTTGCATGAGGGTTTCTGTACCTTGTAATTAGATGTTATGGTTAGGAATGCTAAGGCTTCAAGCTCTACTAACGATAAGTTAAACAAATACGGGTACACCTTTTACACGAAGCCCAAAAGATGGGAGATCCAGAGCTTCCACACGCGCGCGCGCACACACACACATACACACACACACACACACACATGTGCATGAATCGGAATAAGGCCTGAATTGAATCAAAGTCAATTTCCTGATTAAAGTTACATGAGATGCTATCATTGGGGATAAGTGGGTGAAAGGTACACAGAGCCTCTCTACTGTTTTTGCAACTATGTCTGAATCTAAAATTATTTAAAAATAGAATGATTTTTACCAGGGTTTCCCTGGTGGTTCAGACAGTAAAGAATCCGCCTGTGGTACAGAACACTTGGGTTCCATCCCTGGGTCAGGAAGATCCCCTGGAGAGGGAATGGCTACCCACTCCAGTATTCTTGCCTGGAGAATTCCATGAACAGAGGAGCCTGGTGGGCTACAGTCCAGGAGGTCACAGAGAGTCAGACACGACTGAGCAACAAGCACACAGATGTAAGTATATAGACAATTTTGCATATGATTTCAGGGGTTTTGCATCTCCCTGAGGCTCATCCAGTTTCCTCCAGGGAGAAGCAAAAGAAGTACCCACTGGCTGGCCCCCTTCTAGGACCCCCCACTCCTACATGACCACCCAGGCCCTGCCTATCAAGCTGCTTCAATTTCTCAATGAGACAGAGGACGAGTCAGCTCAGAGAGAGAGGATGGCATATGTGAAGCTTATTCAGCTTCTTTCTGGAAGGTGGGTGTACCTTTTTATTCACACACATATCCTATTATTCTGGCAACAGCCTGAGTCTCCCATCAGACACTCTGGGACCTACCGTTTTACCCTCTTCTCGTTCCTAGCCCACCTATAGACTTTCAGACAAATAATTCAACTTGGAGAGGAAATTAACCACATTATTTGTTCTAAGTTTCCCTAGTCCATTGATGCCAAGGCCCCTGGGGCCAGGCTGTTTTCGTCCAAAATATACAGTTAAGCTTCAGGTTTCAGCAGCATCCCCCTGGCATCCTGATGCACTGCTGCCTTCTGCTGGTGACTTCTAGGTATTACTTCTGCCTGCAATGCAGAAAACCTGAGTTCAATCCCTGGATCAGGAAGATTCCCTGGAGAAAGGGATGGCAACCCGCTCCAGTATTCTTGCCTGGAGAATTCCATGGACAGATGAGCCTGGTGGGCTACAGTCTGTGGGGTTGCAGAGCTGGACACAGAACTGAGTGACTAACACTTTCGCTTTCTTTTCATGATCCTGACCCCACTGGAATGCAAACATCTACAACCTAAATATGAAAGTCAGTTAACCAGCACTAACACCTGTGCTCAGGGAAATCTGGTTTTGCTTCCTGTAATTCTCATGACACTTTACAGAGGAGGGAAGAAGCCAGAGGGGCCGGCCACACTGCCTGCTGCAGAGCTGCTTCCCCAACCAGCAGGCCATATTGCCTCTCCCTGGCCCTGTTCCACTTAAGACCTCAGGTGTTCAAGAAACTTGTGAGGTGAGTGAAGGTGCTCTCCCCGCCAGAACCATCGGAACCAGTCAGAACACTCCAATTCACAACTCATTCTCAGTGGCCAGCAGCACAGAAGAACCAGTGGTTTAGTGGGAACATCCTGGCATATTTACTGAAATGACAATGTGGTCCCTGGACTTAATATATATGGTACTTTATCATGTTAAGGAAGCATCCTTCTCGTAGATTCCTAAAAGGTTTTTAAGGATTGTATACCTGATTTTATAGAATTCTTTTCATCTACATTCATAAATGAAATGAGACTAAGGAAAAAAAACCTATCTTTGTTAGATTTTCGTAATAGAACTAACCTAGAAACTTTTGTTTTCTGTTCCTTTTAACAAAAACCTGTTCAGCCTATGATGATGAAGGTAATCATTGAATCATTTAATAACAAGAATTCACCCAGTAAATAATATGAACCCTGAGCCTTGAGAAGCCTTGTTAGGAGCTTCTCTGATAGCTCAGTTGGTAAACAATCCACCTGCAATGCAGGAGACCCCAGTTCAATTCCTGGGTCAGGAAGATCCCCTGGAGAAGGGATAGTCTACCCACTCCAGTATTCCTGGGCTTCCCTGGTGGCTCCACCAGGCTGGTAAAGAATCCACCTGCAATGTATGTAGGAGACCTGGGTCTGATCCCTGGGTTGGGAGATCCTCTGGGGAAGGGAAAGGCTACCCACTCCACTATTCCAGCCTGGAGAACTCCTAACAGTCCATGGGGTCACAAAGAGTTGGATACAACTGAGAGACTTTCACTTTCACTTTCAGAGCCTTGTTAAAGATACATCTTCAGTAGCATTTAAGTTTCATTTCTTGGTCTTTTGCCAGTTCTAGCATTTTATTTCTTGAGTGAATTATGTTCACTCAATTTTCCAGAAAATTCTCTTTATCATTGAGTTTCAAATAGATTGATGTAACATCTTACAGTTTTAAAATACTGTTCTCTTTATTCATTTATTGCCTTTTATTAATTAGATTTGCCAGGTATATGTCTCTTTCATTATTTAAAAAGCCCTCTTAAACTAACTTTTGATCTGGCCAGTTAATTTATTTTTGCATTTATCTTTATCATTTCCTTCCATATACTTTTCTTAATTTCATATTTTTTAACTTTTCTTTGGCTACCTCCCTACTATTAACATATAGTGGGTATCCACAGAGTACACTGAATGAATGAATTTTCAAAGACATGAAGAGGCAGAAAAATGGGGAAAAGATGGGTTCAAAAAACAACAAAAATAGAATAGTCAGGATGTGGTATATCAGATGAGAGGTAGGGAGGAATTAAGGATGAACCCCCAAGTTCTGGCTCAGGTAACTGTGTTATGGGACTGAATTATGTTCTCCCCAAATTCATATATATTAAAGTTTTAACCCCGATATGGCTGTACTAGGCCCTTAAAATAATTAAGGTTAAATGAAGTCATAAAGGTGGAGCCCAAATCAGACTGATTCTTTATGAGAAGAGAAGACACGAGGGACGCACAGGCCCAGAAGAAAGGCCGCGTGAGGACACAGGGCAGGGTGGCTGTCTACAAGCCAAGGAGCGAGGCCTCAGGAGATAGCAAACCTGCCAACACCTTGATCCTGGACTTCCAGTCTCCAGAACTGTGAGGGAATCACTTTCTGTTGTTTAAGCCGGCTAGTCTGTGTGCTTCATTATGACAGACCTATAAAACAACACATTTGATGAACTGTGGGCATCCTTTACTGTCTATGAGAGTAGACCTAGGAAGAAAACCACCAGTGGATGGCTGGCAGTAGGAGCCACGTGGCAAAGGCTTTAGGTGTGGATGAGGGAGGAAGTCGAAATAAAGTGTACACAACTCTCAAGAAACTTAATTGTTAAAGAGCAGTGGCGGTTAGAAAGAGACATCAGGTTCAGAGCGGTTCTCCTTAACGTGTAAAATTCTCCATCACATAGGCCAAAGACATAAGTGAAAACTTGGGAGAAGAGGTGAGGCGGATCCCTACCACACAGGTGGACGAAGTACACTCCCGTGGAAGGAGGCTGCGTTTTCCACTGTGACAAGAAGACATGTAAAGGGTGGATGTAGGCGATTCTGAAGGTGAAAGACAAGAAACTGGGCATTTCCCCATCTGGTGAGATTTTCACTCTGAAGTAGGAATACAGTCATCTGCTGAAAGTGAGGGGTAAGATGGAGGAAATGATTTTAAAAGAACAATGAATCAACACAATACTGTAAAGCAATTATCCTTCAATTAAAACACACACACACACACACATAACAGTGAAACTTAGCTCTAGGGAATGAGTGACAGCTGACAAGGGGCGTGTGATGGGACGGCTCCACAGCTCTGAGGAGCCAGTTTAAGAGCCAAGAGGTGCCATCCTGCAGCTGTGTGCCTTCTCCACTGCCTGTATGAGGTACTGTATGAGGCCCCATTCTCCTCAGATTCCATGGGCTCTCTGTTGTAACATTTCTTCAGGGACAGCACTTCCTTTAGAACCCAGTCAAAGTATCTACTATGGTTCCACTGTGACTTCTTTTACTTGTATATATTCTCCATAGCTTATATGATCCACACCCATGGTGACATCCCATTTCCTGTGACTCAAAGGTTTGGAAAGCTAATTAACTGGATGGAACCTTAATAGGGTTTTGCTAGGAAAAAGCAATGTAAGAACAGGAACAAGTGACCCCAAAATTTGGGCTGCCTCTTATCTTTGCTCTCCCAGTTAACTTCATTGCGGGTTTCAACCTTAACCAAAGGACAAAGTTCTCAACCCTAATAGACCAACCAGTCTGTTGTTCCATGTCCAGTTCTAACTGTTGTTTCCTGACCTGCATACAGATTTCTTAAGAGGCAGGTCAGGTGGTCTGGTATTCCCATCTCTTTAAGAATTTTCCACAGTTTGCTGTGATCGACACAGACTGGCTTCAAATAGGGAAAGGAGTCCGTCAAGGCTGTATATTGTCACCCTGCTTATTTAACTTATATGCAGAGTACACCATGAGAAACGCTGGGCTGGAGGAAGCACAAGCTGGAATCAAAGATTGCCAGGAGAAATATCAATAACCTCAGATATGCAGATGACACAACCCTTATGGCAGAAAGTGAAGAAGAACTAAAGAGCCTCTTGATAAAGTGAAAGACGAGAGTGAAAAAGCTGGCTTAAAACTCAACATTCAGAAAACTAGGATCATGGCATCCAGTCCCATCACTTCATGGCAAATAGATGGGGAAACAGTGGCTGACTTTATTTTGGGGGGCTCCAAAATCACTGCAGATGGTGAGTGCGGCCAAGATATTAAAAAAGGCTTGCTCCTTGGAAGAAAAATTATGACCTAGACAGCATATTAAAAAGCAGAGACATTACTTTGCCAACAAAGGTCTGTCTAGTCAAAGCTCTGGTTTTTCCAGTAGTCATGTATGGATGTGAGAGCTGGACTATAAGAAAGCTGAATGCTGAAGAATCAATGTTTTTGAACTGTGGTGTTGGAGAAGACTCTTGAGAGTCCCTTGGACTGCAAGGGGATCCAACCAGTCCATCCTAAAGGAAATCAGTCCTTAATATTCATTGGAAGGACTGATGCTGAAGCTGAAACTCCAGTCCTTTGGCCACCTGATATGAAGCACTGACTCATTTGAAAAGACCCTGATGCTTGGAAAGATTGAAGGTGGGAGAAGGGGACGACAGAGGATGAGATGGTTGGATGGCATTACCAACTTGATGGACATGAGTCTGAGCAAGTTCTGGGAGTTGGTGATAGACAGGGAGGCCTGGCGTACTGCAGTCCATGGGGCCACAGAGTCGGACGCAACTGAGCGACTGAATGGAACTGAATAGATCAACACTCCCTTCTCATTATGACCATGTATTGTACCCACTTTTACAGTCTTAAGGTCATTATAAATAATCTACCTCACGTAAGTTCATTTTTTAAAATTATGTTTATTTTTTGGCTGCACTGGGTGTTCCTGGCTATGCACAGGCTTTCTCTAGTTGCAGTGAACAGAGGCTACTCTTTTCGGCGTGTGGGCTTCTCGGTGCAGTGGTTTCTCTTGTGAAGCACAGGCTCTAGGTACGTAGGCTTCAGTGGCTGCAGCACAAGGGCTCAGTAGTTGAGGCTCGCAGGCCCTAGCGCACAGGCTCCGGAGTTGTAGCACACAGATTTAGTTGCCTGGCAGCATATGGAATCTTCCCGGAACATGGATTAAACCAGTGTCCCCTGCACTGGCAGGCAGATTCTCAACCACTGGACCACCAGGGAAGTTCCAGACATAAGTTTAAAGGATCTACTTAATGCCCTCAGGGTAATGTAAAGGAGATGTAAAATGAAATTTATAATAAAAAATATATCTTAATCTGTAAATCTCAAGCGTAACTATAAGAATAAAGACTTAATGAAGCAGTCAGATGCTCATGGCTGTATACAGATCCCCAGGAAGACAGGATCACAGACTGAAAAGGGTATGATACACTTGGAAATCAAACACATGAGTACTGAGACACTCCATCAGGTTCAGTAAAAATGAACCAACTGCTACATTTAAGACATGTTTGGAGTCTCAAGCTGTTAATGACTTTAAGTACAAAAACTGGAATGTGGTTTGGTTTCAGGCACCCCAGCACATCAGATACAGAAAACCGCAAATATGTAAAACATCATAGGTTGTCATACTAGCTTCTTTGATGACCACCCTTTCTCATTACTCTCAAGTTTGGGGATGGATATGCTATCAGTGGTGGTCATCTGGATCTGGGGGCCTTTTGACTGCCTCCCTCATGTTATCCAAGAAGAAACATAATGCCTCTCATCCAGACACAAAGTAAAGACGACCAATGAGGCCTCAAGGAAGCGGATGGCTTAGGGGTCAAAGAGGGGCGCTACTACCAAGTTAACTGCTTCATACCGCAGTGTCTCCTTCCCGAACTCAGAGGGTTTCCTGCTGCTGAGGACACCTCTTCTGAACATTCACTGTGTTGATATGGAAAATACTCATGCATATTTCAGACCCAAGCCTGGATGACACAGGCCAGGTGGGAAACTGCAGAGCTCGGAGGGCAGGCCTCCTAGAGTCCAGCAGAGCCAAGAACTTCCAGCTGTTCCCACAATGCTTGGTGCCCCACCCCACCTTCTGCTTCCTTACGAAGTGGCTGAGTGGGTCTGGGAAACAAGCTGTGATGTGTTGGGTGTCAGTTAAGAGCAAGAGGGGCCCCCAGAGGAATAAGCAAGTAGAAGGGTACTGAGGGTGAGTCTGGTGACCACCTAGAGAAGATAGCTGGGCACTTAAGTCCAGAGATCCGGGAGTCTTCATTTCACCCCTGAACACCAGGGGACTCTGAATCTCTGAGCTTCCATTATCTCACATGTAAAGTGAGGATGGCTCTAACAATACTTACCTTACCAATCTCAGGAGACTGTTTAATGGGAGGGATTCAATGACTTACTGTAGATGAAGCCATTCTGTAGAGCACCTTGTGAGTGTTGTTCTTATGACTGTCACTACTATTTGTAAGGAACAGCAGACCTGTGGAGAAGGTGAACCTGGAGCCCCTGAGGGCCTGGGGCAGTCAAACAAGTGCGTGCACACTTCCTGCAAATGAGTCACGTTTCCTAACCTGCTCCCTGGCAGGAAAGAGAAGGATGGATGACCACCTGCAAGAGCAAGTGACTGTTTTGGATCTAGAAGGAATAGGTGGAAAAACCTATAAGGCTGGGAGGTGTTTTTGAGAAATACTGTTTCCAAAAATATCTCCAAAATATGTTCCACCAAAAATTACCAAAAAGGATAGGGTGCTGAGATGAGTGTGGTAACCAGTTCCTCCCCTGGGCCTTCTCTGAGACCTTAACAATGAACTTCCAGTGAGGATATGGGATGCAGGATGTGCCAGATTTATTTAACAACAGAACCCCCTTTCCACAGAGCATCTACCAAAGGGTTTCATGAAACATACTTTGGGAATTAAACCCTCCAGCTGGGCATGTAATACAGGGACATGGATTATAAGAAAGGAAACAAGAACACTTTGTTAACATTCAATCAATGGTAGGCAGCTGCTGGACATTTTGGAAAAAGGAGAGATCTGTTTTTTACCATGGCACTGAAACAGTATCACCTGTTCCCTGAACCCTCTAATTCCAGCCCCTCGAGACCCACCAGCTACGCAACCCCACATTTTACAGTCATGTACATTAAATCTACATTTATTTTTTGTTCTAAAATGTGCTTTTTCTCTCTTTAATATCGCCCCAGGACCTCCACCTCCCCTTAAAAAAAAAAACCCAACGAACACCACCACACACACACATACACACACACCACCCTCCAACCAGGTGAAAATCCCCGGCGATTAGTCTATAACAAATATTGACACGAGGGGGAAAAAAGGCATGTTGAAATGTATTAGAATCAGAACCTGTACAAAAAAAAAAAAAATTAAAATATAACCTGAAACTGTTCAAGTTCAGAAAGGCTACTAGTCAAGTCCTTTTCTCTTGCCAGGAGAATGCCATCATCAGAGGGCTCTGGGTCACCAGCCAGGGAGGGTGGGAAGAAAGAAACAGAAGCAGCAACAAATCCTTCACCAGAGGGGCCGCGACACACCATCCCCACCATGGATGCAGCCGGGAGGAATTAAAGATCTCGGGAGAGCGAATGCTGGCAGACAGCCCCCATGGGCAGCTGGGGCCTTCACACCAAAGGCCAGTCTGAGTAGTCAAAAGGCAGCAGGGAGCGAAGCCAGCAAAGAACACCAGCCGGAAGAGACTTCTGCCACCCAGCAGACCCATGGCAACCCACCACTGGTGCTCAGATCCCAGGGGTAAAGACAGCCCAGTGCTCCCAACTAATGAGAGATTGGAGCTGGGCGTTAAGAGGCTGAAAACCCGCAGGTTTAGTAAACACAGCCCAGCATCGGCATCCCTCCATGGCCTGATCGGAGCTGCCAACAAGGGGTAAGGCAGGAGAGGGAAAACGAAGCATTTTGATACCTGGCTACTAGAGAGCGCCTGCACCTCTGTGGGTACTGTGTACAAGGGGCTGGAGAAGGAAGGCCCCCCCCCCACTCAGAGAGCACCCATCCCTGTGGGCCGGTTAAAGCTGCTTCTGGCTTATGAACAGCCTGACAAAATGACACGAAGCAAAAGGAAAACTAGGAGGGAGACAAGCCCTTAGACAGAGACGAGAACCTCCTGGAGGGAAGCTGGGCAGTGTCGGCCCTGTTGGGATGGCATCCGTGGAGCCCCTGAGTCTGAAGGGAGCAACTGGGGACAGGGGCGGTGGGTTGGTGGGGAGGGACTTAACGGTTCTTCTGGAACAGTACCAACGAGGGGGGAGGCGCTGGTGAGGGGACGGGCAGGTCTGGAACTCACGGAAGGTGGAGAGGGGAGGAAGCAGGCCCTCGGTGTCCCCTCCCCACCTGACCCAGGCCTGGTGAGTGCCAGCTGCCCCAGCCGGCCCTAGTGGCGGCTGGAGACCAGACCTTTCACTTTGGACATCTTCTTAGTGGGCTGCCTCTGCTCGGCGTGAGGGGGACACTCTCGTTCGGCCAATTGCTGTTCCATCTCCTGAGCAGAGGAGGACGCGGTAGCTTTGAGGGTCTTCTTAATGTTGGTAACCTGGAGGGAGACAGAGAATTGGGGTGCTCAGCTCCTACGTGCCAGAAACTCATAAGCTGCTCCTGCAACAACGGGGGCCACTCAGCAAAGAAACCAGAGCCCTCTGCAAGAAGACCTGAGATTATCTTCAGAAACCTACACAAGGGGAGAATGAGCAGGGGCTACTCACAGAAGATACATGGAAATGAATCAAGCAGAAAAAGCGGAACGAATGATGCTTTCTTGGTTGAAAACAGGAAACAAGCCAAGCGGAAGTGGACCATTTGGCAAAAAGGTACAACAGAGCAGGTCAAAGAAAGCACTGGCTAAAATGGCCGCAGAAAAAGAAAGGGTGACACAAGGTGCTATACTCAGCTGACCACTGTTCAGGTATGAAACCGCAGATTGTTTTCACAAGAACTCTGGAATACAATTGCATGAGCCTTTATTTCAGCTTCCCTGGTGGCTTCGATGGTAAAGAATCGGCCTGCAATGCAGGAGACCTGGGTTCAATTCCTGGGTTGGAAAGATCCCCTGGAAAAGGGAATGGCAACCCACTCCGGTATTCTCGCCCGGAGAGTTCCATGGACACAGGAGCCTGGTGGGCTGCATTCCATGGGGTCACAAAGAACACGACTGAGCAACTAATACTTTCTTTCTTGAACAAGCAACTAGAAGGTAAACTTCAGCCAACTAAGTGACCAATGACAAAAAATGTAGTCAAAGAAAAATGTAATCACAGTACTGTTTTCAGCAGACCTTTCTTAACAGATATTTAAGCACCTCCTGAACATATCCTATACAGTAACAAGGATGTACTGTTCTATGATGAATGTTCTACCATTTTTTAATTAGTTCCTAGTTTGCTTTTCACTTACGTATGGTGCTTCAATAAACAGCCTTTGCATACTTTTTTGAACACCCGTGGAGCTTTCCAGATCAAAGGGTTTACACATTTTACTTTAGTAACTACTGCTATACTGCCCTCTGAAACATGACTGTACCAACTTGTCCTACAAACTGTGTGCTCCTATTTATGTGCCCATATTTATACACATTTCCCAACGCCAGTTCCAATGGATCATTGCCCTTCAGCTAACTGAGAATAATAATAAAGGGAAGAAAAACAGAAGAGGAAATATCAACTTTTTTCCCCAATCATTAGAAGGAAGAAAGAGGAGAAGGCTGATGCACAAAAAGGTGTACGCTTGTTGGTAAGAAAGTAAGTAGCTTCCCCTGTTTTGTGGCTTCTGTGTTCTCTGGGAAGAAGCCCTGGTTTCTTACAGAACAAGAAGGGAGTTATCAGCATCAACACTTCTCAACAGTCACAGTATCAGGAGCTTGAGTAAGAGACAGGACGAATGCGGAGAGGAAAGCAACATAAAAATTAGGTTCCTGGAGGAGAGCTGTCATCTGGGGAATGGGCCTAGACTAGACTGCAGGTCATTTTTGCTTTCTGTTGTTCTGAGATGTAGGAACAGCCACGCCTCAAAACTGCTGTCCCCTCAGTCATCTCAATGACATTTCTAAGAGGAGCATCAACAGAGGACTGCGGGCAGGGACAGTGGACACAGAGGGCCACCGAGTCCACAGCTGGATGCATCCAGTGTCTGCCAGGCCAAGACATGCCCTCTCAGCATGTGGGCATCCCACCTTCCCGTGCTTACTGCTGCTCTGTTATCTCCTGTTCAGGAGAGTTACCTGGTGAGGTAGTGAGCGAAGAATTTGAAGCAAGTGGACAGCCTGCCAACTCTTTCTCTTAGAAAAGAGCTATTTTGCTTTACTTCAAAGCATATTTTGATGACCGTGGAGGAGAGATTAAGAAATGTGACTTTTCAGTTATCACTGCCCTATAAAACAACACTCCAAGGCTTGTCCAGTTTGCTGTTTTCTAAGCATTCAAGTGCCTATTTACCTCTTCAGTTTCTTATACAAACTATCTCCCAGTAAGCTGATATTTTGGGTGCTCAGTGACACGTGAAGAAATGAGACCTACCTCAAGGACAAATCTGGCTTGTTCTCCATTTCCAACACGCCACTCAAGACCTTGTACCATCTTTCCCTTCACAACATGTGCCCTCCATTTGAGCCATGCCAAGTCCCCGGCCGCACACGTGGGAGCAGTCATTTCCCTCTGCCTGGCTGCCTGTCCTACACACCCTATCATTCCAGCCTGGGCAAGCCTCCTCCTTCTCTGGCCCCCTCTGACCCCACCTCTTCCACCCTTCCCACCCTGACCACTCACCCACACTGACCTGTCTCCCCTCAATTACACTGCCTGACAGTACCTCTCACTGTCAGATGGCGGCCTCCTACACGCTGTGTCTCCTCTGTTTCAGGGGTTCACATCTAGCTTCCTACGGTAAGACTACATGCTGAGCCCTCCACAGTCGGGGAAACAAAACACAGAAGAAAAGAGGGCTTCCTGAAGAAATGAGGCCCTTTATCCTCATAAGGCTTCAGCCGGATGTGGTGGGGGTCATGACGTGGCTCACAGTGGGTCGTTATGTATATACCATGCTCAATCAGTTTGACTGTTGGCATTTAAAATACACGGAACTCACAAAGGAGACTGCTGAGCCAGTAACAGACTCTCAGAGTTGAAGGGGAGTTGAGTCAACCAGCTTTCTGTAGTAACTCCCCAGGTCTAACCATAGACACCTCCTTCTAGAACCCAAGAGTGGCCACTCAGGCAGGTCCGCCAATTAAGCCTGTCTCAGCTTCACGGAACAATCCTGAGAAGTCTAACTCTGCCTTCACAGAGACGCCCTTGAAACAATGATTGATATCCCGCAGGCTGATCTTCTTTGGCCTCAATGTCATGCTGCCTTCTAACTTTCTTCCTTGAGCAGTCTGGCTTGCAGGCCAGCGCCATCCCATTACCCCAGATGACCTCGAGTTTGTCAGGTCCCTCAGATTATGAGCACCAGGAATTTTCACATGGGACTGCACCTGCTAACACAATCACAGCCTAGTTCTACTAGAGACTTTAGATATTCAGGTAAAAGGAGAACTGAGACAGCTCTGGGGCAGGAAAACACCTGTGAGCTGTGGGGCCGAGCAAAGGCAGACAGAAGTAGAGCGCACAGTGGGAAAGGGCCACTCAGAGAAAGGAGGACAGGGAGACGGAAAGAAGTCTCTCAGGAAGCACGGGGAAGCACACGCTAACAGCCAATGGGCTCAAGGTCTATCACCAACTCAGCTTCTGGAGGATTCGCCATACTGAAAAAGAAAAGAGTGTACTTTGTCCAGTTATGCTCTATTACCTACCTGAGTGGAAAATGGCCTATTTTGTAAATGCAGCAAGAGCTATACATTGACATTCCACCAAACATCAGACTTATAAGCACATTCAAATATGAAGAAGAATACATTCCAAAATCAAATATAAGTGATGAGGTACTTTGTAGAGGTGACCATTACCTCCCTCCAGAGCATTTGCTCAGAGATGACAAATAGTTCGTGACATCACTGCTCTATCTCCTGCAGGTATGCTGGCATTGTGACTAATTAGTTCATGTTATTTCTGTGAAAGACTAAAAGGAGAGAATATTCTTAGGCAGTTTGTATGGGGCTGACTTCATTAAGAGGGAAAGCTCTTAAAACTGATAGTCACCAGAAGTTTGCTGTTATAAGATTTGAGGGAAAAAAAACATGAAGTTTTCCCCTCTGAGAACACCAATCTAACTTAAAAATAAATAAAGATCAACTTAGTTGAGAAGATGCCTAAAAAAGTTATGAGTAACAGAAGCATAAATAAAAGCAGAATAGAACAAAATCACAACTTGGTGGTAGACCTGTTTTCAAGTCAACAAATACTTAGTGAGCACCTTCCTCCTTGTGCCTTCAGCCAGGGCACAATCAGCACCCTACATGCAGTAGCCAGATCACGCATTTAGAAAAACTGACAAGGCTCTGGGCTTTGACCATGCTCCCATTCTTCTCATAGCTGTCTAGATTTCCTAGAAGAGTAACAAATTAGTGAAAAGTGAAAGTGTTAGTTGCTCAGTCATGTCTAACTCTTTGTGACTCCATGGACTGTGGCCCGCCAGGCTCCTCTGTCCATGGAATATTTCCCAGGCAAGAATACTGGAGTGGGCTGCCATGCTCTTTTCCAGGGGATCTTTCCGGCCCAGGGATCAAACCCAGGTCTCCTGCATTACAGGCAGATTCTTTACTGTCTGAGCCACCAGAAAAGACCAAATTAGAAGACTGCTTTAATTGGGAGTGGAGGTGACCTTGGTGGTTGTTGTCGCTGTTCAATTACTAAGTTGTGTCCGATTCTTTGTGACCACATGGACTGTAGAACACCAGGCTTCCCTGTTTCCCTTTAGTTGGCTCAAATTTCTTTCTCTTGCACTTAAGCAAACCCTTACTGCCACCTGGTGGCAGCATCAGGCCCTGCCAGCTGGAGCAGCTGTGTTTCCAGCAGTGGACTGCTGACAGCAAGTCCACATGTGCTGGCTTTCTCGTTTCATAACCGTAATTAGAGTCCACACTGTTGTCTAAGTACTGGTCGGGTTTCAACATTAGGCAGTCATTGCCTTCTTTCAAACAGATGCCACTTATTATGGAAATAAACTGTAGCCACTCAAAGTTCTACGAGTATCATTTATTTTGGCAAGCCACCACAATCAAGCCCACCACCTGCCACACAATCAGCAGCGGTCCAACCACCCCGGTTCGATTCCTGGGTCAGGAAGGTCTGCTAGAGAAGGGATAGGCTACCCACTTCAGTGTTCTTGGGCTTCCCTTGTGGCTCAGCTGGTAAAGAATCTGCCTGCAATGTGGGAGACCTGGGTTCAATCCCTGGGTTGGGAAGATCCACTGGAGAAAGGAAAGGCTACCCACTCCAGTATTCTGGCCTGGAGAATTCCATGGACTGTACAGTCCATGGGGTCGCAAGGAGTCGGACACGACTGAGCAACTTTCACTTCACTTCAACCACAATGGGGCAGCCGGCAGTGATCAGGCTCCTCCTGGGCGACCAACCAGGTTAAAGAGCATCTCAGGTGATCCCGGGTCAGGTGGGTGTTTTGCCTCCAAATCTCCTGTTTCCAGGGTCTGATTTACAGGGAAGCGTCAGTGAAGAGGGGAGAGAGAGGTCAGTGAAGAGGAGAGAAAGAGGTTAGCCTTTCCTACTATGCTCAGACATCAATCCCAGGTTAGAGAAGAGACTACAATCTTCAACAAGGGGATTACAGAGTTTGTTGGAGAAGCAGCAGGCTTACTTTCCTAACTGTATTTGTCTTTGACTAATGCTAAATTAAATATAGATCACACTTCTGCAAGAAGTAGGGTTAAAAATTTACAACAGGTGGAACATTCCCAGAGTAGGTGTGCCTATGTAGTATACATGGGTATTTGCGTACATAAAATAAATTCTCTCTAGTTTGTGAAAAGCAGACTTCAGAGTTCACTGATACTTACAGTGTGTGCCTGAAATATACGACAATCATTTGAGCACTTATTATGCATAAGGCATGGGGCAAAGAGCTGGTCTTACAAAGATCAGGTTTTAATTTAAATAAGACACAGGTTTTATTTTCAAGGAATACATACAACAGAGTAGAGGAAATCTTCAAATGTCACAAATCCCCCTTTGAAAGGCACGGCCACTTATTTCTTATGTTCCTTACCTCTAATTCTGGGTTCCAGTCTGCCATACTCTAGGACACCTGACTTTTAAAATTCATTAAATACCATTAATGTCACAAGCTCCATCATACCAGAAAAGAACTTTCAGTGCTAAAATTCTGATCTTCAGGGCTCCAAACAAATTGGGAGATGACTCCCAGGGGTGTCCAGGCCACAGGCTCACAAATGCCCACTCACTGCAGGGCTGGAGCCTGCATCTCCCCAGAGGCTAAAAGTGTCCTAAACAAACAGGTGTCTAATACCACAATCACACACTTTTACCTTCACTTGCGTTTCTTTCACCAAATTTTTCCCCTTTCTTCCTTGTTCAGGATAAAACATATGACACATTTTCAAAGGTTACAACAAACATGCACAGATTAGAGAATAAAACGAACACGGAGCACCCACCACACCGCTGAGGAGCAGAGCAGCATTAGGCCTGGATGCCAGGTGCGTCCACCCAACCTCACCCTCCATCCACCCAGCCTAGTAACCATCAACCTTCCATCCACCCTTAAGGCCATCCCCAAACTTGTTTCTTGTGCTCTGCAGGTGCAAAGTATATGTGAACTGAGGAATTACAACATCCTGGTCTCCAAGCCCACTCACCCTCTGGCGACCGGGAATCAGAAAGGAGACAGAAAGCACCAAGCCCAGGGATGGGTCACACTGTCCTCTACCCGAGCACCTCGCCCAGGGCCCGCTCATGAGCGCTTCATCTACACCAAGATTCACGAGACAAGGAACAAACAGGGATACCTGGGAGTGGGGACAGACACTCCCTGCCTTACCTCAGCCTCTACCTGCTGCTGAGTTCGGCTGTGGTTCTCCTTGTACTGGTTGGCTCTCAGAACTTGCTGCTCGATGCCCAGCAGGACTGCCTCGCAGCCATCACACCTACATAGGAGAGAACCAGCCCTGAGCTGCAGAGAAGCCTGGGAGTCCACCAGTCTCCCCAGTCTCCCTCCCCAACTCCACAGACACTTGCTGGAACATTCCGTCTGCCGGGGCTCCTGCCCCTTCACTCCTGCCAAAGGACACGTTGTTACTAAATACCTAAGACAGGGCATATGGAAACAAACACAGAGGACATGAAGCAGTTTTCTAAGAGTTTACTTTTGACCACGGCATGCAGAATGCAGGATCTTGGTTCCCCAACCAGGGATCAAACCCACACCCCCAGCAGTGGGAGCATGGAGTCTCAACCACAGGACCACCAAGGAAGTCCCTGGGGTGGTTTCTTAGAATACAGCTTCAATTTCCAACCTCTGTGTCCCACGGGAAGGTGGCACACACCATGCAATTAAAGGAATTAGGAGAGACTGCACAGGTGGCAATGCTTAATCAGTTTTCTCAACAGAAAAAATTATTTTCTAAAAGCATCCTATTTTGAAGATTGGCCTTTTTCTCAGAAGTGTGTTACTTCCTGGTTGCCACCCACCTCCTCATTATTTCACTTTCCCCACTTTTTATTTTGAAAATTTTAAAATGTTTAAAAAAAAAAAAAGGTTGATAATATAGTACAGTAAATACCCACCTCCCCTCCACTTCAGTCAGCAGTTGTGAACATTCCGCTGTACCTGTGGTACCACTTTATGTATATGTACCAGCTTTGTTTAAAATCTAACTCCAATGCCTAAAAACAAGGGGTAAGAATCTGTACTCGTAGACACTCTGGGATGGGAGGTAGGAGAGCCCCAAGTGCAAATATGTTGACGCCAGATGTTGGAGGTGAAAACTGTTGTCGGTCATCTCAAAGACAGAAACAGACAGCCAACTTCAGCAGGACTAGACACCGAAAGCTTCTCTTCCAGACCTTGTTCATGTTACGGGTATTTTCTAAGTTTATTTCCCTTCTATTCTGACTTAACAGTTTTACAATCTTTTGAAAGCTCCTGTTTGTGTCACATGTTGTAAAGGGAAGGCGTCTGGAGTCACACCTAGGACAGAACCTGGGGTAACGTGTGGGCAGCAAAAGCCTGGGGGTCTGACAGGAGCTGCAGTGAGGGAAGCTCAGAGGGCTTTGGACCTCTGGAAGGTCAAAGCCGGGCTGTACATCCCTGGATATACACGTCTTGTGGCTAAGCCGGAGAGTCAGTCTGTTTAAAGACAATTTTCACCCCTACCTCCACCCCTTGCACAAAGTCTACCTGCCCCGCTTCATGATCTCGAACATGCCATGAGCCCACCTGCAACTGTACTCTCCTCACCTCCAACTGTACTCTCATCCTGGCCCTCCTTCACAACTCGGTTTTTAATAACTGTAACAAATTCTTGTAGAACGTGCAATAGCTCTCACAAGCATCCAATTCTATTAAAATAGAGTATGTGCAAATGTCCCACTCCTTTTTATATACCAGAATACGGTTATCAAATATTCTGTATCTGATTCTATGTCCCAATTTAGAATAACCCATTCCTTGTCTTCAATATCCCTCACGGTGTTTTACAAACACTAGCCCAATGTTACTGATACTGAATATGGTTCTTTTATCCCCAAAATCTTACTGACACGAATTTCCCAGCTTGGTCGAAGGCTGAGGGTGAGTCTGTGAAGCAACAGGATCAGTGTCAGGCTTAAGAGACTCTACCTGCCAACCCTGGGCATTTCATAGCCTACTGCTAAAGAGCCCCCAGTTGCACAGGACAAGAACTATTCTACAACTATGACACTAGGCAGCCTGAAGTGATTCTTGCTGTCACACAGCTATAGTCACAAATGCAGTTTCACACTCTGCTTGCTGTCCCAAGGTCCCAGCACCCAGGCAGCCCCCTCTGATATCTGAAGACCATATTTCTCCAAAAAGAAACACGAAGGCCAGGACAGATATCCCCTTCCTAAAGGCGGAGTCGGGGGGCGGGCAGTTGGCTTCCCCGGTGGCTCAGCAGTGAAGAATCTGCCTGCGGTCCAGGAGATGTGGGTTCGATCCCTGGGTCGGGAAAATCCCCTGGAGAAGGAAATGGCAACCCACTCTAGGATTCTCGTCTGTGAAATCCCATGGACAGAGGAGCCTGGCAGGCTACAGCCCTTGAGGTCACAAAAGAGTCAGACACAACTTAACGACTAAACAACAACAAAGATGGGGGGTGCCTCCTTCCCTGAGCCTCACCATTCATGCAAGGTCTTGACAATATTATTGATATCTCTCTTTCGGATATCACGGCCAATGCAGAAATCCACTTCCAGCAGCTGGTTTCGCTGGTCCAGCTTGCCCTGGATGATGTCAGTGTAGACTGCCTCGATGATGAGGTCCTCCAGTTCCCGGAGGTTCCGCATCTCCAGGTCCTTCAGTAGCACGGAGTAGGGGATACACTGTAGAGAAGGTATGCGTCATACTTACAAAACCACTGGTAAACATTCAAGAAAATTCAGGTTATTACCCAGATAGCCAACGTCTGCCTCAGGGCTTTGGGAAGTGCGGTCCACTGATAATTATTAACATCTACGGTGTGGTGAGATCTGGGCTTCCCTGGTGGCTCAGCTGGTAAAGAATCTGCCTGCAATGCAGGAGATCTGGGTTCCAACCCTGGGTTGGGAAGATCCCCTAAAGAGGGGAAAGGCTATCCACTCTAGTAATTCTGGTCTAGAGAATTCCATGGACTGTATAGTCCATGGGGTCACAAAGAGTCGGACACGACTGAGCGACTTTCACTCAGAGCAACAAGAGGTGGATAAAAGAGCTGTGAGACCTGTGGGATCCAAACCAGACCCACAGTATCTAGGAATGCATTCTCCTCCATCCTCTGCCTCGTGGACGTTGCTCACCTTTCAGCTGAGAAGAGAGAAATACTCAGTATTTGGCACTCTGCTGCCTTCTGGAAGCTTGCAGAATTTGTGTAACATGCCAGGCCATCAAAAAACTCCAAACAATCTCAGACACCAGAGAGACAAACTGGCTGCTTGCCCAGCAGAGCACAAATGTTAAAAACTTACAGGCTAACACACCCACCTACAGGTGGCCACTGGGTACTGCCGGCTCAGAGGTCATCCTGAAATTTACATTTGCTTTCTTAGTCTCTTACCCAACAAAGTCAACTCCCCAATAGTAGTCTTGTAATAGGCTGTACCAAAATTCTGCATGACTTCAAGGAAACTGGATATTTAAATACTCAGTTTTCTGCAAATCCTCTGACACATCACTATTAGCTTGAAAATTAACAGAGCAATCAAATCTGCAGAAACAGACAGGAGGAAGATGTATGCAGAGAATATGACAAACCTACCTGAGGGGTGTTCTATGACTAACGGTCTGAAATCCAGAGTTGGTACATGGGCTTACAGGTTGCAAAAATGAGGTAAAGAGTCACTATTACTCTTTGTTATACTTGAGAAGTCCGTGATCAGGACAAAAGGGGGGAAAAAAGTTCATGCCCTCATTTCCTAACAAAATAGGCCTCCCACCTGTAATGCCCAGCTGAGAATCAGAAATCTATGATTAGACCAGATAAAATAATATTAAGTGAAAACAACAATCCAAGAACAAACATACATCTTTCTGGCTCAATCACAGAGGGAAAATGCAAAAAAGCAAACTTTTTCAAAGGCACAGCTTCACAAAAACGTAAGACATTTAGGTTAGGATTGAGCAGAGAGCCAAAAACCAACTATAAATTGACTGAATCTGGATCTGGCTATGAGCAGATGGTTGCAAGTCATCTAAACTGAGTGGGGCAAAGAACTCAGAGATATAGTAGAGCGATATTTTACAGAAGGTTAGGGTCAGAAATTAGAGAATTAAAGCAAAAATTCCAATTAGTATATTCAACCTTGAAAATCCCCAGAGGAAGGCAGCCTATTTAAAAATCAACCTCTCAGTAAGTCCAACATACAAGTTATTCCTCCAGCACAGGAACAGTTCACTGTGCATTGAGCAACAGCTGAAGTGGTTAACTTGCCTTGAGACGCCTTGTTGTTTGAAAAATCTGTATCTTGAAACAGCAGTCTCCTTTAAGCATGGCAAAGGCTCAAGCACATGGGGTACCATGGCATGCCAGCACTGAGACCTGCTGATTCACATCCCTCCTGGGCATACTTTCCTGAACAGAATCGTGAGTAATTATCTACACTATTTTAACTGCTATCTTATTCTCTTTTGTCCTTTGCCAGGCAAATTTTATGCATTTATGATGCAACTCTACAGTGTGCAGCTGGGAGCTCCCACACTGATGCCAACAAGACACCTGCCTGGAGGTGAGGAAGGAGTCAGGAAAGGGCTGGGGCCGTACCTTCATCCTCGACGCCAAGCTCACGATGGTAAGGTGTTTCAGCTTGTTCTGCTGAGCTGTGCTCAGTTCTGGCAGGCTCTCCTTGTTGGCTGCTCAGTCCCACCCACCACAAAAATCAAGACACAAAACAAAATTAGGATTTCTTCATGGAATAAGCACACAAACTCCCCACATCAAACCTACTACTGAATCACTGTCATGACTCTGCACTTACTCATGAGGCAAATGTTCCATAAGCACCTCCTGTCTTCACTCAAAGACCATGTGCTTCCAAAGAAGAAAAAAACTGAATCTCTACACCTAAAAAGCTGGGTCTCCTAAGAAGCCAGGCATGACTGCAAAAAATGGTATGACAATTATCTTAATGGAATACTATTTTCAATGTCTTCCCTAAGTATCTGTTATGTGCAATGCACTGTTTTAAGTGATTCAAGGGGAATGAGATGGGCCTTATCGGGGCTGCCGTGCTTCATAACTCCAGGAGCACCAACCACCACCCAGAGTTGGGCAACTCAATGGCCCTGGACTTGTTCTCAGTTGTCATCGACGTTTCAACAGCTACAAATGCAGGAGAACTACCAGAAGAAAGATACAAATTACCAGAAGATGACAAGAGGGTGAGAAGAAAGGGAAAAAGAGAGAACACAAGTGAATGCAATCACACTGGGGAGGTAGGAGAGAAAAAGAAAAACAGGTGGAGCTTCAGATGCCTGTGGAAGGACGGGCACAATGTGAGCAATGACAATAATGGAAACAACGGCGATGGCAGCTGCCAAGGGAACACAGACGGGAAGTTGTACTTAGTGCAAGAGCACACACAGATCCACACGTATACACACACAACCAGGGAGTCCTCACAGCAACCCCACATTTCAGATTCCAAATGTCTTCAGTTCCTTATCCATAATTCTAGATTCCAATTGGTGAATCCAAACTGCCTTTTTTTCCCCTTGAACACTGTGCTGAAATTCACGTGGTGGCAATTCCTGACCTAAATTGAGTTAGGCTTTTGAATCCCATTTGTTGTGAACAGTCATTTGTTTTGCTGCAAAACTTGAATGTGTCTGATTCCTGGTTTTGCCCACATCTCTCAAGGGTGTTAAATAAAAAAGTATATGCATCATATAACTTTTTTAAAATCATATAACCTTTTTAAAATCCCCGAAATTCTAAATGATGAAACATCCAGCCCAAGAAGTGCAGATAAAGGATTGTGGACCTTTTTATTACTCCCCTTTGACAGATGAGGGGACTGAGGTACAGAAGATCACTTAATTTGCCAAAGGACACACAACTGGTAGAAGTGGAGACAGAGTATAAAAGCCAAGAATCCTGGTTCCAGAGTCTGTAAAATGCTGCTTTTCAGTGAGGATGAAAACAAAGGATTCACTCACTGGAACAAAGTGAAGGTCAGAAAAAACTGGCAAGTGGCAAACTGTCCAGTGTGATGGCAGCACAGAGTTAAGTAGAAGTGACCAGGGAGAAAGAAAGTGAGAGGAAAAGAGAAGTCAGGGATACCACAGTGAAGACCTTGAGTCATACCGCTAAAATAAACTTCCAGGTCTATGTCATACCACTAAAATAAACTAGGAAAGCCAGACAAAAATGGCTTGAGTAGAATGTAAGCTAGTGTTTGGACATGCATGTACCTCACTCCTGACAGTTACAATGACTATGCTGTACAATAACTTACAATGACTCAAATGATCTAGAAAAGAGAACTGGGTAAGTAGATTATGGAGTATTAGATTATGGAATATTAAAAATGACTATAAAGATGTAAAACATGGATAAATGCCTATGAAATAAGTGAATAAAGCAAGATATAAAATTGTACACATAATCTAATTACACCTACAGAAATCATAAGCACAAGGGAGGAAAAGTCCAGCACCATAAAACTAACAGTGGTTATAGGTGGTACAACTACAAGTGACTTTTTCCCCTATTTTCCAAACCTTCTTCAATATGGTGACGGTATTTAGATAATATTTAATGCTTAAAGACTTTCCAAATGGGTATTCTGACATTTCACAATACTCCCAAGTGCTCTACCAACACCAGTCCTTAAGAACCTCATGTGAAAAAAAACAAGGGCTGTATTTATGGATGAGCATAAACATAGTCCCCTTTAACCCACTGGGAAATAAAAGGAGGGAACCAAAGTCCTCATGGGATGTCACCTACAGAGCACAGTGAGATGATAAACAGCCAGGTAAGTGCCCACCCCATTATATCCCAGACCTCAGTGAGCCTCAGGAAGACAACACACCCAGGCAGAGAAACATAATGAAGAGAAGTCTGTGGAGGATCTTAACCAACTCACCTATGTAATCTGGGTATGTTCCATAGGCAAACAGGTTCAGCAACTGCAAATAAGCTGCATTTGCTCCTTCTGCAAGCTGAGGAGGAAAAAAAGGAAACAGTTCACAGACCGAGCTGTCTACCCATCACTGCAGCATTCGAGCAGAGGGCAGGTGATCACGGGCCACAGTTCCATACTGTTTTATTGCTTGGTCCCTGAGATCCCTCCCAACTCTGATTCTTTGGGAAAAAATAAATAAGGTTATTAAAGGCCCATATTTAAATTTTCTCTCTCAGGAATACACACTTTACACTCTATCCAGCTTGCCCAAGGAACTACTTTTGTCACAGAGATGCGCGTACATGCACACAAAGCAATAAGCACTGGGAGCAGGAGGAATTTTCTCAGCGTTCTCACCACTGAAACGAAGACTGGAGCAGCTCTGCAGACACCCCAGCTTGGCAGGAACAGCACAAGTCACTCTGAATCCAAACTGAAAAAGTACAGGGGTGGCTCCAAGTCTCAGGACTACAAGGGGACTGTGAATGCCAGAGATCAGCAAAGCCTAAGATTCAACAATACAGCCCAGCTGGGACAGGAAACCAGGCTATCAGTCAGCCCCAAACAAAACTGTTCATTAAAATTACCTACTCCTCGCTAATACTAAGGGCAAAGAGCCACCTGCGGAAGAAAAAGCAAAGCGGCCCTGCTCTGCTGGGAGCTGCTCCACCCTGCTCTGCTGCCAGTCACCATAACTGTGTGCTTTCCCTACTTGCAAATATGACCTGTTACTCTCCCAATTTACCAAACTCAGCAAAGTCTAAACAGGAACCAAGTGGCATTCTGTGGGCACTGATAATACCACTCAACTTTAAAAGGTTCCAAAAACTACATCTGTAATTTCTGACCACTGAAAGGCAACTAGTTTATTCCCAGCTCACATATGGAAAGAAAACGAACTGTGGGAAGATAAAGGTGTTCTGCTGAGCACTCCAATGAGAACTCTGGCATCCTAATACCCTGGTCTACCTTCTCAGGTTATTGAGAATCTCCTGAGGTCCTGAATCAGAAGTGGATGAGACCGTCAAATCTAGCCCCCACTTTTCAGACAGACAGTTTCAAAACGAGCCATAAAAGACTATTTTCTCTAGGGCAGACACTCCAAAATTTCTCCCACTGGCCTAAATCAGTAACATCTTTCTGACTTTAATTTTCATCCATCTCCTCTTACCCAAACTTCCATAAAAAACAACTACTTGTTTATATTCATTCAGGCTTTTCACAAGCCTGAAGAAACAAATTACTCCTAGCTATCTCTTCTTTTGAAAGATGATGACCTATCAAGCCACAAAAAGACATGGCGGAAATTTAAATGCAATATTACTAAGTGAAAGAAGCCAATCTGAAAAAGCTACATAAGTATGTTTCCAACTATATGACATTCCGAGAAAAGTAAAAACATCAGTGGTTGTCAGGGATTAGAGGGGAGGAAGGGAAGAACAGGCAGAACAGAGAATCTTGGGGGCAGTGAAACGCTCTCCCTGATACTGTAATGGTGGATACATGTCATTGAACACTTCTCTAAATCCATACGGGCTTCCCAGGTGGCGCTGTGGTAAAGAGTCCACCTGCCATTGGAGTGGACACAAGAGATGTTGGTTCAATCCCTGGGTCAGAAAGATCCCCTGGAGGAGGGCATGACAACCCACTCCAGTATTCTTGCCTGGGAAATCCCATGAACAGAGAAGCCTGATAGGCTATAGTCCATGGGGTCTCAAAGAGTCAGACACAACTGAGCACACACACACACACAAAACCCATAGACTGTACAACACCAAGTGTGAACCCTAACGGAAACTATGGTCTTTGAGTGATAATCATGCATCAGTGACATTCCACACTGGTGGGGGATACTGGTAATGGTGCAGGCCATGTATGCATGAGAGCAAGGGATATATTAAAACTCTCTGTACCTTCCTCTCAACTTTGCTGTGAATCTAAAACTGATCTAAAACAATTAAGTCTTAAAAAAAAAGAACTCAAATTTTCTTAAATTTTCCTCACAGGATTCCTTTTCTATCTCTGGTAATTAAATTTTTACTGAATGTCTACCGTGTGTCAGCGTACATAAGAAGCTCTAAGGAAACAACAGTGGACAGAATAGACCTTACCCTAACAGAGCTTACAGTCTAGCAAGCCAATCTGATGTTAAATGAAAATTTACAATTTAAAAAAAAGTGAGTCTTTCTGTTTTCAACTGTTTCAGGGACAGGAACTGATGCCATACCCATACATCTGCAAGGGATGACCCAGGGGAACTGCTCGAGCTACCTAATCAAGAGGAATGAGCACATGTACAACAGCAAGTCCAGAAGACCCAACTCCTTCTGCTACAATGGGCTGACTCACAGCAGGGCAATAAGCATGAAGCTGGCAGCCAACGGCAAAGGCGTCTGTCCTACTGTCATGAACTGAAGAACTGGCCAGCAAAAGTCAGTCACCCCATTTATGTGGACCACGATCGACAAGAAAGCCCAAGCAACCCTAAGTAGCATCTTGCACATGATCCTCAAGTACAAGGACCACCCAGACCTGCACATGGCAGCCTTCAGCAGAGCAGGAGTAACACTGGGCAACCAGGAAGAAGCTCTGACAGTGTAGAGGAAGCCAGCCTTCCCCACCAAGAGCTCCTGGTGTAATAAAGTACGTAATACAAAAAAGTATGTAATAAAGATGTCACCAGACTTTTTAATCAATCAACATAAAAGCATCAATCAATAAATATGAAAATATCTCAGGTGGGAAGCAGAGGTGGAAAAGTATGGGATCCTTTACAGCTCCATTCCACCTGGTTATTCTTCTCATTTTTAAGGTACAACAACCAAAGGTGATACCCAAGTTTTTAATAACCACTACCAAACAAACAAACAAGCAAGCAAACAAAGCAAAAATGACTACTTCCCAGCATTTCATGTCATATTGTTTTTACACATCTTCAGCACTACACTGCCCTTTTCACAGAAATAATACATTCTTTATCCATGCCCATCTCATGCTCAATAACAAACACTTCCTGCTATGTATGTGCCTGACCAATCTTCAATGTCCATGTTTACACTGGAGGCTTTTTGTCCCTAAGAATGACTGGAACTACTAGTAACATCATTCATGCTGATACTATACTTTTCTAATTTATAGGTTCAGCTGGATTTGTCCCCTATCTTTCAAATTACTACCACTTCCCCGGTGACTCAGACAGTAAAGAATCTGCCTGCAGTGCAGGAGACCCGGGTTCGATCCCTGGGTCAGGAAGATCCCTTAGCGAAGGGAATGGCAACCCACTCTAGTATTCCTGCCTGGAGAATTCCATGGACAGAGGAGCCTAGCAGGCTACAGTCCACGGGGTCACAAAAAGTGAGACACGACTGAGCAACTAACACTACTACTAATCTCAATTTACTCCAAATTCAGATGAAAATACCAGCCAGAAGGAGCCCAGAATTTCATCCCCACTCTCTTCCCCTGCCTCATCAATTCCCATTCCTCGCTCAAAAATAGCACCTCACAGGTCCACAATGCTTCAGCACCAATAATCCCTTGAAGCCTAGAGAATCTCAGGAAGGTTTAAAACAAAGAAAATAGAGAAATTGTCTGAAAACTGCCCTTACCTCCTGCACATTGGCCAGCTCCAGCAGTTCTCCAAAGACATATACTCCAGGAGCCTCCAAAACTTGGTTTATGAGAGCAGTGAGGGCTGAACCACTGGTACCTTTGGCTAGTAAGATAAACTGTTCCAGGAGGTTACTTGAGGGCTTCTGTTCACCTGCCATTCTCTGGCCTTGAGATCTGTCCAAAAGAAAAGTGTTTCGGTCATTCTTCCTCCTCCTCTGCAAAATCTATGCTTATTTCATGCTGGATCAGACATCAGAATAGTTTGGGGAGTATTCAAAAAGAAAAAACAGCTCCGGAGTCCAGATCTCACTTTGTGACATGGTAGGGTCTAACCTGGAGTTACAGGGATTTATTTGGTCCCTATTCTGAGATTTGAAACATTTAATAAAAGCCACTTCATTCCATCTGACCCTTCCCCAAAGGCAGCACCTTCGAAGCCCTTAAACCTAACCAGGACCTGAAGAAACACACAGGAGTAACTCAGTAGCTCTCTTATATTCACCTCATTTTTAAGACTCTGGTTAAGAAGCAGAGAATCTTGTCAAAACACAGAGGCATCAAATGTAAGCAAAAGCAATCAGTTATAGCTTCCATTGTGCCATTAGAATCCCACCTACAACCAGATACAGATAAGGGAAAACAAAAGGCAGACAAGAAAGATGATGCATTTAATCAACAAAATCACTGACTGAATAGAAAAGGGAAGAGGGGAATCATCTTGAAAGATAAAGAGCAACATATTCAAACTAAGAAAATACATGCACACATGCTGTTTAAGTCCATGTGGAAAATCCCTTTATTTGGCTTCCTACTGGTATTCCTATTTGAATACGACTTCAGAATTTGTAGAAAACCTCCAGAAAACAATAAAAAGATTTGAGGAAACAATGAAGATACAGTATAGCCATCCTGAAGACATTAGGACAAGAGGGTTCCTCGATTGTAAAATCTACTGACTACAAGCTGAGTGTATATGAACACACACACGCTGCATATCTACTCTACAGGAGTCCTACATAAAAAAAGATTACTTCTCTAAGAATGATATATCCTGGGCAGTGTGACAAAATGAAGGAGAATTATATTAGAGGGAAGAGAACAAATCGAAAAAGGATAGCTTGGTCCAAGAGAAACTAAGTTTTCCTTTGGAGGCAGGCACCAAGAGCTGCAGTCCTTTCATAGTATTACAGGAACAAGTATGTCGTTTCACCAGGGTTACCTAAGAAGGTCTTGTTGGAAACAGAAAAAAATGAAGTGCTAAATAAAGAGAATAAAGGTTGCTGAGGGGAGGGGAAACTGGACGGAGAAGAGGACAGGGTATGAGCGAGATGTCGGGGGAGGGTGATGTGTTTGGAGAGGAAAAAAAAACCCCTCCCTTCCAAGTGGAAATGTGTGAAAACACCGAATGATAGGGGATGGAGAAGGGGTAAAAACATGGACAGAACTTCGGTCCCTCAAAAAAAAAAAATCTCGGCCTAAAAAGCAAAGTCCGTGGGGGCAAAGAGATAATAAGGAGGCGCTGATAACCTCTTTCTTCTGGAGTGGGAGGGCCCAAAGAGGCGGCTAGGAACTCAGGCGAGAATTCCCGTCCCGCGGGGGGCGCTATTTTGATGGACCGCAGAGGGGCAAAGCCGCAGCCTTTGCGGGTGGAGAAGCGAGAGCAAGCGCGGTGCCGACGCTGAGGGTCGCGGGCTGGGGTGGGCTTTAGGGCGGGCGGCGTGTACCTCACAGGGCCGCGGGTGCAAGGTGAGGAGCGGAGGGGCGCGCTCCGAGGCGGGGCGGTGTGGCCGCGGGATTTTCCCACGGCTGGCGCTAGGTCTGACGGCCCAGCCGCGCCTGGCGCGCCGGGCCCCACCCTCTCGCCGGCCCCTACCTGTCCTCGGCCGCCTCTCTGTCCTCTCGGTCGCTGGCTTGGCCTCCCGGCGCCTGCCCGCAGGTTGTCAAGCGTCCATGATCGGCCCGGCGTCCGACGCTTTTCTACCTCCGCCGACCCGTTGCCCTTGCGGCTCCCCCGGAAGCCTCCCGCCGCTGCACTCGAGTTCCGCCCACACTAGGTTCCCCCGCCGCATTCGCAGCCTCGGAGCTCTAGTGAGGCCTGCACCAGAGAAAGGGGGTCCGAGCCGGCTGGGGTGGGGGTCCTGAGGAGAGAAATGCAGCGTAGGCAGGACTGGGGCCCAAACCATCGCCATCAGCAGTTTGGGGCCCTAAATCCATTCTCCCTGCCGAACTGTGGCTACCCATGGGGTACAGAGCACTTTTGCATATGCCAGGTGCCGTATGCTGTACACCGTCTCGTCGAACTCTTACAACTCCAGGCCTATAACATTATTCCCATTTTTTCAGATCCAAAAGCCAGTGTGTCAAAGTCTGCTTTGAAACCCAGGCTCTCTGAAGCCAAAGACCATGTTCTTCGCCTCTATTCAGAAAATGTTTTAAAATAAGTAAAACACGGGTTGAACCAACCATGATTCTGTGACCAAAAAGATATTTGTGACGTTGCATCTGGTATTTACCAACTCGCCTGGAAGATGGCTAGGAATGCCACGCAACTGAACACCTAAGCTGGCTCCTTTAACGTGTACACCAGACTAAGGTCTTGAAAATGAGAAGAAGGGAAAAAAAAAAAAGCCCTATTCACCTTTTGTGAATTCAAGTGCAGAAATCAGACAGCAGAAAAGGTGCAGAGCACCAACACATTCATTTGAAATTTTTCTTTAGTGCCTGTTATATTCTAGAAGGTTCTATGAAGATAAGGTTCTTGCCCTCAAAAAGCTTCAATCTGTTAAGTGCTATGAGAGACAGAGATGACAACACTTTGGAAGCACAGAAGAGAATGCGCTGGGGAAGAGAAAGTGGGCAAGAGCTGAGAAGAAAAGAGGTCTGCGCTATGTAGCATATACTGATGTAAAAAAGAAACCCAGAGTGACTGGAGCCCAGGGATCATGGGTGAGAGATGGGGGCTGCAGAGCTGGCATCAGGTCATCAGTGTTCTTGGAAACCACACGCAAGGCACTATACCCATGACAACCTAAATACAGCAAAGTTCCTACCTGGGAGAGTTCATGGTTCTGGGGGAGACAGGCCTGTCTGGCCAGGACAGATGGTGCCACAGGTATCCCAGGAGTACAGCCAAGGCTCTCCTGACTGTGCCCTGGGGAGAGGCGATTCAAGGCAGCCTTCTGGAGGAAATGAGGCTTGAGTTGAGCCTGAAAGAATGAGCAAGCAAATCAGAAAGAAGACAAGCCCTGTAAAAGAGTTTTTCTTTTATCTTAGAGGCACTGGGGAGCTATTGAGGGTTTTTAAGCTGTGGAGAGGTCTGAATAATTGCCATTTTGGACACTAGCTGCTATAGGAATGTACTGGATATGGAGAAAACTAGAGGCTGGGAAGCCCTCGAGGTGACTGATGGATTCCGGTTAAGAGATTGTGAGATCCTGAACAAAGGTGGCAGCAGTTGGGCTTGAAATAGAAAAGTCCTGGTTGGAGACGTTTAGACCATAGAATCTGTCAGACCTGGCAACCAGCTGAATGCAGGAATAGAGAAGGAAGGTATCACCCAGGATTCTGGCTGGGGAGGCCAGAGCTGTCTGGAGGTGGTGGTAAGTGAATAGGGCTGAGGAGGAGAAGGGACAAATTTGGTGTTGGAAGGAGGACTAATAAGTCTTGTTTAAATTCATAAACATTCTGGCTGTGCCTCTGCTTCCTCCAGAATAATGTTCAAATTTGAAGGCTCAGGATGCCTCCCCCACCCCATCCAGCTTTGTCTCACTGCCTCCCCCCCCGCCATTAGAGCTCAAACTCCATGCTGTCCCAACCCACCAGGACTCAGATCTTCCCTCTCTGACACCGGGGCCTAGGCTCAGACTTGCTCTCTCCTCCTTTGTGCAATGTTCTTCCCTCACATTTGTCTGCTAAAATTCCACCAACTATGTAGGCAAAGAGTTAAACAATTCAAAAAGCACTAATCATGAAAAGGAAACACTGAACTATGGCCCTTCATTAAAATTAAGAATTGCTCTTTCTCAAAAGACACCAGTACAAGACTAAAGGGACAAGCCACAGACTTGGAAAAGATATTTGTAAAGCGTGTATCAGACAAGGAACTCCGTATCTAGACCATATAAAGAAATACAAATCAACAAGAAGAGAATCAGCCCAATTAAAAAACTGGGCAAAAGACTTGAACAAGCACTTCACAAGAGGATATATAGCAAACAGTCAATAAGCATATGACAAGGATTCAACACCAAAGACAATGTAAATAAAAATATAATGGTATACCACTTTCAGTCAAAATGGCTAGGATTTTTAAAAACTGACACCGTTCTCTATTGCCAAGGATAAGAGTCAGCCAGAACTCTCTTATGTTGCTGTTTAAGGTGAAAATTGGTACAAATATTTTGGAAAACTGGCAATATCTACTATTGCTGATCACACACCCTCCACACAAGCCAGCAACTTCTCTCCTAGAAATAAGTGCACGAGTCCACAAAAAAAAGAACCATTTAAGAATGTTCACTGCAGCTTTGTTAATAAAAGCCAAAAATTGGTAAATGAAAACCTAAATGTCCATCAACAGTAGAGAAGATAAACAGTGCTACATACCTACAATGGAATACTACTTAGCAATTAAAAATAAAAAAAAAAACTTAGCTACTGCTACATACAGCATAGATGAATCTCACAAAAATACTGAACAAAAAAAGCCAGACTCATACTGTACATAGTGTATGATTACATAGGAATTCAAAGGACTTCCCTGGTAGTCCAGTGCTTAAGAATTCACCCTCCAATGCAGAGGACATAAGTTCAGTCCCTGGTTTGGGAACTAAGATCCCACAAGCCGTGGAGAAATAGGGCACCACAACTATTGAGCCTGCCAGCCCTAGAGCCCATGCTCTGCAATAAGAGAAACCACCACAATGAGAAGCCAGGGCACTGCAATGAGACAGTAGCCCCCACTCGCCTAAACTAGAGAAAGTCAGCATGCAGCAACACAGACCCAGCTCAGCCAAAAATAAAGAAATAATAAATAAATAAATGAAATTCAAGAACAGGCAAAACTGATCTATGCTAACAGAAGTCAGAAGAGTGATTATCAGGACGGAAGGATGACTGGGAAGGGGAAAAGGGGTGCTGGAAACATTCTCTATCTGGATTTAGGGATTCATGACACAAGTGTATACATAAGCAAAAATTGTGCCCTTGCTGTGTTATATTTCATCAACAAAAACAATTTACAGATAAAAATTTTAATGTAGAAAAATATCCTACCCCTGCCACCTCCTCCATCAAGTTTTGCCAACTGAATATATCTTTCCATGGGGGCCTCTGTAGCATTCTAATGTCCTTTCTTTTGTGCCATTCCTAACAGTTCATCTTGAATTTCAGTGGAATCTCTTTATTTCCCTAACTAGATTGTTATCTTCCTGGTGGCAGTGACCATGTCTTTCACCTTCTACCAACAAAGTCTGGCAAATAACAGAAACTGGAAAAGGTGTTTGCTGAATTACATGGAAGGAAAAATCGGGTGGATGCCCAGATGGGCAAAAGGGATAAAGGAAGAGGAAGGAAGGCCTAGAAAAAGAGTAGCAGATCTCAAACTTTAGCTTAAACTACAGTATTTATCTAGTTTCTGAAATCATATTAAAGCTTTATTGTCTGAACCCTTGAGTAACATAGAACAAATCAAAACACCAAGTCTTACCTAGACTGAGGATAAACAAACACTGCACTCCTTCACTTGCAGGCAAGTCACCAAATAAATGTTCACCTAATATCCACTGAATAAAAATGCACAACCTAAAACTTGCAAGTTATGTTTTATACAGGGACCTTTCTGAGGACTACAGCCCAGGAGACAGCCTCATATAACCCTGAGGAACTGCTCCAAAGAAGTAAGGGAGGAGCCAGGATATATAGCAGTTTTTGCTGAAAAGAGAGCTTGTAGTTGAACATCAAAAGATTACTGCTAATTAACAAGAAACAGACAACTCAAATGAATGATTTCTGTGGTTTTTTATGCATGGGAAGATGCAAGTGTCTGGGCTCATTGAACTCATTCCTTAGATATGCATCGTAATTATCTAGGGCAAGTTCCTATTTTTCTTCATCCAGAATCCTCCTCTGGGCCTATCTTCAGCGGTGGCTTCAGTGACTGATGGCTTGACGGTGGGCAACGTTTGTGAAATGTCAGGCAACATTTTTTTGTCCACAGTAACCTCTGGGTGTTTCAACCTTGACAGGAAAACTTCACCAAGGAGAGTAAGATCGCATAGCCATGTTGCTAAAAATATCATTACTCTAGTGTAGTGCAAAAAGCCCAGACTGCAGCAGTCTTAGAACTGAATTCTAACTCTGTCCCAACTTTCTGTGACCCCGACAATCTCTCTGCCTCTCTGGGCCTCAGTTTCTTCATACGTAAAATAACAGAGGTTGGATTAGCAAATCCTCTGAATTCTGACTGTATTGATAGTCTGAGTACATAACCTTTACATCTCTTGGTCCACCGCGGGAGCACACCAGAAATTCCTGCGAAATACCTAACCTGTTCCCCAGGCCAACAAACAAGTACGACTTGAAGGAGTCATTCTGTTACATTCTCTTTCATGATTTCATCAGTGTTTGTTTGTTGTTTCAGCCTTACCATGATTTGCAGGAGATTTCTGGGTTCCATGTAAATAGAAGTTACCTGTCTGTGGGCTGTCATCTTTTGAGGCTGAAGAGGATGTTCCCGCCAGGTTTCAACCCCTGGGATCCAGAAACCACCAAGTCTACAAGCAGATTTATGGATTTGCGCACACTGCGCGGCACACTGGAATCTAAGTTAGAGGAACTGAGTGCGGGGAATGCTGGGATTTGTAGTCCCTGGGCTTTCTGTTGCGTGCTGGGATCTGTGGTCCTCCCGGGCGCCCCCTGGAATGCTGGGAAGTGTAGTCTCCACCACATCGCACAGGGCAACCTGCTGTCATCTCAAAGCCCTAATGTACCCAGCCGCAGGAGTGCCTCTGCAAATCTGAAGCAAATTCTCCTCTGGGACAAACTCTAGGCAACCACGCCGAATAAAAATTTTGTCCTACGGGACTTCCCCGTGAGGGCCCTTCCCATTGACGCTCTCCGTCCCCCTGCGAAGCCGCTGAGTGTTTCTATTGGTCCATCAAGATGCCAATCGCCGAGGCGGGTTTTCTATTGGCTTCAGGGCGGGCGCTCAGAGGCTAGAGGGAAGGAGAAGGGATCAGGAGCGGGAGCTGAGGGGAGGGAGAGGCCGGTCTGGGTCTGGCCGCTGCCGCTCTTCGCCCGAGGTCTTCAGGCCGGGCTGCGGTTCCCTCCTCAGTTCCTGGGCACTGTCTGCGAGGCTCCGCCAGGCCAGCGTGAGAGAGCCGCAGGCGGCAGCCGCCGCATCATGTCAGCCAAGGACGAGCGTGCCAGGGAGATCCTGAGGGGCTTCAAACTGTATCCGCCCGGGAGCGGGGCGGGGCCGGGAGGACTCCGGAGGCGGCCGCTCGCTGAGGAGACGGGCCGGGGGCGGGGGCCGCGCCAGGTGGACACCCGGGGAAAGGGTGGCGGGAAAGGAGGAAAGGAACGGCGTCCGGGGGCTCCCGGCGGGACCCGGCGCGGGAGGCGGGGAAAGGGTCGTCCGGAGGGAAGGAGGGGACGTTGATGGGAGCCCCGTGGGTAGAGGCAGAGGAGCCGCCGAATGGGGCTGGAAGAGGCTCCGGGCGTCGGAAACCGGAGTCGGGGAGGCGCGCTTGGGTCCGAGAAGGGAGGCCGGGAAGGGGTTGCGGCCCGTAAGGCAGGGCCGAGGGGGCGCGGTGGGCTGGCCTTGAAGCCCAGCAGCTTCTCTGGCGGGAAGCCCACCGGGCAGCAGGGGGAAAGTGACTTGGAGCGAGTGACCTTGTGTGGGACAAATACAGATGCTGGTGTTGAATTCTCTCAATGCGAGCGCGGTTATCGCATCCCACTCCGCACCCCCCAACCCCGCCCCACCCCTCGCCCCCCACCCCCCGCCACTCCCCTTCTCGTTTCCACAACTTCTTTTCCTCACTTGTGGCTCCTTCCAGGGCTGGAGCGGAGGAAGGTTGGGAGTGAGAAGTCCGAGATGGACCTCATCTTAACTCTCTCTTGGCCCTTGGAGGTGTTGGACGGTCGCTGCTTCTCCCTCAGCTCCTCAGTTCTCTTTCCAGCGAAATGAGGACCCTGGATGTGTGCGTGAGATGCCTTGAGGCGTTTTGGTTTTGCACTGGGACTCCTGGCGAAGGTGTGTCTGCTCGCACGAGTTTGTGTGGTTAAGGCGTAGACACTCTGGAACTGTCCAGCAATTATTTGATTACGTTGGGGACACTGTAGGGTTTAGTAGGGTATAGAAATCATTGTCTCGGCCCTGTTGTGGTGCTGCGGGTACTACCTTCTCTCCTTGCCCTAGTCAAACTGTGTTTGAATGGAGTGTTCATCTTTGACCATTTGATGCACATGGAAAAAGTGCAATCTTGTCCGTTCCAATCTCACATTTTCCTGCTGACCTTAATCTCTTCTTACATCCTATGTTTACAATATGGAACATTCTTCACTTCGTCTCTTAGTGAAAATATATTCATCCCTGTAGGGCTCCTCCCCTGGAGATTTAGTCAGGCACGGTTCTCTGAGCTGACTGTGTGTTTCCACAGTGTCCATTTCACCCCTGCAAATTTTCATTGCCTTGTCATAATCAGAAACCAAGTTGGTAGTAAGTTTTAGAACCCAACAGCAAAAAAGTTTAACAGGAAGTTTTGGAGGTACAAATTAAGTTTTTCAAAGGGGAACTGACCTCCTTTGCTTTTTTTCAAGGGAAGGCATTATCACCTAAGCTTACTGCCATTCATGATAAACTTGCAGTACTTTTATGCAGTGAAGTTTCCTAACAGCCTCTTTTATGTATTAATAGCTTCATGTACCTTCCCCTGTTTCTCTTCCTAATAGTGCCTATAGATAGGAATGGCTGAAGTGTTACAAAAGCCATGACATGATTTTATTTTTCCCTTAAGTAATTTATATTGTTACTTAACATTTATGCTGTAAACGGTAAACTGAAGGCTATGAAGAATTGAGAGATTTCAGAAGCCATGTTTTTATCTGATTGGAGTTAACATGTTGTGACAATAAGAAAGGGTCTTTTTAATGGCTTTAAACAAACCAAAAAGGGAAAGTTTGAGCTTCTCACCTTCAGTCTTGGTTCTTGAATGTTGTTCAAGAGAAACTTTGGCTCTTGAGAAAGAGGCAAAGGACAAATATGGAAAAGAATAGAAAGTAGAACCTGTGTCGTTTAGTGCATCACGAAACAGGCTTTCAGGGAAAATTTGACCGGGGCTGATTAAATCACATGGGGAGCAGCCACCAAGAAAAGTTAGCATGGAGACAACAGAGTATCATCCTCTGGTAGCTTTTATTCGCATCTGAGAATTAAGAGAGAAAAGGAAAGAGTTCTAGGATTTGTTACTACCTTCAGGGAAAAATAAAATTAATGTTTTAATAAGAAACTACTTGACTGTCATCCACCTTTTATTGGATAAATTGTTCCGAGTATCTTTTTCTGTAAGAAGAGTCATTTCTACAAAAAGAAATCACCATTTTATTCTCCTGCCAACAATGTTGATAGTACTCATTTTCCACATTGACTGTGTTGGTTTTTTTCTTTTTGTCTGTTTGAACAGTAGATGACATCTTGTGTTAACTTGTGTTTCCCTGATACTGCTATCTCTGGAGAGGTAACAGCATAGTGGTTAAGAGATATACTGGCTTGAGAGCTTTACTGTCTGCAATGGAATTCCAGCTTAGGTTGTGTGTCCCTGAGGAGCTTCTTTTAACTGCTGCTACAATTTCCTCAGCAGTTAAAAAAGGATAAAAATAGTACCTTATCTCCTAGAGTTGTTGTGAGAATTAAATGAGTTGATCTAAAGCATTTAGCCAAGCACCTGATGCCTGTAAGCACATTGTATTAGCTATTATCATTGTCATTGTTATTAGAAGAAGTCACAAAATCTTCTGTTTGGCCATTTCTTTTTCTATGAATTGTTTGTTGATTTTGTTTTTTGCCCATTTTACTATTGAATCGCATATTTTCCTTATTGCTTTGTAGGTGTTCTTTATTGTAATATCAATCCTTTGTGTATATTACATATTGCCAATGTTTTCTCTCCACATTTTACTTTTTTGTTGTTGAACAGAAGTTTAATACTATAACTTCAGATTCATCAATGTTTTTCACATGGCTTTTGAATTTTATGTCTTGTTTAAGAATACCTTCCTTATCTTACTGTTAAAAAATAACCTCCTATGTTTTTTCTCTTTTCAATGTTTAGCTCTTTAATCTACCTGAAATGTAAATTAAATATACATATGGTATGGGGTAGAAATCTTACTTCCTCTGCTATTTGGATAGACAGTTGTCCACTACCATTTACCAAGTAGTTAGACCATCCTTTCCCCACTGTTTTGAAAGCTATCTTTGTCATGTACTAAGTCTCCTTAAGACCTGGGTGTATTTTTGGAATATTTCTGTTTCAATGCTCCATTTAGCTCTTCCCATTCCTTTACTGTATGCATTGGTTTAATATAGTTTTATAGCGTGATTTAGTATAGTTTACAAGAGGATTGATATGTCACAGACTTATGTGTTTTAAGTCATATAAGTTCCCTATAAATATTCATGTACTCTTTATACAAACAGAACTTTGCCCATGTGCTCATAATAGATACTCAATAAGTATGAATAACATACTTCATAAATCAGGCATAGTCTTTGTGTCTGAGAGAATCCAACATGGGCTTTATATTTGTCATAAGATTTTTCAAAAATGAAATATTAAAAAAAATTTTTTTGGCTGCTCAGCCTTGCGGAATCTCAGTTCCCTGACCAGGGGTCAAACCCATGCACCCTGCAGTAGAAGCTCAGAGCCCTTAACCAGTGGACCACCAGGGAATTCCCAAGATTTCTTTTTCACATCACTTCCACACCACCTGCTTTTAGCTCATACACGTTAGGAACTAAAGTTGTGAATGAAAAATGACTTGGGGAGCAAATGTGATTCTCCTGCAAGGTTTTGAATTTGAGTATTTAAGTAGCTAATATGGAGATTTTGTTTGTGAATTCTACGTTCCGTATTTTATTCATTCAATAAATATCTGTTGGACGATTTCTGAACAGAGCACTGTGCACTTAAAAGACATAAAAATGAGTGAGTCACAGACCCTTCAGAAATCTAACCATTTTTGTGTCTGTTTAGAAGGGATATCTTATAAAGCAATGCATTTTTTAAAATAGTATTTAATTTTTCTTTTACAGACTCCAGCTACCTAGATATGACCTTTGTTAATATTTTAATATAGTCTTCTAGTGTAGCTAATGCTTATTGTATTTCCTTTTATTAAATGGAATCATAGGTATTATTTTGAAACTTTTTAAACTGAATAAATTTATCATGTTCATAATTGTCAAAGATAGTTATTAATACTTTGAGTTACAGTCAGTGACATAGATTTGTCACGGAAAGCCTTATACTAGTTTTGTAGTGTAGGCTGTAATGCACTATTCTGCCTATCAGATTATTTTTTCCTCAACATAAATCTATAATTTTATTAACTTAATTTCAAGAAACTGACCCACTGCCATAAGAAAGAATTATGCTTTTATGATCTCATTATTTTTAATCTGTCTGGAATTTGCTTTGGTATAAGGTATGAAGCAGTGATTTAATTTTTTTATAAAGACTGCTAATTGTCTTTATTTATTTCCTTATACTCCAAATATTAATATAATATCCAGAATATAAGTGCTACCTACAAATCAATAAGATAAATATTTAATTCAAAATGGGCAAAGGATATGAGAAACAGTTCACAGAAGAAAACTGCAAATGACCAATGAATAGATTCAGAGATGTCCAACCTTCTTAAAACAACAAGGGACTTCCCTGGTGTTCCAGTGGCTAAGACTTCTGCTTCCAGTGTAGGGAGTGTTCCTCGATCTCTGGTTGAGGAACTAAGATCCCACATGCCTCGTGGTGTGACCAAAAAAAAAAAATTATGCCTTTTTTCCCAATTAGTTAACAAAAACTTAAAAGATTGATAATAGTCAGTGTTGGCAACTATTGGGGAAAGGGGTGTTTTGTGTGTGTCTGTGTGTCTATTTAAGACCTTATGGAAAGTAATTGGTATCTATCAAAAGTGTACATGTAGCTGCAGCAAAGCACAGAGCAGTCATTGGAGCATGGACTATTCGTTCAGATTTTATTGCCTCTACCACTGTGACCCTAGGCAGAGCCCTCAACTCTGAACCTCAGTATCCATTTCATTTCTTTAGAGGGTTGTTAAGAGGATTAGATGAGACTGCATATAAAATGCTTAGTACAGTGCCTGGCTCATAGTAAGTAATAAATGTTAACTGCTATATTATTTGTCTTATTAATACTTATTAACACTAATAGTAGTGTTAACATTACTGTAAGTGAAAAAAGTGAAAGTGTTAGTCGCTCAATCATGTTCAACTCTTTGTGACCCCAGGGACTGTAGCCTGCTAGGCTCCTCTATCCATGGAATTCTCCAGGCAAGAATACTGGAGTGGATAGGCATTCCCTTCTTCAGAGAATTTTCCCAACCCAGGGATCAAACCCAGGTCTCCTGCATTGCAAGCGGATTCTTTGCTGTCTGAGCCACCAGGGAAAGCCACCTATTTTTCTGAGGTCTAACCAATGACTTCATGCTACCATTCTTTCTCACTGAACAGCTATATCTGTTTTGCCTCTTTGAAGAAATGATTCAGTTAAGTAGCATCGATGTATACCTAGTATTTATCTTATTTTCTAGCAACTAATCACATTCCAATTTATGGCAGTGAGCAAAAAAAAAAATAACTAGTTTGATTCAGAGGTTTCTGAAAGCAGCTTTCACTTATGTTCTTCCATTTCCTCTATATAGTTTGTTCCTGGATCCCCCACCTTCTCTTTCTCAGAGCACCTTGATCTTTGACTTTACTTCCAGTCAAAAGTAATTGGTTTTGCGTCATCTATTCACTTAGATTTCCTTGTTAAGAATAGTAGACTAAAAAAAAATAAATAAATAAATAAAAAAAAAGAATAGTAGACTGTTGAACTTTTTTTGAATGTCAGTATTGCCTAAGAGATACCTTGACCAAGTGTTAAAAGTGAGTCTGGAGTTTATAATTCCTAAAATATAGTTTTCATCTTATCAACCCCAAATTTGGGGAAAGTAAAATACACCACCCATACAGCCTGTGAACACACAGACTTTTAAAAATATTGATTGATTTTATGTATCTGGCTGCTCAAAGACTTAGTTGCAGCTTGCAGAATCTTTTTTATTTGGCATGTGGAATCTAGTTCCCTGACCAGGGATCAAACCTGGGCGCTGCCTTGGGAGCACAGAGTCTTAGCCACTGGACCACCAGGGAAGTCCCCAAATAGATTGTTTTGATCATAGATCATAGACTTCATGGAGATTGTGATTGGTAGTTTGTTCTCCAGGACCTTCCTGCGTGGGCTTAGAGAAGTTATTGTTATCCTGAATTGATTAAATAACTATAACATTCTATTGTTTTTGTTATTTAGGATTTTTAAACAGGAATTGCTCCTTTTGCATTTGGGGAAGGAATTTAGAATATAATTAGACACTTAAATTCTTCTTCAGACCTTCTAAATTTCTTTCCAGAATTATGTTTATAGTGAAATACAATACTGACTTCTGGAAAAATGGAACAGAATATGGTAAAACTGTCATGGAAAATTCCAGTTGTATCATCATTGTATTTGATAAAAGACTATCAGTGGTGCTGAGGTTTGCCAGCTGTAGGTTCTTATCAGGCTTGACCTCACTTTTGCCTCACAGGCATCACTTGTCAGCCCTCTGTGTCCACAAATCGCCATGTTAGAGGAGGACTTGACTTCTAAAAGTATGGACCTGTCCCTATTCCTGAGCCTTGGCATCAGAGGAAGATACTATAACGGCAAGGCCATCTTGTCTAATAAAATCTGACTGTTCCAACCATTGCTTGAATGCTTACAACTCAAATTATCAAGATTTTAGTAGCAACATTCTTCTTTTGCTTTTCACCTGCTGATGATTTTGAAGTTGAGAGGAAAAGCAAATATATTTTCTTAAGCCCTATATCCATAAAGAGCTCAGTGGATTGGACTAAAGAAAGAAGTACACTGTTTATAGAGGAATCTGCTTAGACTGCAGTGAGGATGGGGGGACACAGTGAAGTGGAGCTGGTCCAGAGGAGAGACACTTGAAAAATGTCAGCACAATAATTGGAGAACTGAGGGAGATTAACCTGAAGATGAGTTGGACAAAGGATATGAGTGTTGTAAAGTTTTAAAAAACTGTTCTAAAGAGTTAAAATTGAATGTATTCTTTATGACTCTCAGAGGACACAAGATTAGCAGTTATAAGGGACAGAGTTTAGCTCAGTTGTTTTTTGTCTTGAAGGATTTTGCGGGGTGGGCCTCTGTGCAGCAGGCAGGATCTTAGTTCCCTGACCGGGGATCAAACCTGTACCTCCTGTAGTAGAAGCAGAGTCTTAACTACAGGACCACCAGGGAAGTCCCAGCCCAGTTTTAATAATTAGAATTACCTGAAGAGAAAAAATTTTTCCAGAAAATATTTTAAGCAGCAGATGGATGCCTATCCATCAGGAGTATTGCAGAAGGGAATTATATATGCATCAGACAAGATATTAGAGTACATGGTTTCCAAAAGGACTCAAATCCTTTCAACACTGCAGTTCTTTGATTTGGTGACAAACTTTCTTAGTTAACAAGGACTCTTCAGCAGCTTATTTCTATTGAGATATGTACTACACCTAAAATAGGCAAAACACTTTTTGTGATTTGATATAATGAAAGCATGATAGCGTTTCCTTTTTGTTTTTCAGACAAGTCTTTAGGAACTCAGTATTGTTAATGTGTTTTGTTTAGTGTATTGTGGATCCACTGATTCAAAGTTATGGAGAGCAATTTTTGCCTCTGAATTTGAATAAAGTCTAGAGAACTAAACATAAGTAGTTCTAATATAAAAAACACTTTACATATAGCCATAAGAAGAAAGGGGAGAGTCTAATAATATCTCACATTCTTGTAGTCTTTTTCAGTTTTTCAAAGCCCTTTGATGTATTATTACATTATTATTATATACAACTCTATACAATATTAACCTCACTTTATTAAGGAGAAAAGTAAGGATTGACAAGGTTGTCACTAAGATAAAGGCAGAACCTTAACTTAAACCTTGGCTTGTGTTTCTACAGACTACTATTTTCTATAGCATATCATGATGCCTCTCTGGAGAATTTATTTTTGTTGCTATATTATCGGTTTTGAGTTTGAAAATTTTCCTCAAAAGAAAAAGAAAATTTTCCTCAGTGGTCAAGTCACAGATTTATTTTTCAGTTGGAAATTATTCTCTTCTGTTGTGATCCTACCCCCTATATTCTTCTTTGTTTTTCCTCAATTCTCAGATACAGAGGGCAGGATTTAGCTTGGGGTAAGGGAACATTTCCTAACAATTAGAGTTAGCTGGGCGGGGGGGGGGGAGATGTTTCCCCCACAGACTGGGGGCCTTAAACAACAGAAATTTATTTCTCACAGTTCTAGTCTCGGAAGTCCAAAACCAAGGTACTGACTGATTTGGTCCCTGGCTCCCACCTGGCCACCTTCTCCCTGAGTCCTCACGTGGTGGAGAGTAGATGGCAAGTCGTAGGAGAGTCATCACTCTACCGTGTGTGGCACTGCTACCTGGCCGGCAGTTCTACTCGGAAAGGATGATTTGTAGACAGGTCACTGCAAAATAAACTTTTTTAAGGGACTGAATCTGAGAATCTAGCCTGATCACTTACCTTCATGGAATAGAAATTGAGAGATTTAAATTAAATGTCTTTTGCTTTTGAGCCACTTTCTGTGAGAAGGATAAAGGCAGAGGAGCTCTGGCCTTAGGACTGCCGCTTACTGGTGGTTCATTCAGATGTTTGTTAGCAGGGTCTGTAAGTGCCTGGTAATTTACTAAACCCAGGAGATGCAGAATAATAAGCCAGTTTCTGTATCCAGAGAGCTTTTATGAGGGAGGGAGAGACCGAGATGGAGATGATAACAAGCAGAATACAATGCAATAAATGCCTAGTAGTATGAAGTACTGAGGAACCTCAGAGTACTGTGGAACCTGCGGCTGGAGGCGTTCTAGAAGACTTCAGAATTGTCATTCGAATGAGGTCTTGGATGATGAGTAGGTGTTGAGCAGTTTAATTTTAAAGATACGCGACAGTAACATAGAGGAAGGAAAGTGATGGCATGGAAAATGAGGAAAGAGGATTTCAGGGGGGAGTTGGGGTCAAAAATGAGAAAGAGGGCTTCCCTGGTGGCGCAATGATCCCTGGTCTGAGAAGATTCCACATGCCTTGGACCAACTGAGCCAGTGCAACACAAATACTGAGTCCATGCTCTAGAGCCCACGAGCTGCAACTACTGAAGCTCATGAGCTTTAGAACCCGCATGCCACAACTACTGAGCCCATATGCTGCAACTACTGAGCCCGCATGCCTAGAGCCCAGTGCTCCACAGCAAGAGAAACCCCCACAGTGCCCTGAACAGGTTAAACAGGGTGGCATAGCTACTTCTTTAAACCTCATTCTCTTGTGGAACCTGCAAAATTTGCAAGCTGCAGTAAAATCCTTTATAAAATCCTGAATTAAAAAAGAAAGAGAAGCTACCACAGTAAGCCTGCGCACTGCTACGAAAAGTAGCTGCTGCTTGCTGCAACTACAGAAAGCCCTCTCAAAACAACAAAGACCCTGCACAGCCATAAGTAAATAAATTTTTTAAAAAATGAGAAAGGATGAGGATCAAAAACAAGTCCTTGAGATTGCTGGAAATTTCATTCACTCATTGAATATTTGAGACTCTACTGAAAGTTCCATAATCCTTTCTTGGTGATCTTTTTGAGAATAGCAGCTATTTGGGAAAACAAATTAACTACCAAGATTTTAAAAGTGGATAATAGATGAGGAAATAAATTCAGCAAGAATAGATTACTTTTCCAAGAAATCTGGTGACCTGAGAAAGCAGAGATTAGGGAAGTAGCTTGAGTAGGCAGAGAGATTTTATTAAAGAGTGGAAGTCACTTATTAAAGCTTATCCAACTTTATGCAAGTTGCCTAACACCTATAAGACAAGGATAATGCTTGTTCCATCTGCCTTATAGAGATATTATGAAATTTAAGTGGAATAATATTTGTCACCTCACTTTAAAAACTGTGGCTCTCCAACTAATAAAAATAAATGGAAAAAAAAAATTAAAAGTGTAGCTCTATAGACACATTGTGCTTACTATTACACTGTTATTTATCTTTGCTTTAAATTTCAGGATTGCTTTCTATTTTTCAAATTTTAGATTCCATGTTTCAGGGTGTTGATAAAACCAGAGCCTTAGTGATCCTTTTTTTAAATTCTAGATTAGACATCTGAAGCCTTTTTCATAATTCTGGAGGATAATTATGGCTGCTGGAGTGATGAAATAAGCCCCTTCCATGGCACATATGTCCCATTTGAAAGCCAAAATCATCTTTGGTTTTCTTTTTTTTTTTTTTAAGAGTTATAACTTCAGAAAGTTGATTTCTCAATACTGTAGCATTTTTAAAGCTAGGTAAAATTTGGGATCTCTAAATGTTGATTTCAGTAGGATTTAAGGTAATATTCCTGTTCCTCTGAATTATTTATAAGAAACAGCTGCTGATCCTTTTGGACAAGTACCCTGTGTTGTCTCTTCCTCCATCAGGAGGTTTTGGGAAGCAGGTAAAAATGCAAAGGGAAGATCTATGAATCTCTTTGGTTATGTCTCTTCTAGCTTGCTTCTGAGCAGTTTCAGGCACATAACCACACATATATCAGTAGAAGAATACACCTACTAGAAAAAGGTTTGTTTCATTGTTTGTCTTTGCTAGTGAGAAGGCTGTGTTATGTTTCAAATACTGTTCTTTTTCTCATTATAAATTACTTGGCTCCACTCTTTGCCCAGGCCAGTTTGAATTTTGATTGTGCACTTTCTGAGCATAGTACCTCTGCCAGGCCAGAGTATTATTTCACTGTGATATCGCCACTGATCATGGTGTGTGTATTATGTTTCAAGGATACTAAAACCAAGTTTCTCAGGGATCTTTATATTTCGTCACCTTGTCCCCATGCATAAGAGAAATACCACATGGAAAAATCACTGGGAACTTACTGGGCAAAGAAAGATGTTGTTCAGTCGCCAAGTCATGTCCAACTCTTCACAGCTCCATGGACTGCAGGAAGCCAGGCTTCCCTGTCCCTCAGCATCTCTTGGAGTTTAAATGTCCATCAATTAGAACTGGTTCTTTAAACATACTAAAAAGTGGGATGCTCTCTATAACCAATGCTAGGGCAGAAGGAGCCTAGAAGGAGGCTTTTGGTATTTAAGAATTAATGAAAAGCATGGGGAGTTCTCTGGTGGTTCAGTGACTAAGACTCCGTGATCCCAAAGTGGGGGGCCCAGTTTCCATTCCTGGTTAGGGAATTAGATCCCATATGCTACAAATAAAAGAACCCACATGCCACAACTAAAACCCAGTGCAACCAAATAAATAATTTTTTAAAGGATTGCTGAATGAATACCTTATTTAAAAAAAAAAAGAATGATAATCGGAATAAGAGAAGGAAGTGAATTCAGAAAGTGAACAAAGAAGAGAGGGTTCTAGAGGGGAGAGATCATAAAGTGTTAAAGTATAGAGAACAAGAACAAAAAGAAAAAGCTACAACTAAAAATGAGGAAAGCAGAGCAAAGAAAGGCACTCTATGATGAAAATGCTCAGAATACCACTAAATAGAAATTCCCTTTGTTTACTGCTGGTCATTGCAGCTGCTTCCACCCCAGAGGAATGAGAAGGGGGAGGTTTTTCCTCATGCCTGTGACCTTGGTGTTGAAGATTTGCCTCCTATTGCTCAGGTCAACCATAGTAGATGTTAGCATATGTCATTTGTGCTTAGTCAGCCATTTTGCCTGACAATTCTACTTACCTTGAAATTCCTCCAGACTATAGGTAATGAGCCGCATTCCCATATATAATTTACTGTGCCGAGTGACGAATTCAACTTAATACAGATGGGCTTTTCATTCTAATGTGTTTTCATGTACAGTTTGGCTTAGTGATGAAACTCTTCTCCCCAAGGAGCATGGGGTTTTGGGGTCTGTCTGTTGCCTTTTGTTTTTTGCCGAGCTCCATCTCTAAGCTGGCCTCTCCATAGCCTATTGGACCCTGAATGAGCAGCTCTACTTGTTTGGCTTTTAGGCACTTTTCAGTGAGCCTTGCTTTCTGGTTCCTCAGCCTGAACAAGAATCTAATCAACCCCTCTGACTTGCTCTCTGATGCTCAGTGTAGTTCAACATGTATTTGAAAGGCTACTATGTGCTGAGCACTGAGAAGAGAAGGGTAAATAATACAGTGCCAATGGAATTTGACTCACAGACTTATATTCATGGTACATTCTGATAAGTAATATGATGCAAGTTTAAACAAGTGTACAAGTGCACTGAGGAGGGATACGAGCTTTGCCTCAGGGTGTGTCAGGGACCACGTCAGAGAGGTTGACAGCAGCGCTGAGTCCTTAAGAAGAGTACTGGATGGGGGGATACACATTCTAGGTGGAGTGGAGCAGTAGTCTGCTAAACACTCAAGCAAAAGAAAATAAGGTCTTTGGGAAGTATAGCAATTAGGGGTAGCTGGAGGGTAGGCTGTACCTAGGAACTAAGGTAGGAGGTGACTGGAGAATGGAAAGGATGGCTGGGACTAGACTCAGTGTCTTCCTCCCTCCAGTAAGCCTTGACTGACCCTCTTAACTTCACTCCAGGCTTTCAGCAGTTCATTATACCTACTACCCTCCTGGCTGCCTGTTGATTTCCTATTCTTTATTAAATTGTCCTTTCTACTTGACCTGCCTTCTTATCTCACCCTTCTTCATTGTTTTTTTTAACCTATTATTAACTTATAACCTTTAAAAAAAGAGTCAGTAGTATTCCCCAAACCTATTTACAAAGCTTGAACTTTATATAAAGTTCCTTAGAAATGTGTGTGTCAGAGGATGGAAAGATTTTTTTTTTTTTTTAATGCTCACATGGGATTAATTGTGCCCATGTCAAGCAAGAGCCAGGGTCTTATCTTTCTATCCTCTCAAATAGGGGTCCCCAACCTCTGGATCTAACACCCGATGATCTGGGGTGGAGATGATGTAATAATAATAGAAATCAAATGCACAGTAATTGTAATGCACTTAAATCATCCTGAAATCATCCCTTACTCCAATCCAGGGAAAAATTATCTTCCACAAAACCAGTCCCTGGTGCCAGAAAGGTTGGGGACTGCAGCTTTAGATCAATGCTACTTAAACTATTACTGTAAAACAATTAAAAAAAAAAGGGAGGGGATTCCCTGGTGGTCCAGTGTTTAAGACTCTGAGCTCCCAATGGAGGGAGCATGGGTTCTATCCCTGGTTGGGAACTAACATCCCACATGCTGTGTGTCCAATAAATAAAATTAAACTGTTACTGGTAACAAGCCAGATTTTTACTTCTAATCCTTTATAGACTGATGTTTTTTATAAAATAAATAAAAATGAGTTATTAGAAAGATGACATACAAAATGTCAAAAATTTTATTATTAGAATCAACATTCAAATTACTCTGCTAAATTCCTGTTAAACTTTTTAGACCCTTGTCATAGACAGGTAACCAGTGCATTCACAAACCAGCACCAGTCTGTGGACCACATTTTGAGTAACATGTCTGTAGAATCCCCAATACAATTTGTGCCTGATACACAGTCGAACTTCAGTGCGTGTTTAAAGAGTTAAGTATGCATGTTTAAAGAGTAAGTATGTGAATGAGATGGTTAGCATGATTATAGTAGTAGAAAGGGAAAAATGAACAATGACGGTTCTCTTTAGAGAGTTGAAGGGAAATAATTTAGTAAGAAAGTAAAGAGTACCATAGCAGTGTTACCCTCCATGTAAAACAAGCTATTCACTCTCTGAACATTGTTCCTTTGGCTCTCTAGGCAAATACTAGTAAATCACCTGTGTGAATTTATGAGAAATACTAGTTTTGATCTTGACAAAAATATAAAATTTACTGTGAATGTCTGTAGAAAACTGTCAACCTGCTTATCTGAACTAGTTTTCAGGAGCAAAGCTACAGTTGGCAAGGATTGATTCAGATAGTAACCCTGCTTTTTCAGTCAAAGTACTCCTCCATGTCATAATATGAACCATACTGCCAAATGCTTTCCCTGCCAGAGATTTTCTTGTTTCCTTTTGCATCTTCTCAGAAGATTAGCTGAATAAGGTAAGAAGTCTTTCTATCAAAAACTATAATGAACAAGCTTTCTGTGTCAGGTAAGATAACTTCAGATTGCTTATTACACTACAGATTTTCAGTTCCTTAAAGCAAGTTGTAAAGTCTTGAATTCCTTTCAAATAAGAAATTCATGCTATTTTTCAGAGGATAGAAAAGCAGGAGGTGTACTCTTTAATATTCGAACACACGGATGCATTTCAAGGAGATCATTAATCTAAAATATTTCATTAACTGAATGCAGCTTATAATAGGGGACTTCTGCTGTCGTTAAGTAGAATTGTGTTTCCATTGTGGATCAGTAAAACCAGCCCTCCATATTCATGGGTTCCACATCCAGGAATTCAACCAACTGCATTACCAGAAATATTTAGGGGACTTCCCTGGTGGCACAGTGGTTAGGACTCCACCCTTTCAATGAGGGGGCATGGGTATGATCCCTGGTTAGAGATCTAGAATCCCACATGCCCAGTGGTGTGGCCAAATTTTAAAAAACATATATTCAAGAAAAAAAATTCCAGAAAGTTTCCAAAAAGCAAAACTTGAATTTGCCATGCCAGCAACTATTTACATAGCATTTACATTGTATTATATATTATAAATATTCTAGAGATTATTTAAAGTATAGGGAGAATGTGCATAAGTTGTATGCAAATACTATACCATTTTATAAAGAAGGGACTTGAGCATCCACAGATTATGATGTGAGGGGGTCCTACAACCAGTCCCCCACAGATACTGAGCGTACAGTTGTACAATATCAATAGCTCAATTCATAGTCCTTATTCTCTACTAACCATATCCCAAGAGAACATTGTTAGGTGGAGCAAAAGGACCATTTTGAGGTCTGCCTGCCTTTATCATCCTCTCATCAGTTTCCTCAGCTCTTCTAGCACTGGAGGCCTGTCCTCATAAAGATACCCAGGATCTTGCAGCTGCCTGATGTCACTTCTTTTCAAGAGCATGTAGTATGGACAAGCCTCACCTGAATTCGAGCTGTGTTGACTACCTGAGTACCTTTCTCATGAGTTCCTGAGAAAGGTATTTAACTTCTGAGATCACTACTGTTTCATGTGAGTGTCATTATCAAGTGAGATAAGATTGAAAAATAGAAAAGACAGGGGCTCTTAGGACAGTGCTCAACTGGTATATTGAATGTAGGTACTCAGATAGTAGTTCTTTCCCCTACCTCTTTCTTTGAAAGACCAGCTTTAAGCGATTAATGTAGCCAAATGTCAAATAAGGCTGGAAATACTGTTTACCTTTTCCCTGGTACGTTTGCAGTTATCAAGTTGAACAAGACTGCTAGGAAACTGGCTTCTCGGGTGGCTTAGTGGTAACAAATTCGCCTGCTAAGGCAGGCGACGTGGGTTCCATCCCTGGGTGGGGAAGATCCTCTGAAGAAGAAATGGCAACTCACTCCAGTATTCTTGACTGGGAAATTCCATGGACAGAGGAGCCAGGCAGGCTGCAGCCCATAGTGTCCCAAAGAGTTGAACGTGACTGCACACGAATGCATGCTAGGAAGCTAGCTCTGAGAAATGCAAAGAAGTTAGGACTTTCTTTATCTGTCTGCACTGGTAGTGAATCGTTGATTAAGAATTATTGATCTTTGTTGCCACTGTTCAGCTACCTTCAGTGAGGTTTCCCTTAGCCTTTGGAGATTTTTACAGAAGCTCAGTAGAAAGACATGAACCTCAATCTGAGACAGATTTCTTTTTTCCTAGTCCTAACTGGACTAAATGATCCAGCAACCCTCCTTACCATTTGAATGTGGAGGAGACCAACCCCTCAACTAGTACTAGATCTCTTTATCTGGACATGTTGTGACTTTCTTGATTTTATAGAATTATATAATGGTTCAGTAATTTCTGGAAAGCTTGCCTAAGCTAAAAGAAATTATGTCTATAGTCACATAACGTGTCTTCTTTGTAAATATGTCTTCTGCTCATCAAGAATATATAAAAGAGCAAGAATCAGGGACCCCAAAGGTAAATAAGTTCTGACCCATGGAATACACCAGTAGCATAATCTGAGCTGACATGCCACAACACCACACGGCATCCTGTATTCTACAGTGTTTGAAGTACCTTTCCAGCCTTGTGTCCCAGGAGAACTGCTTGTCCTGTACCACAAGCTTAGGCATCACAATTTACATTCTATCCCCCAGTCTTGAGTATAGTTTCTCCCTGGTACAGACTTAGCACATAGGAGGGCTATTTATGTCATATAAATGTTAAGAGAATAGGTGTTGAAATCAGGCACTCAAAAACCAGCTTTATGACATACTGGCTTCATGACCTTTGAGCATGGTACTTGCCATCCCTAAACCGCAGATTTCTCATCCATACGAGGCCTGTAATAATCACGCCTACTTCATAGGGTTGTGCAGATTAACTTAGATGTGGATAAAGCACTTAGCCAACATCTGGCACTCAACACATGTTAACCATCACCGTTACACAGTAAGTAAGTGCTGAATATACAGATCAGTGGGACCATTGTGGTTGGGTATGATTCTGCCAAAGATTCTTACATCCAAGAGATGTGTAACATGAATCATGACATCAGAATTATTTTCATTACTTGGTAAAGTCTTCGCCTTTAGTTTCTTCCTCTTTAGTTTATTTGAACAGAACTTTACTCAGACATGGCTGATCTGATAAGGAATATCTGATAAAGTGTCCCAGCTGATTCAAATAATTCTCCAGTTTTATGCAAAAGTTTTCCTATGTTATTGTTTTTAGAAGTTATTTTGGAGGACAGTCTGGTGACTTATTAATACTTTTATATTTTCTGTTTATGAATACTTACATACTTTGTCATTCTACAAAATAGGCTAAACTTTTCTAATTTTCATGGGAAAGCCCTTGGGGTGGGGGGGGTGGGGGGGGGGACCCTTTTTGTTCCATCTCCATTGAAATTTAGAAATCTGAAGTAGAGTGTTGCCAGGAAGCTTCATACATGCTGAGTCGCTTCATTTGTGTCTGACTCTGCGACCCCATGGACTATAGCCCTCCAGGCTCCTCTGTCCATGGAATTCTCCAGGCAAGAATACTGGGGTGGGTTGCCATTTCCTACTCCAGAGGATCTTCCCAACCTAGGGATCAAACCTGCTTCTCTTATATCTCCTGCATTGGCAGGCAGGTTTTTTACCACTAGTGCCACCTGGGAAGCCCCAAGAAGCTTCATAAGACCCTATGTTTGAGCATCTCAGTGTTCCTTCTCAGAGAAGGCAATGGTACCCCAAACCAGTACTCTTGCCTGGGAAATCCCATGGACGGATTGCATGGGATGGTAGGCTGCAGTCCATGGGGTCGCAAAGAGTCAGACATGACTGAGAGACTTCACTTTCACTTTTCACTTTTATGCATTGGAGAAGGAAATGGCAACCCACTCCAGTGTTCTTGCCTGGAGAAGGCCAGGGATGGGGTCGCACAGAGTCGGACACGACTGAAGTGACTTAGCAGGAGCAGTAACTGTTATTTCTGCACACAGTGAGAAGCATTTGGGCAAATAGTCCATTGTTTGTTTGCTGGTTCCTTAAGTGCTGCCAGGAGAGACTTATACTCCTGGGGTCTCTTTTTTGGTCCCAGGAGTGGGTTGGTGGAGGATGGTTAGTAATCTGCACCAAGTTTATTAGCTGTACTGCTTCCCAAACATGTTTTTGGCAGTGAAATATTCTACAGGTCTCCTTGTAGTGTTTCTCTATCCATTTCCAGCACAACAGCCAAAGATTTTATTTTTCCCATAACAATTCTTTAGACAGTTGATTTTTTTTTCCTTACACTGCCAACCTTTCTTGTCTTCATTCTCGCTTGTCCTTCTTTATGCACACAAACTATATAAGCTCTAGCGACTATTTTCCCCTGAAAAATGTAGTTATTCCAGACTTTCACTTCCCTAAAATCCTATTTTTTAGAAACATCTTTTAACTCCCTGTGTCAGTTCTTTGTCCATCTGTGGTAGACTGCCCTCCCTGCCTGGTGGCACAGAGCGTGGGCTTCAGTGGCTATAAATGTTTCTTTCCATTTAAGAGTTTTTCTTCCCAGAACCCTATAGCTACTCAGACCATGGCCCTTGAGCCAATGCTGAATCTCAAGTCCTACGCCAGACGTACTGAGCCAGAATCTAGACTTTGACAAGATTTCCACATGATCTATATGCACATGAAAGTTTAAGAAAGCACTGCTGTAAATCACTGTTTTGCTCAAAGCTGGAAAGCTGTCAAGTGGTGGCTCTTAACCCTGATGTTTAGTGGAATCACCTGGGGAACTCTGAAAACTACTAATACCTAGGTCCCATCTCCAGAGATTTTGATTTAATTGGTCTGTGGGAGTAGTCCAGACATTTGGAATTTTAAATATTCCCCCAGGTGATTCTAATATGCAACCAAGGTTGAAAACCACTTATGTGCATGAATCTTATAATTTACCCTAGTTTCCTAGAATATCATTATATGTTAATCAGTGCAAGACTAATGACTAAGCAAAAGATTAAGCTTTTCACAATTACATTTATTGGGAGGACATATATACGTAGATAGAAAAAATTGGAAATACCGACACAAATATTAAATAGTAATCTCTGGTTTATAGGAATACAGCTATTGTTTTTTGTCCTCTATTTTCCAAATTTTCTATAATAGCCATGAATCCTTTTGGTAAAAAATCCTCACATATGTATATATACTTTTTAATAAATGTGTTTTGTTTTGTTAACGCCTTAATTTTAAACTTTTATATTTTTTCACACACCAATAAATTACAAACATTTTCTCATACCATTAAATATCATTTAAATAGGCTTTTATATTGTTTAAAGTGAATCTTGACCCAGGGTGACTGTATTTTTACTTAAAAGATACGTTTATATACTGACTAGAATCTTTGAGAGACTAACTCCTGGAGAAAGCTATAGTGTTTGGAAGCTTTCCTTGTCCACAGACGGAACTGTTTATTTATGTATATTTTTTCATTTATTTTTATTAATTGGAGGCTAATTACTTTACAATATTGTAGTGGTTTTTGCCATAGATTGACATGAATCAGCCATGGATTTACATGTGTTCCCCACCCTGATTCCCCCCCCACCCCCCACCCCGCTCACATATTAGGAACTATGTTTAAATGGAGACGTCAGAACTGCAGTGAGGTCAGGTCAGACCTTCCCAGAGGCTTTTGCAACTGTCATCAGTTGAGTACCAGCATTTTTTTGAGCACTTAAACCTAACACAGAAAACTTGACTTTTACCATCCCAGAAGATGCTGCCCCCTAGGGAATCCTTAATGATATTTGGATTGCAGCCTACATGTCCTGTTGAAGGGCATTATATTTTTGAATTTCCTCTGCAAATCCTTTTGGTTTAGTTGGAATTGTGCTTCAAGACAACAAATGCCTCTCACAGTTTGAGTCTCCCCTGCATTACTGTGAACATTATGGTATGTAAAACTAGAATATCCTTTGAGCAAAATCTTGAAAATATCAACGGTGTATTATAGTGCTGTAAATCAGCACCACTATATGTAAATCAGACACATCCAGGCTGTGTTGTAATTAAAGAAATTCAAGTACCTCCTTTTTCCCAAACTTGGGAATAAATACCAGTCCTCCCCCAACTTCAAAAGAAAAAATAAATGATCTGCTTATTCTTCTTGACTATTCTATTGTTGACCCAGACCAGTTGCACTATATGGGAAAGGAATAATTTTGCTGATAGTCTCTTTACAATTGGAAGAAAGGAGATGCTTTCTATCGTTGGGGAACCTTTTAAAAGAGGCACAGTAACTGACTTTGTGGGAGAAAAATTCTGCTTGTTATTTTTCACTCCATTTAACCTTTTCTCTACCAAAATCTATATAAAAAAGGTTCAGAAATGTAGAGTCTTTAATTTCAGAGAAATAAGCTTAATGTTTTATTTGCATATTTTTAGTTCTAACTGAGCTTTTAAACTTAGCTTTTCTTCTGAAGAGAAAGATTTCAAAACAGTTCACAACCTAAAGACTTCAGGAGCTATACCTACTAAGATCATGAGGGAATTTGTGTTCCTTTGAGTAGTATTTGATCTGAGTTTGTGCCTTAACCTGAGACAGTAGTGCTATCAACCTGGGCTATCTTGCCTAGTTATGCAAATCAGGAAGAGAGGAGACACCTGGGTATGGCACAGTATCGAAAGGTGATACAGGTTAGTGAGTGGATATTCAGCTTTAGAGGCATGTTTTGGACACTGATACTTATCTTATCTCACAAGACCTGATCATAAGCAAGCCAAAGATGGTACTTTGTACAAGTCTCCATTATAGATAGTCATTCTCACATTGCATTGTAATTATTCTTTTACCTGATAGTTTTCCCTACCTGGAGGAGCACTCCAGAGAACATGTACACAGTCATGTCTTATTAATCATGGTGTGTGCTAGCCCTGAGCCTAACAGTCATAAATGTTTAGTAAAGTTAGACAAATGAAATCTCCAATTTAGCCCTGTTGTAATACAGAACCCTTTGGCCATATTCAAATGTAGATTCAATGGACTTCTTTCTTTTTTCCCAACAATTATAGGTTGATCACTACTTAACACCAGTGTTTAACAACTGTATAGTAGATGACTGTTCTGGAGTTCTGGACATTCTGGAAGGAAAATAAAAGGGAAATGACTTAGGAAAACTTCTATCTAAAATTATATCAAAATTTGGGGATTAGCTTTTCAGACCATATTTATGTTCAGAATGGTATTCTGTTTTGGAGGACATGCATATACTATGGTATCTGTCATTATAGTGCCTTAATTCTTAAATAAGATATGAAAACACAAATTAAGGAAAGACTGTTTCCTGATATTAGTATATTAGGTAAATTAAATGGATGAGACACACATTTAACTTTTGAATACATAGCAAACTTATTGCCCAAAAGCATTACTTTGACTTCTTAGCCATTGGTCAAAAGCATTATTTTGACTTCTTAGCCATTAGTCAAACTCTGTAGTAGTCAGCTTGGAATTTGTACATTCTGAGTAATTGTTTTTGAGGGGTTTTTTGGCTGCACCACACAGCTTATGGGATCTTAGTTTCCCAACCAGGGATTGAACCTAGGGCCACAGCAGTAACAGTGCCAAGTCCTGACCACTGGACCACCAGGGAACTCCCCGTGTAATTGTTTTTTTATCTTTAAAAATGAAATATATGATTGAAATTAGTATAGAATATATGTTATACTGTATATTAAACTATATTTCAATCTGGACCAAACTGCTATTTAAAATTAGTTCCAAACAGTTTTTGTAAGAGAAAATTCAATAAGAAAAAAATTGTATTTACTAAAAGAATATTGTATACAAAAGAGCAGTTTCTTTATAAACGTAGAAAGTGGCTTAGTAGAGTGAGACCTGTGTTCTAATCTGTCTATACCTCTCACTAGGTGTGAGGCATTAAATGTCTGTTAATGTTTCTGAGGCTCTTTCTTCATCTTTAAAATGGGAGTGATACCTGCTTTGATAGGATCAGCTGAGATAAAATGTGTAAAAGAGATTTATAAACTTTAAGGTACTATGCAAATGAATGATGGATTTCATTGATGGCCTTAGTAAATCTGATAGCCTAATTCTGTATCTTTTTATTATTATTAGAACAATGATTTAGAAAATACTAGGGTGGAAGGTGTGTTTGGCATGAGAAATAACTACTACTAAGCTTTTCCTGTATCTAAAGAGCCCATGTGCAGACCAGACCTTTTTGTCATTTATTAATATCAAATAAAACTGCAAAAAAAAAAAGTTGTAATAGTTTGTGTTAGACTCTCCCTCTTGTGTTTTCTAAATTTTTTCTAGTTTTATTGAGATAGAATAGACATAAAATGTGTTTTTTAAATTGAAATATAGTTGATTTGCAAAGTTGGTTAATTTCAGGTGTACAGCAGAGTTGTTCAGAGATAGTTCAGTTCAGTCGCTCAGTCATGTCCAACTCTTTGTGAGAGATATTCAGAGATATTCTTTTTCAGATTCTTTTTCATCATAGGTTATTACCGGATATTGAATATAGTTCCCTGTGCTATACAGTAGGTCTTTGTTTATCTTTTATATATATATATATATTTTTTTTTCTTTATATCTTTTTTATATATGAAACAAAGTGTTAGTTGCTCAGTTGTGTCCGATTCTTTTCAACCCCATGGACTTTAGCCTGCCAGGCTCCTCTGTCCATATGATTTTCCCAGGCAAGAATACTGGAGTGGGTTGCCATGCCCTCCTCCAGGGTATCTTCCCACCAGGGATCAAACCGGAGTCTCCTGCATTGCAGGCAGATTCTTTGCCATCTGAGCCACCAGGGAAACCCAGGGATTAATGTATACACACTACTATATAATGTGGCTCAGATGGCTGCAGTCCATGTGGTCTCAAAGAGTCAGACTGGAGTGAGCCACCAACACTTTCACTTTTCATATGTTATCTCAAACTCCGTCTATCCCTGCCCCCCATAGTGTGTTTTTTAAAAATTTGTTTTTCAGAATAGATCCAGACCAAGAATGTTTTTACTTTCTTTCTATTCCTACAGCTTTCTTTTTCGCATACTTACCAAGTGTTTTTCTGATTATTTTGTGGATTTTTGTTTTTGAAACATTTCCTGACCTTTTCATTAATTTTGAAGGCTTTTTCTTGATATCCCTGTAATTCTTTTTAAAATGCACATTTAACAGCTTTATTGAGATACAGTTCACCCATTTATAATGTATAGTTGAGCGGTTTTTATTCTATTCACAATGCTATGCAGCCATCAACAGTCACTTTGGGAACATTTCATCACCTTTTTAAAAGAAACCTCTGTTTCCTCTTGCAGTCATTCCTCGTTTCCTCTACCCTCCCATCCCAGCTGTAGGAAACCACTAATCTACCTTCTGCCTCTGTAGATTCCACTATTCTGGATATTTCATACAAATGGAATCAAGGAATTTGGGGGCTTTTGTGACTGATTTCTTTCACTTAATGTTTTCAAGTTTCATCCACACTATAGCATATATATATAAGTGTCTAATTCCATTACAATTCCAGACAATAGTCCATAGTGTGGATGTACCACATTTTGTTTATCCATTCATCGGTTGATGAACATTTGGGTTGTCTTCACTTTTTTTTTAGTTATTAGGACTAATATTGCTATCAACATTCACGTACAAGTTTTTGTGTGAACATATGTTTTCATTTCTCTTGGACATATACCTAGGAGAAGAATAACTGGGCTATAAGGTAACTCTGTTTAACCTTCTGAGAAACTGCCAGACTCTTCCAAAAGTTGCACCATTTTACATTTCCACCAGCAGTGTATGAGGGTTCTAGTTTCTCTACATGGTTGTGAACACATGTCTTCCTACTAATACTCATCCTGGAGGGTGTAAAGTAAATATCTCAGTGTGGTTTTCATCTGCATTTCCCTGGTGACTAATGGTGTTGAGCATCTTTTCATGTCCTTTTGACCATTTCCGTATCTTTGGAGAAATGTCTGTTCAGATTCTTGCCCATTTTTTAATTGGGTTATTTGTCTTATTGAGTTGTAAGAGTTCTTTTTTTTTTTTTTTTTTCTTTTTTTCTTTTTTCTTTTTTTTTTTTTGAGTTGTAAGAGTTCTTTATATATTCTGGATACAATTTGCTCCTCAGATCCACGATCTGCAAATATTTTCTCCCACTATGTAGATTGTTTTTCCATTTTCTTAATGGTGTCTTTTGGAGCATATGAGTTTTTAACTTTAATGAAATCCAGTTTATTTTTCTTTTGTCATCTGTGTTTTTCTAGTCTGTCATATCTAAGAAGGGTTTTAACTTACCCAAGGTCACAAAGAGTTATTACTGTATTTTTCCTAAGAGTTTTGTAATTTTAGCTCTTACATGTGAACCTATGATCCACTTGAAGTTAATTTTTATGTATGATGTGAATGTTGGGGGGTCCAGCTTTATTTTTTTGCATGTAGATAGCCCATTGTCCCAGTACCATCTGTTGAAAAAACTATTCTTTCTCCCATTGAATTGTCTTGGCAGCCTTGTCAGACATCAAGTGACCATAAATGTGAGGTTTATTTATGGACTCTCAGTTCTTCCATTGATCTATATGTCTGTCCTTATGCCAGTACCACACCATCTGATTATTGTAGCTTTATAACAAGTTTTGAAATCAGGAAGTGTGATTTGGCCAACTTTGTTTTCTCTCTCAAGGTTGTTTGAGTTCTCTGAGTCCCTTGATTTCCATATGAATTTTAGGGTCATTTTGTCAATTTCAGCCAAAAAAAAAAAAGCCAGCTGGGATTTTGATAATGATTAAGTTGAATTTGTAGAGCAGTTTGGTAAATATCACCATCTTAATCTGCCCAGTCCTCATAATTCTCTCCTGACATGTAGGAGAGAAGCATTGTAAAGAAAAAAGTTCTTTGCCCTCTTTTCACAAGTAAAGACCCTCCAAGCAGAATCTGATAAGTGGGTGAATGAAGGGAGAAACCTCAAAACTCCTGTTGGTCATCCACCAATCCCAGTCTCCCAACTCAGGAAGTTACCGACACTGAGCCTTAGAGAATCCATGCCCAGGGTTATCTGTCCAGAGGCTGGCAGTGGGCAGCTCCCCTACTGACAGGAATGTATATCTACTCCTTCTGACCTCTAAAGTACCCTTGGTAGTTAAGAGATAGTAAATCGGGGGAGGCATGTTTATTTCCTAAGTAGGTGAGCTTGTTTTGTTTTATGGCTGTTGGTTTCTTTTGTTTGCTTGTTTCAAAGTTCTTTAACCTTTATCAGGCAAAACAGTTTGAGAGTTAGCAAGGTAAAATTTGCAGGTTTCACTCAGAGGCAGTGCTTTCTCACCATCTGGAAACTGTAGGCTCCTGAAGAGGCCTAATGTGTGATGATTCTACTGGAAATCAGTTTATAAACATAATTACCGTGTCAGTTAATACTGGAACCAGTGGTTCATTTTTATGTTTGTTCAGTTCTTACCAAACAAATCTAGTTGTATGTACTGGCACTCTCATGTAATAAAGATCAGAGTAAATAATACACAGTTGTTGTTAGAAAACGCCGCGGGAGAAAGAAAAAGCCGCCTCTAAGGACCGGTGGTAAAGACCTTTTTATTAAGCGTCGCTCTCGCTCTCGGGCAGAACTCCCGGGGGGCTGGTGAGTGAGGAGACAAAGGGAGTCTGCAAGGTATGAGGGGTGGGGAGGGGTTTTATAGTCCGGGCAGGGCGTCCAGGCCAGGTCTTTTCATATAAGGAAGAAAGCGCGGGCTACAGCGGTGGTCAGTGTCCGAGGGCTGTGTTGGTACCTGATTGGACCAGGCTGCAGGGGGCCAGCCCCTGAAAGTTTAGCCAGCCTCCGGAATTTGCCTTGTAGCACTTTCCCGGGGGCATGCCCCGACCTTTCAGTTGTGAGGTCTGTCCTTTTGTCCTTTAGGGTTTTGTCTTTTGACTCTTTAAGACTCACACTCTTTTAAATGTTGCCTTTGGGAAAGGTTGGCCTCTTCTGTACTCAGAAGGCTTGGTTCTATTAAGAGCCTCTCTTTCTCCTCAGAAAGACAGGGTGCTTCTCATTGATGGAAACCTGGTTTTTATTCTGATGCCTTATGGCATGATTTCTCATGCCAGAAATGATCTTCCTCTCTTATAACAAAACATGGGGCTTCTAGTGTGCTTTCTTTCTTAAAGTCAGAGGGTCAGAGCAGTCCCTGGAGGAAAGCACAATCTCTGGCTGTTTGGGGAGTGAAGCTGAAGCCAGATCTGGTGACAGTGCTCAGTTCTCCCTGGGAGAAATCTCCTGGTGAGGGAAGACCAGACCTGACTCATTAGGACTGTCCAGTGATCATTCATGGAAATCATAGACAGTTTTCAACCTTACAAATAGATCAATCAAAAGAAAATCACCTGCTGCTTCCAGCTGTTTAATATTAGGTTCAGTCTTTAATATCTCCAAATTTAGTTTTCCCACCCAGAAAGTGAAGTGATGGAAGTAACAGTACCTAACCCATGTGATTTTGTATACGTAAAGCACCTAACGTAAAACTTTACATCCAGTGTTAATGAGTATAAAAAATTTAAATGTAAGAGAGAAAATAGCAGTGCCCATAAGCACCAACTCATAAGAGAAACTTTATACTCAGAGAAAAGAAATGTATTTGGACAGTAATAATGAGTACTATCTAGTGAGCTTCCAGGCATTACTACTGATCTCCTGTGCTCCAGGCACTGTGTTAGTTTTACATACATCAGTTCTCATTGAATCTTCACAAAAATTGTACAAATATTTATTACATTTTGGAGTTGAGGCAAACTAAGCCTTAAGGAAACCACTTCCCTGGTGGCTCTGACGGTAAAGAATCTGTCTGCAATGAGGGAGACCCGGGTTCAATCCCTGGATCAGCAAGATTCCCTGGAGAAGGAAATGGCAGCCCACTCCAGTATTCTTGCCTGGAAAATCCCATGGACAGAGAAGACTGGTGGGCTACAGTCCATGGGGTCACAAAGAGGCGGACATGACTGAAGCAACTTAGCGTTCAAGCCTAAAGAAAGTGACCCCAAGGTCACAAAACTATTAAATAATGGTGCCATGATTATCACCGGGGCTGTGAGAATCCCCTCTTGTGCTTTAAGCACATTGTATACTCGCGGGAGAAGAGGGGATGAAACTGAATGTGAAGGAAGGCTAGACCATGGAGAAGTAACAAGGAAAGGGTCGGGAGAAGAGGGGATGAAACTGAATGTGAAAGAAGGCTAGACCATGGAGAAGTAACAAGGAAAGGGTCTTTCGAGTGTAAAATCAGACTTAGGAAAAACATAAAAAAGGTTTTGGGGGGATGGTGGCACATACAGGGACAGGTCTGTGATGGAACCAGTTTGGCTAGAACAGGTGTTTTTGAAATGAACCTGAGACTCCTTGTGGTGTCAGATGAGCATGTGTGGCTATGCTTGACCCAGTGACAGCAGAAAGCACTGAGAGGTTTATGAGCAGAGAGGAGAAAAGATCCAAGTGATATTTTAGAAACATATAGTCTGGCAGTAGTGTGCAGATTGGATGGGGGGGGGGGGGAAGGTGAAACTGCACTTTATTGGAAGAAAATAGCAGAACTTGCTGACTGACTGGAAAGGAAGGTCAAGAGAGGTCAGGAAGGTCAATGCCCAAAGAAACAAAGCCCTTTGGGCAAGTTTAGCACCAAAATAATTTTGTCAAAAGTTGGAAACTTTTGAGAACAGGCTATAAATGACTCCATAAACTTCCTTTACCCTCCCAAAGCGTAGGCTCCTCCAGGCACCAGTCTATTCTGATGGTCTCACCCTCTTGCCTCTTACTCCACCCAATTCTCCCCAACACCACCCCATCAGAAAGCCCTTTTTTGCTCTAAACACCGTCTCCTCCCTCCAGGAGCACTTCCTGGAGCCCTCCCTTTCCCTGAAACCTGATCCTCCCTCTAGGAGGCACCTCTCCCTCCGGGTTCCAGGGAGGCAGCATTTTCTCTCTCACCTTCTGTGAGGGCCAGGCTGGGCTGGGGGAGTGTGACAGGTGAAAACTTGCATTTCCTGCATTTTTTTGCCTACTGTTCTTTTGAGCCATTTTGTCTTTTTCTCATGTAAGTGCTCCTTCTGTGGTAAAGACATTGTCCCTTTGCTTGTCATATTTTTCTAATTTTTCATTTGACTTAACTTTGTTTATGATGATTTTGAGGTATACAGTGTTCTATGGTTTGACTTTTGAGGTACTTTTTAAATTAAGTAATAGAAATACATTCTTCTTGTAAACAAAGCAGTTTGAAAAACCTAGTCTGCTTCAATCTCTGTCCCCAGAGCACTCTGTCTAGTGAGCACTCTGTCTAGTGCTCGCCCCCTCCTGCTGAAACCACTTGGGTTTTAAACTGTTTTTCTGGAATTTGTACGTACTTTATTCTTCTATGGTTTATTTTCTTTTGCATTTCTTTTTAGAGAAGCCTTCTTTATCCTTAGGTTACATATTCATCTATATTTTCTTTATATGTAATTCTTGAAGCCAATTGTAATATATTATAGTAAACAATATGAGATAATCAACCATTTTTCTTCAATAATTTGGAATTTAACATATGGTATAGAATGAAGCAGGGCTTACCTGGTGGCTCAGACGGTAAATTTCCTGCAATACAGGAGACCTGGGTTCAGTCCTTGGGTTGAGAAGATCTGCTGGAGAAGGAAATGGCAACCCACTCCAGTATTATTGCCTGGGAAATCCCATGGACAGAGGAACCTGGTGGGCTGCAGTCCGTGGGGTTGCAAAGAGTCAAACACGACTGAGCATGCTCATAGTCTTAAATGTCTTAGAAACTACTACTAGTGTAATATACATATGGGTGTCTATTTTTAAAATTTTCAAATTCCATTTTGGAATAATTTTAGGCCACGAGAAGTTGTGAAAATAGAAAGTGAGTTCTCACGTACCTTTCATCCAGTGTCCCTCAATGATAACATCTTACATAGCTATACTACATTATCAAAACTGGGAAAGGGACATTGGTACAGTACCATTAACCACTGTTTTTCCTGGGTCACATACCTTCTAGGATTACCCTGAGAGTCCACTTGGTGAATAACCATGCCAAACAGTCCTGGAACTAGCTGCTTTTCAGCTATCTTATTTACAGTCAGACTCCACAGTGTGTATTAAAAGAAATGAGAAGTGGAGTAAAGAAACCGAGGATATCAAGGAAGCTAGTGGACATTCTGGTCAAAGCCAGCTCTACACAATTTCCTTTTTCTCCTTTCTCTGACAGACTTTTCTGTTGTTCCCCAAGTAGCCAACCAGACGTTTCATAGAATAGCAGATTTCTTGTCCTGTTTGGTATGGATACATCTGTCTCCAGCTTTACCCTGTTTCCAGGCAAGGAGCCAGGAATCAGGTTGGTCAGAGCAGCAGAGGGAATCCATAACCTCTGCTGTTGTTACAAGGTGGAAGCAAACCCTGTTGCCCTCCCCTGTGGCTTCTGACTGAGACAAAGGAAAATAATGTAACAGGAGCGAATTGACAGCAGCCACCTCTGCCAGCAAACACTAATACAGCCGAGAATTTCAGGTTACCTTGGTTGAGTAAACTTAATGCTGCCCTGGACGTTGTTTCTCATGCAGATAATTTGGTCTTGGCACTTGTTTGAGGTCATATGGAAAGAAAATGAAAGTATTAGTTGCTTAGTCATGTATGATTCTTTGCAACCCCATGAACTGTAGCCCACCAGGCTTCTCTGTCCCTGGGATTCTCCAGGCCAGAATATTGGAGTGTGTTGCCATTCCCTTCTCCAGGGGATCTTCCCAACCCAGGGATGGAACCCAGGTCTCCCACACTGCAGGCAGATTCTTTACCATCTGAGCCACCAGGGAAGCCAAGCATATGCTTAATATAAGGTGCCATTGATGTGATAATGGTGTACTTCAGGTTCTTAAACTTAGGGGAAAAAAAGGAAACAAAAATGTCACTTTATGAAGACATCAAAGATATCTTTTCTAAGAGAGAGGCCTTGTGTGGTAGGGAAAGATATATTACAGTGATGTAACAAATTAAGTTCTGGCTTTTTAGGGGGTTCAGATCTGAAATATGATTGTATCTAACTGGGATATAATCTTCAGAAGTTGTTAACTAACATGACTGGCATTTTTTCCTATCACAATGAAAACTTACCATGGATGTGCCCTGCCTGAAGAAATCACAGTAAACAGAAATTTGCTTTTAGAGATTTGCTAGTTAATCTCAAATTAGGGCTTTAAACATTTATTTCAGAAAATTTTCTCCATTTATGAGATAACTTATTTGGTACTTTTAAAACAATAAATTCCTGAAGAGCGATTTAAACCATGTAATTTACAAAAAGAAAAAACAAAACCCAAACAAAAACCACACTTCATTTTCACACAACTGTTCTAAACCGCTAACATTAAATTCATCTGCATAAAAAAGCAGGGGCACTCTCCCCTCTCTCACCCCCTCTCTCCCACTTTTCTCTCCCCCTTCCTTCCCTCCCTCCCCCTCCTCTCTCTTTCCCTCCCCCTCTCCATATCTGTCTGTATCTCTGTCTCTCTTCTCTCCCTCTTCTCTCTCTCAATCTCTGTCCTGGTATACGAAGGAATATCACAGGATCTTAAATATGGTACCTCATTCTAGTTAAATGTGTGCATTTGAATGACCAGCAGGCAGACATTTATTTTTACAAACTAGAAAATCTCTAAAAATAGTATGAAAATATAAAGGATACTCTTCTATTTATTTATAATAATAATAGTCCATTTAAAAATGATACCTTTGTCCTCGGTCAAGTTTCAACTTAATAGAGCTAATGATTTTTGTTTTCTCTGGCATAGTTTAGGAATGTGCCCCTGTTTTGATTTTGGTAGCATCTGTAAGAGACTACATTTTTGAAAGTTTATAATTCTAAACTGTTATTAAAATGGAAAAAAAGGATTATGTCTAGAAATTGATTACTTTTAGGAAGACTGGAAATGAGAACTAAGTGCTGAGTAAACAAGAACTGTACAGTAACTTTAAGATACCTGTTAATAGTGACGTGAAAGTCGCTCAGACGGAATTCTCCAAGCCAGAATACTGGAGTGGGTAGCCTTTCCCTTCTCCAGGGTGTCTTCCCAACCTAGGGATTGAACCCAGGTCTCCTGCATTGCAGGTGGATTCTTTACCAGCTGAGCCACCAGGGAAGAATAAGTGTCATGAAAAAAAGTACTTTACAAAGTAGAATAAAAATAAAATACTAATTAAGAAATTAGTCCCTTTTTTGCCTTAATTCAAGCATTATCCTAAAAGAAAAATCCTTTCCAAGAAAACATACTCTATGAAAACTAATGTTGACTGTCCTTATACAGAGTACCCTAGACTTAATAATTTGGAAGCAAATTCTTATTCATTCTACTTAACCCTATTACCCCATCCCCCCCAAAATTTTTTTTTTTGCTAATTACTTTTGGCACACTGGAAAGTTATTGATTGATGTGATGCAAAAGCCAGGATAGCCAAAGATTTCCCTGTTTTTTGCTATCAACTCAGTGAGTGGGAATACCTCTGCCTTCAGTAAGTCCATAAACCAAATTAGGGAAACAGTAACTAGTACACAAAACAGCTGCTAAAAGCTTGTGAGTATTCAGAATAAAAGGAATAATGAGGAGCAAGTACTAGAAAATCAGACAGAGGAAGACAAAAATAGACATTCAGGAGGGCCATTTGGCAAGCAGAGGCTCATTTTTAAATCTTGATTCTTTCAGAGATGTTGGATTATAGTGTCTGTCTTAGCCAGGAGATACAAACATGTGACGCGATTATTCTGCCCCTCTTTTTAAAGAAGCCCGCACACCTCTGCCTTTATGAAACCAGTGACACCAGAATTGACCGGGGCGGAAGCTGCTGCAAAGGTTAATCTGATCAAATTCAATAGATCCTCCTGGAATCCTCTCCATCTGCAGAAGTTACCATATTATTAGAGCAGTGAGGGAGCCAGGGCCAAGTCTTCACTACAGAGAAAAGCTTCCAGAGAAAGAAATTCAAGTGACCTAGGGTATGAAAAATTAGGCCTGTTCTTTGGTTAAGAATTAGGAAGTGATTCTTATTGAAGTTATTTGTGCTTTTGTTTTTAAGTAATATACAGATTAAAATGTTTTCAAATAGTGTAAAAGATTATACAGTGAAAACTAAAACTTTTGCAGTGTAAAAGCTGAACTGTGTTTTCTTTAAAAAAAAATCAGATGGAGGAATAATTTATGTATTAAAAGAAATAGCCTCTAGAAGATTTAAATGGGAGGAATAAGACAGTGACAGAAGAAATGAGGATTTCTGGCAGTTTGCAGTTTTGGTCAGAGAAGGAAGAGACTTCTGTAAAGGCTTCTGGATTTTTCATCATATTAGACCTTTCCCAATCCTACATTATAAAAACAATCCCCATATTTCCCTCTGTATTTTTCTCCTTCCTTGCTTTCTTTCTTTTTTAACTTTGATCTGTCTGAAGTACATTTTAATAGAAGGAGTGAGATAGAGATTTAATTTTTCTATATGACCACCCTTTTGTCCTAACACTATTCAATAGTCCCATCGTTTTTTGCTACTGATTTTAAATGTTTCCATTAATATGTTCAGTTCAGTTCAGTTGCTCGGTCATATCCGACTCTTTGTGACCCCATGGACTGCAGCATGCCAGGCTTCCCTGTCCATCACCAACTCTCAGAGTTTGCTCAAACTCATGTCCATCAAGTCGGTGATGCCATCCAACCATCTCACCCTTTGTCGTCCCCTCCTCCTGCCTTCAGTCTTTCCCAGCATCAGGGTCTTTTCAGATGAGTCAGCTCTTCACATCAGGTGGCCAAAGTACTGGAGTTTCAGCTTCAGCATCAGTCCTTCCAATGCATATTCTGAACTGATTTCCTTTAGGATGGACTGGTTGGATCTCCTTACAGTCCAAGGGACTCTCAAGAGTCTTCTCCAACACCACAGTTCAAAAGCATCAATTCTTTGGCGCTCAGCTTTCTTTATGTCCAACCCTCACATCCATACATGACTACTGGAAAAACCACAGCTTTGACTAGATGAACCTTTGTTGGCAAAGTAATGTCTCTGCTTTTTATTTATTTTTATTTATTTATTTATTTTTTTAAAATATGGAACGCTTCACGAATTTGCGTGTCATCCTTGCGCAGGGGCCATGCTAATCTTCTCTGTATCGTTCCAATTTTAGTATATGTGCTGCCGAAGCGAGCACATGTCTCTGCTTTTTAATATGCTGTCTAGATTTGTCATAGCTTTTCTTCCAAGGAGCAAGCATCTTTTAATTTCATGGCTGCAGTCACCATCTGCAGTGATTTTGGAGCCCCCAAAAATAAAGTCTGTCACTGTTTCCATTGTTTCCCTATCTATTTGCCATGAAGTGATGGGATCAGATACCATAATCTTAGTTTTCTGAATGTTGAGTTTTAAGCCAACTTTTTGACTCTCCTCTTTCACTTTTATCAAGAGGTTCTTTAGTTCTTCTTCACTTTCTGCCATAAGTGTGGTGTCATCTGCATATCTTAGGTTATTGATATTTCTCCCGGCAGTCTTGATTCCAGCTTGTGCTTCATCCAGCCCAGCATTCCTCATGATGTACTCTGCATATAAGTTAAATAAACAGGGTGACAATATACAGCCTTGATGTACTCCTTTCCTGATTTGGAACCAGTCTGTTGTTCCATGTCCAGTTCTAATTGTTGCTTCTTGACCTGCATACAGATTTCTCAGGAGGCAGGTCAGGTGGTCTGGTATTCCCATCTCTTGAAGAATTTTCCCATCTCTTTAAAAATTCTCTTTAAGAATTTTAATATGTACTGAATTCCATATGATTTTTTTCTCTTCCATTGATCTGTCTAGTCATATTCAACACTATTTTAGTTCTTAAAGCTCTATAAGTTTTAATATCTGTAAGGATATATTTCTTGTTACTTTTTTCTTGTTACTCTTCAGGATTTTCCTGATGATTCTCATACTTTCCATATGAATTTTAAGATCAGTTTTCAGGTTTTTTAAAAATCCTAGAGTTTACATTTATTTGGATTGCATTAAATTTACAGATGAATCTATGATATTAATTTTTTCCATCCAAAATTAGGATATGCTTTTCCATTTATTTAATATTTCTTTTGTGTCCCTCAGTAGCATTTAGAATTTTTTTCTGATAGAGCTTGAGCCAAGCAGCCTTACTTTTATTGTTTATTATTTACAGTAACTTTTCTTTTGATTCTTCTCAGTTTTCCAGATATATAACGATATCACTGGCACATAATGATTATTTTATTTTCTCTTTTCCAATTTTTATATTTCCTATTTCTTTCTCTTATAATTATGTTGTCTAGTACCTCCAGAATAAAATAATAGTGGCACTAGAAGATATCTCTGCCCTACTTCTGACTTTAAAGGGAATGTTTCTAGCGTTTACCCAGTAAGTGTGAATCATGGTTTGTTTTACATAAACACCTTTATTTCTCCTTGCTCAACATTTTTTTGGGGAGTGGGTAAAGTAGAAAAGGGTAGCTTTATTGCTTTGCCAGGCAAAGGGAGCCATAGTAGGCTGATACCCTCAAAGTAAGTACCCCTTACTTAACATTTCTTTCTCTTTTTTTTTTAAAAGGGGAAATCTTTAATTTGTAAATCTCTTATGTGAGTCGAGAATAAAAAAGAACCAACAACTTCTAAAAATGAAGTAGATAGTATTGGAATATTTAAAGCTTACTGAGTGGGACTTCTTTTTTTTTATTGGGGTATAGTTGATTTGCAACGTTGTATTAGTTTCTGCTGTACAGCAAAGTGAATCAGTTATATATATTCTTATATCCACTTCTTTTTATTTTTTTATTTTGGGGTTTTTTTTTTCTGGCCACACCACACAGCTTTTGGGATCTCAGTTCCCCAATCAGGGATTGAACCCAGGCCACAGCCATGAAAGCCCGGAATCCTAACCATTAGGCAACCAGGGAACTCCCTCTCCACTCTTTTTTAGATTCTCTTCTCATGTAGGCCATTACAGAGTACTGAGTATAGAGTTCCCTGTGCTATACAATAGGTCCTTACCAGTTGTCTGTTTTATGTATAGTAGTGTGCGTGTGTGTCAGTCTGGGTCTCCCCATCTATCCCTCCACCCCACCTCTTTTCCCCCTTGTTCACCATAAAGTTGTTTTCTGCACCTGTGACTCTTTCTGTTTTGTAAATAAGTACATTTATACTCCACATTTCTTGACTCACTCTCTCACCTGAATCCGAAACATTTCTTTTCATACATTGTTAAAAAACTTATATTTGTTCTTCCATTGCCTAATAGTCATCCTCAATTGCATCACCCAAAGACAGTAAAACTCAGGATGTGGATGAATGGGCGAAGTAAAGGAGACCTGAATTAATGGTTGAAAGAATTAAAAGCTCTGTTCTACCTGTGAGTCAGTTTCTTGAGCAATCAGCTTCACCTCGAGTAGGAGCCAGTGACTGAAACTGGAATTGCCATTGGCTTGAGCAGTTTGGTGTTTCTAGAAGTGCTGAAGACTTAAGAGTTTTTCTGGGTCTTCTTAAAAATAAGTTGTTTGGAACTCTCATTAAGAAAAAAACATGGTAGTTTTAAAAATTATAATAGAAGAGTAGATTTTAATCTTTGAAGGATAGGAAAAGAAATTTATTCCCTGTCATGGAGAGACAGTGGGAATAGTGGAAGAATCTTAAGCTTCAGAGTCTGACCATCATTCCAAATCCGGGGCTGCTGCCTCTTGGCTGTGCAACTTTGATTAGGATACTGAGCAGCTCTGCTTTATGGCCTTTTTCTTAGTCATCACATGATGAGGAACTGCCGTTCTTTGGGACAAGTTTTGCTCTACAGCATTTATGGCATTATATGAAAGTGGCATAAATAAATGTTTAAGCCACTAAGAGTGTTTCCTTCTCTCAGTAATGGAAGTGGAGACTAGTCACACTTGATATGTTTTAGAGAGATTTTCTTGGGATGATATGGGGACCATTGCTCTGCAGTTGGTACATCTGGGGCATTTATAGCCGGCCTTTGCCAACGATAATTACTGTGTCTTTGTTGCTCTGCTTCTCTGTCATGGTTGCCTCCACAAGGGTCCTCTGAGCTAAAGACTGGTTTCTTCCCATCTCCTTTTGTCAGCTTGTCTGGTGTGGCCTTGTGGTGATCATAACACTTGATTGGGTTCCCAAAAAGCAGCTTGACTCTCCTGATCTTTCTGGCTCCTCTCATGAGAGACCTCAAACAAGTATCCAGAGAGCACAGAGGTGCGTGTGCATGCAGGCCAGATTGCTTCAGTTCTGTCTGACTCTTTGCAACCATAGAGGACCATAGCCTGGCAGGCTTCTCTGTCCATAGGGTTCTCTAGGTAAGAATACTGGAGAGGGTTGCCATGCCCTCCTCCAGAGGATCTTCCAGACCCAGGGATCGAACCTGCGTCTCTTAGGTCCCTTGTATTGGCAGGCGGGTTCTTTACCACTAGTGCTGTCTGGGAAGCCCCTGGAGGTGCATGGGCCACAGTATATTCACTGTGCCTAGATAAGAATGGGGTACAGCAAGGGATTGGAAGGGATATGAAGCAGAAAGGAGACTAGAGAGATGCTGGGGCACAATGTAAAGAACTTTAAATGCCAAGCTAAGAAATTAGCAACAGTGAAAATCTTTTGAAAATTTTTGAAGAGGAAGTAATGATATGATCCAGCTTGTACTTTAGAAGTGTAACTCTAGTCATACATTGTAAAGGCTAGACAAATGGTACTTCAAATTTATTGCACATAAGAATTGCTTTTTAAAATGAGCATCGCCCGGCCTCACCTGAAGAGATTCTGATTAAATAAGACTGAGATGAGGCCTTGGGAACAGCGTTTTTAACAAGATCATCAAACCACACTCTAAGAAAACAATGTGGAGAAGGAAATGGCAACCCACTCCAGTACCTTTGCCTAGAAAATCCCATGGACGGAGGAGCCTGGTATGCTACAGTCCATGGGGTCGCAAAGAATTAGACACGACTGAGCGACTTCACTTTCATCATATTATCCAGTAATTCCACTCTTAGGTATAGAAAAAATGAAAATGCATCCACACAACTTGTAAACAGATGTTTATAGTGGCATTATTTGTAACAGCTAGAAATCAAAACAAATCAAATACCCATAAATAATAAACAAAATGTGGCATATCCAGACAATGGAATATTATTCAGCAATTAAAAAGAAACTGGGTACTGATACATGCCATGACGTGGATAAACTTCAAGTGAAAGAAGCCAGGCAGGAAAAGCCACATATTGTGTGATTTCATTTGTATGGAATGTCCAGAATTGTCAAATCTCTATATGGAGAAAGTAGATTAGTGGTTGCCTAGGGCTGGGGGATGTTGGGGAGAAGTGGGAGTGACTGCTAATGAATTTGGGGTTTTGGGGAGGGAGATGATGAAAATGTTATAGAATTGATTTTGTGGTAATGGAGGTACTACTCTGTGACTATACTAAAAACCACTGAATTGTGCACTTTGTGTGAATTGTATGGGGTGAGAATTATTTATCAAGTTGTACAAATAAAACTTTATTTTTCTCCTTGAAAAAAAAGAAAAAAGAAAACAATGGACTACAGATTGAAGGAGAAAAATTAGTTGGCAGACTATTGTATCAATAATATACAGGAGAAAAAATCAGAACTAGCTTTAACAAGTACAGTAGAAGAAAAAATCATTTTCTAATGACTTTTCTCAAAAAACATCACCTAATTTTTAATTTTAGTTAATACATATCACTGTAAAGTGAAAGTAAAAATGAAAGTGTTAGTTGATCAGTTGTGTTCGACTCTTTGAGATCCCATAGACTGTAGCCTGCCAGGCTCCTCTGTCCATGAAATTTTCCAGGCAAGAGCACTGGAGTGGGTTGCCATTCCCTTCTCCAGGGGATCTTCCTGACCTAGGAATCAAACCCAGGTCTCCTGCATTGCAGGCAGATTTTTTTTACTGTCTGAGCCACTAGGGAAGCCCTATCAGTACAAAATGTGAGTCAAACAGAAAACCAGAAGGAGTTATTAATAAAAGTTAGGTTTCATTTCAAATGGAAAAACTAAGAGAGCCATCCCTGCCTTTATTTATTTTTTTTTTCAGGTTAAGGTACTCAAACCCCTAAATACAATTTCTGCTATCTATCTAATATCTAGGATATGTGTATTTACAAATATAAAGTAGGTTTAAGTCTCACCTGTACTCTTAAACGGGCTTCCCAGGTAACACAGTGGTAAAGAATCCGCCTGCCAGTGAAGGAGACCCAAGAGACGTGGGGTCAATCCCTGGGTTAGGAAGATCCCTGGAGTAGGAAATGGCAACCCGCTCCAGTATTCTTGCCTGGAAAATTCCATGGACAGAGGAGCCTGGTGGGCTACAGTCCTTGGGGTTGCAAAGAGACTCAACTGAGCAACTAAGTACACATACATACGTTTAAACAGATGAAGGTGGGAAAAGAAATACTGATTAATATATGAGCAACAAAAAGGACAGCAAGAGATTTTCTAGGAATTATAAGGTTTGAGTGAATAAACCAAAGTCAAACATTAATTCATATAACTAAACTTATAATTTTTCCCTTGTTGAAGATTATACAGCATTTAAGATAATGTGCTTTTATTAGAGAATGTGAAATGGCTCAGAAGAAGCTGCTTCCTTTTTTTTTTCTTTTTCCAATCCTGAATAATTATGATATATTAATGTCATACTTTTGTATCAAGTTTGTGTGTGTGCTCAGTCTTGTCCGACTCTGCAATGCCCATGGACTGTGGCCCACCAGGCTCCTTTGTCCATGCAATTTTCCAGACAAGAATACTGGAGCAGGTTATCATTTTCTACTCCAGGGGTTCTTCCCGACCCAGAGATTGAACCCACATCTCTCGTGTCTCCTGCACTGGCATGCAGATTCTTTATCATGGTGCCTCCTGGAAAGCCCTGTATCAAGTTTATCAGTTTATAAACCATTTTTGTAGGTATTTCATATAATCCTGCAGTAATCTTAAGGCTTAAAGTATTATCAGTAGTTGACAAACTAAAACTTGGGCAGGATTAATGACTTAATCTAAGATCACACAACTATTATATGATAGAAATTGGACTCTCATCCAGGTGTTCTGCTCCAAACCAATTTGGTTTTCCTCTGTCTCAGCTTTTCCTTGTTACTGTCTACTAATATACCCTGTGGTGTCTATCTTCCCCTCTACAATCCAAATGAATCCCTGAGATTTACAGGTGAACATCTTAAAAAATTTTTTTTAATATTTATTTACTTTTATTATTCATTTGGCTGAACCAAGTCTTAGTTGAGGCATGCAAACTCTTAGTTGCAGCATGTGGGATCTAGTTCCTTGACCAGGGATGGAGCACAGGCCCTCTTCATTGAGACAGGTGAGGCTCAGCCACTGGACCACCAAGGAAGTCCCATCTTAAATATTTTTAAACAAATTGCTTAGTGTTGAAATATTTTCATGTAGATAGATAATTTAGGTATCAGAGCACAGTTATTTGATAATAAAACCAACTGAACTGATATAAATAAATAATTTGATTTAAAAATAAATGGGAAAAAAAAGACAAATCTCCATTGCAGAGTTCCAGATAATTCATCTAGTTATTCTTCCCACTGGGACGTGGAGTATAACTCCCTACCCCTTAATTCATGCTGCATACAGTGACTTCCTTCTAAGAGTACAATATGGAAAGAAGGGGAAATGACTGTGTACAATGGAGAAGGCTGACAAGTACTGCCTCAGCCAGACGATTGAGGTCAACATCAACAGTGATAGATAAGTCATGTTGATATTATGTACCCTTGACATGATATGATGGAAATGGCCCTTTACCTCAGTGGTCTTCCTCCTCAAAACCCATAACTCCAATCTAATCATAAGAAAAAACATCAGCCAAACCCTAGTTTTTGGACATCCAGGAAATATCTGACCAGTGCTCCTCAACACTGTCAAGGTCACCAAAAACAAAGAAGGTCTGAGAAATTCTCACAGCCAAGAAGAGCTTCAGGGGACGTCCCTGGTGGTCCAGTGGTTAAGACTTAGTGTTCCCAATGCAGGGGACACCAGTTCAGTCCCTGGATGGGGAACTAAGATCCTGCATGCTACATAGTGGCACAACCAAAATAAATAAATAAAAATAATTTTTTAAAAAAAAAGAACTTCAGGAGACATGACAACTAAATGTAACGTGGATTCCTGAATGGGATCCTGGGACAGGAAAAGGACATTACAGTAAAACTAAGGAAATTTGAACAAACTATGAAGTGAAGTGAAAGTCACTCAGTCGTGTCTGACTCTGCGACCCCATGGACTATACAGTCTGTGGAATTCTCCAGGCCAGAATACTGGAGTGGGTAGCCTTTCCCTTCTCCAGGGAATCTTCCCAACCCAGGGATCGAACCCAGGACTTTAATTAATGATAAGGTATCAGTGTTGGTTCATAAGTTGCGGCAAACATAAGATGTTTATAAAAAGGGAAACTGAAAAAAAAAAAAAGGGAAACTGGTGTTGGGTATATGAGAACTCTACTATCTTACAGCTTTTCTGTAAATCTAAAACTATTCTAAAATTAAAAGTTTTTTTTTTAAAAAAAAAAAAGGGCTAAAATAGAATAACGCTTGATAAACCAATTCCCTTCTTGGTGAATTGCTGTGAATAGAAATCTTATGTATCTTCCATCCTTAGATTGATATCAGGGTTGCAGTTAATATCATTAGAGAATTATCTCAGTATCATTGCAGATTATCCAGCTTGAGTATGAATTATCTTGAAGGAAGTGAGTAAATAAATTTTTTGGTTTTAAGTAAAGAAAACCCACAAAATTATCAGAATAATGCCTAAATATATGGTGACCCTGAGTATAAGGCAATTTCTTATCTTTCCAATGAAAAACTGTTTTAAAAAGGAATGTGGATAAAATATTTTTACATACATATTTAAGATCATTATTTTAATAATATAATATGAATTTAGATCTATTATTTCCCTCTACCTGTCACTTTTTTCTTTTTCTTTTTAGTTCTACCAGTTTATTGCTACCAACTCATCTTCCTCCACCCTGATGTACACATGGTCAGTCATGTAACCCCATGGACTGCAGCCCACCAGGCTCCTCTGTCCATGGACTTTTCAAGGCAAGAATACTGGAGTGGGTCACCTGTCACCTTTTATGAGACAACATTGCCTGGATTTTTTCACATGTGACTTTGATGTCAGTCTTCAGCACACAGTAGGTTGTCAGTAAACATTTATTAAATGAATGATAGTTTGAAGTCAGATATATGGGGAGCCCTGCATCAGTCTGGGAGGATCCATTGAAGGTTTTTGACCAAGAGAGCAACACACGAAGGTGGAGTGGTATTTAGCCTTTTTTTCAGGGGAGATGGAGGTACTACAAATCCTCTGCTTCTGGGAAGCCAGCTGTGGCCAGGTGTTAGCCTTGGGGCAAGAAGAAACCCTGACCCAGGAGTCAGGCACACCTGGTTTTAGAAACTGCTGGAAACTGAGTGGTCCCAGGTGTCTTTGAGGAGGTGGCACTGAAGCCAGGACCTGAGGGTGTGAAGAGTCAGGACAGAAGCAGGCAGAAAGAGACTCTGTCAGAGATGTAGAAGGAGCCCACTATGAGCAGAACGTAGCAACTGGGGGACCCTGGAACCAGACAAAGGACTTCTTTAATTTTAAGTGCAAAGGAAAAAATGGGGATTGACATCTGATTTACAGTTCTAAAAAACCTCTTCCATCTGTGAGGATGGGCTGGAGGAAGAGGCAGGAATGGAAACAGAACTTCCCTGCTGGGCCAGTGGTTAAGAATCTGCCCGCCAGTTCAGGGGACACAGGTTCGATCCCTGGTCTGGGAAGTTTCCACATGTTCTGGGGCAACTAAGCCAATGTGCCACAGCTGCTGAAGCCCTTGCACCTAGAGCCTGTGCTCTGCAACAAAAGAAACCACAGCAATGAAAAGCCCGAGCACCACAATGAAGAGTAGTCCCCATTCACCACAAGTAAAGAAAGCCCACACAAAGCAATGAACTCTGTGTGGCAAAAATAAATAAATTTTAAAAAAGGAGACTGGAAGCACGGAGGCCAGGTTGGAAATGATAAGCAATAATAATGATAATAACACATGGCTAACTAAATGCCCAGGCACTTTTTAAGCACTTGTGAACCAATTCATTTAAGTGTACCTCCCAGTAAGCACCTCTTTCATTCTCAAAAATACCACAGTTGTTTGTTGTTGTTTTTTTAAATATAGTTGCTGGACAATATTAGATAAGTTGCAGATGTACAATATACAGTGATTCACAATTTTTAAAGGTTATACTCCATTTATGAAAGTGTTCGTTGTTGACTCATGTCCAACTCTTTGCAACCAACCCCATGGACTGTAGCCCATCAGGCTCCTCTGTCCGTGGGATTCTCCAGGCAAGAATACTGAAGTGGTAGCCATTCCCTTCTCCAGGGGACCTTCCTGACCAGGTCTTCTGCATTGCAGGCAGATTATTTACCATCTGAGCCACCAAGGAAGCTACCTATACTCCATTTATAGTTACTATAAAATATGGCTGTATTCCCCATGTTGTTCAATATATCCTTGTAGCTTATTTTATAGCTAATAGTTTGTACTTCCTCTTCACGTACTCCTACATTGCCCCTCAACATACCCTCTCCCCACTGGTAACCACAGTTTGGATAATAAATTCCAGAGAACTATGAATCAGCCAATTAACACTGTCAGAGGGGCTTAATGATTGGATTGCTGTTTCCTTCTCCATCCATCAATTTCAAACCATTCTGTGAAAGCCATTAACCAAAATGCTCTATAGTGCAATATTAAAGTAGAAAAAACTAGAGTCTGATCTCTCAACTTGCTGAACCTCTTCCTTTCTGTTCCCTTCTGTCCTCACCCTGTCTCTTGGTTCTGAGTTTATATGGGCATTTCTGTCTCTTTTTCTCAGTGACTTTTTTTCTTTAACTCTCTCCCTCAAGTCCCTTTTCCTGTTCTTGTGTGCTCTGTGTTTCTTTCCTCTTTCCCCTCTTTGCCTTCCTCATTCCCTCTTTACTCCCTTGCCTTCCCCTAATGTCCCTCATTTTTCCCTCCCTTAAGTGGCCAGTGAGATACTGCCATGCCCAGTGAATCTGTTCTGTTCAGTATTTTAATGTTGTTAATATAATGTATATTATATATACAGTATAATAATGAATGTTCATCTTATTCAGTAATTAATCAAAAATTAATGTTTACTATTTCCATTTAAAACTAATTAAGACCCACAAGACTCAATGTACTCTTCCAAAATGCTTCTATAGATGATTGTTATGAAGTGTTTTAAGTCTTTTTATCCCAGTTCCCGAACTGACATCTCCAGGAGAAATTTACCTAGTACCCCATTCATCTCCAGGATCCTTGCCTGGAGAATCCCATGGACAGAGGAGCCTGGCAGGCTACAGTCCACGGGGTCGCAGGAGTTGGACACAACTTAGGGACTAAACCACCACCACCACCACTCATCTAACTGGTTTCTTCCAACCCCCACATGCTCCCTCCCCAGCCCACTACCACCTCTGCACCTCCACTGCCTTCCGTACCTCAGGACTGTCCCCAGCTCCTACGCTGGACTGCATCTAATTCATACCAGATCACATCTGTTCTTTAAAACATTAGAGGACTTATGCAACTGTCCATGTTAAACCAAATGCCTCATTCTTCCATAATGTTTATCTTAGTTTATTTCCTCTGTTAACTTTCATAAAGCTTGATACTTTACAAACTATTGCTTTTGTTCTAAAGCTTCTTTTTAAGATGCATTTATTTTTACATGTAAGAGTGTGTCTCCTTTTGGGTGCCTGGTTCCAATATGGGGGTTTTGGGGACAACCCTTCTTCCCCAGCAGAGGCTTCCCTTAGTAAAGGAGCGTTCCTCTGTGCTCATCTCATATATAAATCACCAGGGAGCTTTTAAATGAGAAAAGACCCAGCTGACCCAGAAGGTGGTATTTATAAATAGTTCTCTAGTTCCCCCTCCTTAAAGCTTGTCCACCTAATCCTCTTCTCTTAAGATAGGAAGTGACTTGAACTTTGAGCCTTAAAATCAGGTTCTTATTTCTTTTAAAAATCTGTTGGAAAAATAAAATAAAATAAAAATCTGGTTGGCAAAAAGCTGTTAAAAAATGTTTTCAGCCACATGATGATCAGTCATAAGAGCTTGTCTTTTATTTCCAGCATTTTTAGGCAAATATGCTTCCTTTGTAGACTAGCTTTTCTCATTGTTATTATTATAAGACACTTTCCTCCATCATTTTTATTTCTTTTTACTGATAGGGTATCCTGGATTTGTATTTTTATGATTTAGAAAGCTGTTCCCAAATGACTGCACAGGAGATGTGGGTTCAATCCCTGGGTCGGGACAATCCCCTGGAGGAGTAAATGGCAATCCACTCTAGTATTCTTCCCTGGGGAATCCCATGGACAGAGCCGCCTGGTGGGCTACAGTCCATGGGGTCACAAAGAGTCGGACATGACTTGGTGTCCGAGTAATGACAACAACAACAAAAAATGACTGCATCTCTGTCATGAGCTAAGAGCCTTTCTTTTCACCCTTAAAATCACAAAACTTGAAGGATCTCTAAGTTACCTTCACCCCAGTATCTTTGAATGGAGCTCTGTTTGTATTTCCCTGATTTTGTGTTGTATGTGTGGATGTGTGTGTATGTATGTGCTCAGTTGCTTAGTCTTGTCCAACTTAGACTTGTGTGACCACTTGGACTGTGGCCCACCAGGCTCCTCTGTCCATGGGATTCTCCAGGGAAGAATACTGGAGTGGGTTGCCATTTCCTCCTCCAGGGGATCTTCTCGACCCTAGGATCAAACCCATGTCTCCTGCATTGGCAGGTGGATTCTTTACCTCTCTGCTACCTGGGAAGCTTTTTGTGTTATTTAATGAGGCTCAAATGTCACAGGTTTAGGATTATGAAATGAACATATGATATAGACACTAGTAAATAATATTCCAGATTAGGGTACACACAGGAAATGCCTAATTGTTGAAGTGGCCAAAGATACTTTTTTTTTTAACTATATTTTCCCCAAAGATAATTAAATCCTTAATCTGATTATTTATAAAGATAAGAGATGCTTATATTAAGGAATTAAGCTATATGTTTTTAGCAGTCTCTCTCCCTTATAAAATGGAGGAAACAAATTCACTATCCACTATCAGACAGAATAATTTAAGTCTATTTTCTTTTTATCCCCTGACAGATTGAAGAGTAAGTCCTGGTCCCAGGCTTTTGTTTGCTGACCTGGGTCAGGGACAATAATGCTTTTTCTAGAAGCTACTAGGTCTGATCCATCTGTTGCTTTGTGAGGAGAACCCCTTCCCCAAGGGTTTTCTTATAGTAGTTTTGCTAGAATGTCCTACTTGCATTGTGAGCCTGGAAATTTAGAAGTAATTTTAGTTCTCTTATTTAAGAAAGGCTGGTGTCCATTGTGGCTATATTAGTACATAAGAGACTGTCTGCAGGAAAAGAATGAAAAGCATGTACACTGCAGGTTGAATGAGTACTGTTGTCTTCTGAGAACCTTGGGCTTAAATGTCTAAGGCAGTTCTGTTTAGATCTGAGTTCAGCATGGACTTGCTAGAGCAGTAGTGCCTGTTTTATTTCTCCAGTTGGGGAAGTTTTATCTTAATACACGGAGACTCTAGAATGGGTAAGTATATATGTATGTTGTTGTTCAGTCGCAAATTTGTGTCTGACTCTTTGTGACCCCCATGGACGCCAGGCTTCCCGGTCCTTCACAATCTCCCAGAGTTTGCTCAAACTCATGTCTATTAAGTCGGTGATGCCATCCAGCCATCTCATCCTCTGTCACCCCCTTCTCCTCCTACCCTCATTCTTTACCAGCATTAGGGTCTTTTCCAATGAGTCAGCTCTTTGTTTCAGCATCATTCCTTCCAGTGAACATTCAGGGTTGATTTCCTTTAGGATTGACTGGTTTGATCTCCTTGCTGTCTAAGGGACTCTCAAGGGTCTTCTCCAGCACCACAATTTGAAAGCATCATTTCTTCGATGCTCAGCCTTCTTTATGGTCCAACTCTTTCATATGTACACAAATACTGGAAAAACCATAGCTTTGACTCTATGGACCTTTGTTGCAAAGTGATGTCTCTGCTTTTTAATATGCTATCTAGGTTTGTCATAGCTTTCCTTCCAAGGAGCAAACATCTTTTAATTCTGTGGCTGCAGTCACCTTCCACTGTGATTTTGGAGCCCAAGAAAAGAAAATCTGTCACCGTTTCCACTTTTTAAGATATGGGCTAAGCAAGGGTGGATACTTTTAACTTGCTTTTAGATTCAGTTGCTAAAATAAAAAAGTGGAATGTAAAAAAAAAATGTGGAATGTAGAAATATGAAAGAGGTGAGAAAACCACATAGTTGCAACAGAGCAACCGTATCAAGTGATATAATGAGCTTGCAACAGAATTTGTTAGGATTTCACACACTGAGAGGAGAGTAGCACAACCAACACAACTTCAAAGCAATGGTGGGGTCACGTCGGAAGACAGTGCCCAAGCAGGTCTAGGGCACAGGAGGTTTAGGTACCAGTCACACTCAGGGCACACTACTGGATAACCCTTGATTCTCTTTTGTGACCTTTTTCACAGAGCAGCAAAACTTAGAGTCTCTCCAGAGGGTTAAATGTAGAACCATTCCATACATAATGATGCTCATCAACTATGTTGTTCAGAGTTCTGCACTGCAAGCTACCCAACCCATGGAAAAGACTCTCAGAGGCTCTCTGCTGCTTCAGAACTGACTGGCAGTCAGAGGGACAAGGGACACACTGCAGGAAGTGTCAGGTTGGCACAACCTGCTGCCCCACCCTGAGGAACTGCTGGCTTTTCCTCAAATCCTTGTGTAACAACAGCTTCAGGGCCCCAGGTGTCCCCAGCCTGGGTCATGTGCTTGCCCCCAGCTGCACCGTGACCAGGAGAGAAGAAGCTGAATCTTCTAGTTGCTATAGTGCAGAGCACTCACTGCCTCCCACAGGGGACACGAGGCTGCGGGGTGCTGGTTGGGAAGAAGGTTTGGTTGCTAGACAGCCAGGAGGGAAAAAAAATACATATAAACTATCAACTGTATTTATCTGAAGTTCAGTCTCTTAACAAATATTAACCATCTTTCTCAGGCTCAGCCATGCATGGAGAATATTAATTTTCTTTTCCTTTAATGCTTTGTTCATTGTTTTTAAAAACAAAAACCAAAAAAAAAAAAAAAAAAAGAAAACTTGGGACTATCTTTAAATTTAGTCTTTATTTTTATCAGAGTTGTATGTATACTTCACGTAGAGTCATTGTTCTACCTGGTTTCTAAAGACGAAGAGCATTTCATTGCTCTTTTTCATTGCGATTTTCTACTCCCCAGAGAAAACTATTTTCACTTCTTTCTAACTGATTTATTTGGTGTTTATCTTGATATTTCCAAATAGTGCACTGTGGTTATATCTTAGTGTTTCCCTTTTAAGCATTATTTATCGACTTTCCACGATGAAAATGAGTTTTGTTCTGTCTCAATACTTTACTCTTAATCACACATACATTCTCTTCTCCTTTCCCCTCCTCCCAGGATAAATGTGTTGAATCTATGATCTGTGTTTTTATCATCACTTTGTGAGCACTGCGATGAAGCTGTGTAGTATGCTGTGACTACTCCTTTCTCCAGTACCACATTTAATTTTTCCCTGATGCTAATAATTGTTTTTTTTTTAATTTGCTTAAATTTTCTATACATCTCACTAATTTGACCCCCAGCCTTCCCCTAATTGAATAAACCCTCTTTCCATATAAACACATCAGATGTTCTATGAATTTCATCTTTTTGTTTTTGCTGTTTTTAATTTCATCTTCTAAAATGTCTCCATGAGTGTTATGGCTTGCTCTTGTCTGGACCCTGGACCAGTCGCCCTCCAGGCCTGCTAAGGAGCTCTTGTCTTGGGGTTTCCTTCACCGTCACTCTGAGGACCCCTTTGCTGTTTCTTGTTTGTAGATCCCTTGCTTCCTGGATTCCATGTCATCCTCTTCCTTGGTCTTCCCTGTCACTTTGAAGGAGCATGTTACCATTAGTTTCTTGAGAAAGTAAAGGTTTATTAGTTTCAGGAATCATTTATTTAAGAATTTTAAAGGCACTGCTCCATTTTTTTCTGTCCTCCAGAGTCCCCGTTGAAAAGTCTTATGCATTCTGATTTTGACCTTTTGGGTAACAACTCATTTTCCTTTTGGAAGCTTGTCTTTAACCTCGATGTTCTGCAAGTTCACAGTGATGTGATTTAAGCCCTTGCTGGACCTTTTCAATCTGGGACATTTTCTTGAATTCATTTTTTTTGATGACTTCTTCTCCTTGTTTTTTTCTGTTCTTAAAGTTATATTAGCTAGTTGTTGGACCTTCTGTACTGGCGTCCAGTTTTTGTATCTTTACGCTCATTTTCTATCCTTTTGTCTTTTTTTCTTTCTAAAAGTATCTCTCAACTTTGTCTTTCATCCCAGGGGACTGGGGCAGTCCCGGGGCAGGGTCCCAGTTCTCACAGCTTATTGTCCCTGACCTGACAATAGGAGGGAACGGCAGAGGTCATCTTGGTCTTGGAAGCTGACTTCTTTGAAATGCAGCCTTCAGTTAAGCTCTTCATGTGTTCAGCTCGATGGCCAACTTCCATCTCTGTCTATGTTGTACTCCTTCATGTTGACTCAAGGAGGCGCCACCTGAGAGTCATCTGTAAAGGCTGGAGATGTGGGGTCACTGTTCTGTGTCTCTGTCTTGGGAATGGGCTGTTTAGTGTTAAAGTGATGTTTGTGAAGCCATTGCCTTGAGGCCCAGAATAACCAGGCATGTAAAATTAGACCAGGGATGAGGTTCAGGTTCGGGATGTTTCAGACTGAGGCACCCACCTGTGAACATTCAGTCATTTTATGTGTTCCAAATGTATTTTTATAATCATATGTGTGACATGTATGTACATATATGCATGTATCTCTCAGGAAGTAGGGAACTGGAAATGAGGATATTATAGCCTCAAAATGGTGGTAAAGAACCCGCCTGCCAAGGCAGGAGATGTGGGAGATGCACTTTTGATCCCTGGGTTGGGAGGAGGGCAAGGGGAACCCACTCCAGTATTCTTGCCTGAAGAATTCCATGGACAAAAGAGCCTGGCAGGCTAAGATCCATAGGGTAGCAAAGAGTCGAACATGACTGAAGTGACTTAGAATGCACACAGGCTAAAAATTAGGTAAGAGACATTTGCCTACATGCAATGAATTGTAATAGAAATGTGATCTTCCCATGTCATTGGGAAACTTGTTTTCTGCTCAGCCCTCAGAGAATCATAGATGGTTGGGGTGAGGACTAAGTGAGTCCCTATTGGGTTTTTCTACATAGCAGACAGACAGTATGGCAAGCTTGACGCCTCTCCCATCTTGCTGCCTAGGCTAGGCTTGTCCTGAGAACATTCCACAGCAGTATGGTATCATCCCCGTGACCTTTGGGTCACGTGACCTTTGGCCCAGCTTGAGGAGGCCAAGGTCTACTCAGCAGCTCTTCCTGCTCCCAGGTTAATGGACTTGATAGATCCCTTGTCCCCGCCTCCCCGCTTGTCATGCAGGAAACAACAGCTAGAAAATGCGTAAGTGTAAAGACTATGCTGAGCCCATGTGACCCCCTTAGGCTCCCTGCTGGTCTCTGGCTGCCAGTCTCCCAGATTGATACCTCAGTTTTGCCTTTCATGGTTTCTAGGCTAGGGGAGCAGCCTAACCCAGACATAGCCCATTGGCTTCCTTTGCAGCAGCTACTTAACTTGGACAGAGCGGAGGGAACCCCCTTATGCCTGTGGCTATGATGTCTGTCACGGGCCTGGCTCCAGCAAGGAGGACAGCCAAGTTCCAATCTCAGACCCTGGCTTTCCTGAGATTGAGGCCTGGGGCTTACCATTTGGAATACAAAGTGAAGGGGTTTTTGTTCCATTTTTTTTAATGTAAACTTGATAATTTTATTGCCAATTTAAAAATAAATGACTTTATATTGATTGTGAGGGGGGAAGAAAGCTACTTGAGGGAACTCCTTGGCAGTGGTTAGGACTGTAACGCTTTCACTGCTGGGCCCAAGTTCAATCCCTAGTCAGGGAACTAAAATCCCAGAAGCTAAGTGGCACAGCCAAAAAAAAAAAAAAAAGCATTGTTTGAGAGGTCTGGATTTGTGAGTAACGCTTGTGGACTGTGATTTTCACTGTAGGGCGATATCCATGAGTCATGTCCTGGGATTTCTCTCATACCTGTTTCTTTAGGTCTTTTTATCTCAGCTGGCCAGTTTCTGTTGGAAAATTTTAAATTTTGCACTGTTCATTTTCTACCTCTTTCTTGCAATTGCTAGACGTGTACCATCTGTGAGCTCTCATGTTGCAGATAAAAATATCTCCCCTGGGTCTCTGCATCTTCCTTTAGATGTCTTCTGCACTCTATTCCACATTTGTATTTGCTTTCTTGGCACTTAGCGGTCAGGCCAGTTTGCTGAGAAGTAAACAGGAGTCCATAAGAGCAAATCTGAGACACCTGGAGGACGAAGTAGGCAGCTTCAGGGTCTTCTTTTTCCTTAATATACTTGATCAGAAATTGGATGAACCTTCGGGATGCTGAGACAGGGAAGATACTCTGGCAAGGAACAGAAGACCTGTCAGTCCCTGGCGTGGAGCACGAAGGTACTTTCCACCCTTTTCTGCGCAGGGCTGATGACGCAGAGCAAGGCCGGGGCGTCAGGGAGCTGAGTTGACGCAGCACCACCAGTGGACAGGCCTCTACAGGCACAGCACGTCCATCCACGTGATGCTGAGATTTCTAGTGCCTTCCTTATGTTTCTTTCTCCTACTTCCCAAAACCAACTCTGTGCTGAAATGTTAGCATTAGAACATACCCAAAGATATAAAGTAAGATCTGGACTTTTTCTCTGAAAGAAAATTTGTGTTTTTATCTCCCTGAAATAAAAGAAAAATCAAGGGGTTAAAACCCACAGGACAGACTAGTAAGAAGGCTCCCGTTCAGCCTCCTTCCTGATAAGAGGAGCTGGGCAAGGCCTTTAGGTGCACTAAATCTGGTGTTCCTTGAAGATCTTTCAGTCAGATGCATTGGACCAGTTTGGGACCTCTGCCTTTAATTAAAAAGTATAATTCTGTTACCGAGGCATTCTCTGAGAGTTAGCATAGACAAGATATGCTCTAAATCATCTCTAAGAAGCTCCCAGAAATGGTTTCAGTATTTCTTTTTCTTTACCAGCCCGTGTTCCCAAGAAAATCCTCAAATGCAAGGCAGTGTCTCGAGAACTGAACTTCTCTTCAGCAGAGCAAATGGAAAAATTCCGCCTGGAACAAAAAGTCTACTTCAAAGGGCAATGCCTGGAAGGTATTCTGCTGCCTACATGCCTCGTATCTGGGCTTAGGGTGACAGGGGCAGAAGTCAAGACTCAGGGAACTAAAGCCCTGCTTTGATAACATCCATTTTGCAACTCAGCTTGGATAGGGTTCCTACACCCTGGCAGATCGGGAGCTTGGGCAAAAAGCAGAAACAAAGCTGGCATCTGTGAGGGGCTTTGAGCCCAGTGAGAGGATTACTGACCCTGGAGAGCCTGGGGCTGGTGCCGGCTTTGTCACTGACAGGGTCGCAAGGAAGCTGCTGGTTAGGCCCTGGCACAGTGCTCTTCATACTGTCACGTACAGATTCCACCGGCAGGGGCTCCCTGCAGGGAGTTTTCTTCACCGCCAAGTGTAAGAGTGCACTCTGTGTCTTAGATCTGAAGTGACAAGTGAAAAGGCCTGTTCTGTGCCTCTGTGTACAGTTTACATCCAGCCTGCTTATAAGAAAATGCTGCTGGTCCTAGTTCTTTAGATCTCAGAGCATGGGGAGCAGGCCTCTGGTGTGGTTCAGGGCACAGCCTGAAGGGGGCTTCCATGTCCTTTCTCATGGTCTCTGGTCTGGGAGGTTTCTGATGGCTTCATTGGTGGTTCCTGCAGTAGGAAGAGGCTTGCTCAAAAGGATGGGGAAACGGAACCCCAAGACTCTGCCCAGGGCGCCAGCTCACCCATTTTTCCTTCTTCCTTCAGAATGGTTCTTCGAATTCGGCTTTGTGATCCCTAACTCAACAAACACCTGGCAGTCCCTGATAGAGGCTGCGCCCGAGTCCCAGATGATGCCAGCCAGCGTGCTAACGTGAGTGAGTGGGCCGCAGGGACAGTGGAGGTGTCTAGAAGCAAGTCCAGGCACATGGGACTCGTGGTTCCATTCAGCAGGCAGGCAACCTAGGTTGAGGAGAGGGGTAAAACTGTCCAGGGTATCCGAGGTCACAGCTTACTGACTTCAGTCACGTGAAAAAGACAGTATGATAGAGTGGAAAGAATTAAAAACTTCAGACTAGACCTTTAGACTAAATTCCTGATTAACCCTGACTAGCTGTGTAATCTTCGGCTATGTACTTTACTTCTCTGGGCCTTACTCTTCTCTCTAAACAGAGAATTAATAATCCTGTCTCACAGAGGTAGTAAAGATAAAATGAGATCGTATGGAAGGAAACTAGCACATAACACAAATTAAATCAATGCTAATTTGCTCCCTTTCCTGACTATCAAACTTCTGATACTCTGTACTTCGTTTGACCTTGAGGAGAATGTGGCAAAGTCCTAATTCTGTTTTAGAGGATAATGTTTGATTGTAGTTTTTCAGAGACTCACTTACCATTTTTATAAATTTGCTTCCTGCTCAAAGAATAATTAGTTTGTCCGTTGTCCCCCAAATCAGTCAGTCACTGCCCACCTACCATTTTCTCTTGGGAAAAGATTTTAGTCTTTTAAAGGTTTTAGCAGTACTGCCTGGTTTGCAGCAAATCATGTACATAGATAGATAATGGTGTGATATTGGATCACCTCTTTAAACAGGTCCTTTATGAAAACCACCTTGAATTTGTAAATAGAGGTTTTTTTATTTTATGTCTTGGATAGATTTTTATTTACATAATAGTATAAACTATAAAATACTATAACTTTATATAATAGTATAAATTATAAAATAATATAAATTTATATTTAATCAGTCAGTCAGATCTTGAGTTCCTTATTTACCCATTTTTTTATAATTAATTACCAGCAAAATGTATCTGGTAGATATTAACTACCCTGGGAAAGTACAGTGTCATAGGTAGAAGGGCATTTTTTAGATTTTGTTAACCCTAACTTGGGTTAGGGTTATAGGCCTATAGGGTTATAGGTTATAGGGTTATAGGCCCTGCTTCTTGGCCAGGCCTGATTTCTTTCAGGTGCTAACACCAGCAAGTCTATGATAATATATTCAGGTTATTTAAGTTCTGTCTTACTTTTTAGAACCCAAATATAGCACCACTCTTGCTTTTAACTCAGTTCAAGAGGAGTTTGATTTGGAAACACTGACATACCCACCAAGAAGAATGAAATTGCACCCTGTGTACAATACAGGTGTATCGTTTGGGGTTATTGAGCCATAAGCCACAGAAACTGACTCTGGCTTACAGAACAGAGTTGAAAGGGTAGGGCTGAGACCTGAGCAGCCAGAGGATACAGGTGGCAGGAATCATGGATGGATTCCTCAAGGAGCAGCCATGGGAATGATATTGCTCAGGGGAGAGATTCTGATTGGCTCAAATTATATTCTGTGCCTCACCTTTGCCAGGTGAGGGAGGGGCCACTTGACTGACCATGGACTGGAGATAGGGTGGTTCCCCTAAGAGAAGAACAGAGTGCTGTTACCCAAAGTGAGGAGAAAGATGCAGGACAGGCCAACCCACAGCTTCCACCAGAGTGAGTTTTATAGGAAAAGATACCACCCCTGCAGTCTCAGGTTTTCATGTGAATCAGAAAGTCGTATTTATAGGCACCTCTGCATGCAGAGCACCTCAGAGGGCCTTGGGTGTACTGTGGGTTAAGACATGCGCCCTCTTCTAATTTCTGAACTTGAAGAAGATGAACCTCATCACATAAGTTAAAGGTCATGTGAGATGTCTAACCCCATGTGATCTTAATATCCCCAAGCCAAGGTTATATACGTGAGTGCATGTCCACAGGCCCAGTCGACCCAGATTGAAACTACTTTGTGGAAATGAAATCTGTTGCTAACACGCTCACTCTTCTGCCCTCTCTTCTGATTTACAGCGGAAATGTTATCATAGAGACAAAGTTTTTTGATGACGATCTTCTCGTAAGCACATCCAGAGTGAAGCTTTTCTACGTTTGAGAGAAGAATGTGTGTGCATTTCAAGAATTCATTTTTTTAGGGGGATGGAGGAAACTGTTTACTTTTTTCCTCTATACCTTTGATTTTTGGCACTTTCACCCCTGATTCCTTCTACGGCAAAACCCACCTGCGGCCACCAGGGGACCAGCTCTGTGTAGGTAACCAGATGGCTTTTTTCTCTTAAGCCACCATCTTCCGTTGACCAGAGTATAAACTCCCAGCCCCAGACCAGGGCAGAGGGCATGCCTCGACTCCTTCCTGGAGTAGACCCGGCGACAGACACACACCACGAGCTGTTCCCGTCACCCTCCCTGCCTCCTTCTTGGGCCCTGCAGGCAACACATCTTCTTTTGGCCCCTGGTTTTGGAAAACTTCATGTTCCTGACCCACGTTTAGTTTTTTCCTACCGTTTCTATTTCATACATTCTCATACATTTAACTTGTAAAATAGACTGATATTATTATTATTAATTAATTAAAACGTGAATTAAAATATTCCTACGTCTTTGGCATGACACTGCTTTCATCTCTCTTTTTTTTGGAATGTGAACCTGGCTCCATGATGGGAAGAAAGACATTTATCAGACTATAGGATCACAGCTCTGTTTTGCTCCAGAGAGGACTGATAGATCTTGCGGTTCCTGAGTGCTTCAGTCACTGCTTTCCAAGAATGTACAACACACTTGAGCAAGACCCATGACCTTGACATTTGTCTTTCAGACGTGGTATTTAGTGGCTCTCTTCTACAACATACATGTGACCTCCGTTTGTCTATTGTTTTTAACTTTTCCCCTTCTTTTATAATGTGCATTTGTTCAAGAGGTTTCCAGAGAGGTTGGAAGTTCTAAGTTGGTCGAGTAAGGACTCTTACCTTCTTAAATGAGAGACTAGAAGTTACAAAATGAAGAAAAGGTCTCCCTAAACTCACCTGGAGAACAATGATGGGGAAGTATCTGGATGGGGAGGGATGCTTGGAGACCTTGAAAACCGAGGTCAGAGGGAGCCCATGTAGGGAAGCAGTAGTTATGTCTGCAGTGCTTTTAAGTCTGACAATAGAAAGAAAACTAAAAAGGGTTCTTCTGGGGACCTCCTTGGTAGTTCAGGGGTTAAGCGTCTGCCTTGCAATGCAAGGGATGTGGGTTTGATCCCTCATTAGGAGCTAAGATCCCACATGCTGAGCAGGGTGGCCAAAAGAGTTTAAAAAAAAAAAAAACACAGAACAACAAGAAAGGGTTCTTTTTTAGGAACTTACCTGTGAGCTATCAGTAGCCTTCCCTGTCCTTTATAAAATACCAGCAATGAAAAGTCTTCTGGTTCTGAGACTACCCTGGAGGTCCAGGGGTTAAGACGTCACCTTCCAATGTACATGCCTTCTCATATGTCTCACTACCAAGAAAACAAACTTAAAAGAGAAGCAATATTGTAACAAATTCAATAAAGGACTTTAAAAAATGGTCCATATCCAAAAAAAGATTTTTTTAAGCAAACTTTTCTGGTTCCTAAAGTAGTAAGGTCTGAGGCCAGAGGAGGGAAAATACACTGAGTGGGCCCTCTTGGTGGAGCCCCTGCTCCTAGATCCCTGCTCTCCTTCCATCTGTTACCGCAAAGGGCCTGTTTGCATCTGTGGGTGGGAGGAGAAGCAGAACATTTTTAGTACTGTATCTCCATCTTTCAGTGATGACTCCATTCTTAGATCTGTTATCTTCAAAACCTAATTTTTAAATACCAAAGGTTGGATTAAAAAAAAAAAAGATAAAAGTGAGTCAAGCTTTTCTTTTTCTTTCCAAAAATGCCTTGTCCTTTCTCAGCGTCAACCTGTCTCTTTCCTTCTTCCTGGACTGTGTCTTCTCCCCGGAATCCACCCAGGGAAGGCTCTTGGGCCTGGACACATCCTGATGGAGAAAAGACTTCACAAGGGGCTTCTCCACCTGCTTAGACTTCCTTTACTGCCCTGCTCCACTCACCCACCCAGCTAGCACTGCTTTGCTAGCTGCTCTGAGAAAAACAAAAAGAACCATGGCCCAGTCCTTCTTAGAAGCTTGCCATCTCTCTAAGGTTCATGTGCTCAGGAAATATTGAACATTTGCAAAGAACTGATGTTTTTTACTGTGGTTCTCGAGAAGACTCTTGAGAGTTCCTTGGAGATCAAGGAGATCAAACGAGTCAATCCTAAAGGAAATCAAGCCCGAATACTCAATGGAAGGACTGATGCTGATGCTGGGAAAGATTGAAGGCAGGAGAAGAAGGGGACGACGGAGGAAGAGATGGTTGGATGGCATCACCGACTCAATGGACATGGGTTTGAGCAAACTCCAGGAGATAGTGGAAGACAGGGAAGCCTGGCCTGCTGCAGTCCATGGGGTCACAAAGAGTTGGACATGACTGAGCGACTGAACAAAAACAGCAAATCATGAAACAAACAAGGAAGAAAAGCGTGTGCTTTGGGAACAATGCCGATCAAGTGGTTCCAAGCACGAGTGGGACTTGAACTGATGGGGAGGATGGCTGAATGCTACAGTGGGAGGAGAAGGGAGGTGGTACAGGCTGGGCGGAAGGAGAGGACACGGGAGCTGCAGGGACCAGGATCCTTGGTGGGTTCAGGTCAGCCCCTGTAGGGTTAGTGCTGGTCCAAATGCCTGAAAATCTGTGTGGGGTGGGGGGTAGATATATTAAAGATCACAAAATGTTATTGGAAGGAGACGCATTCAGATCAGACCTGGCACAGTGTACAGCCACTCTCTCAAACATTTATGGACATCTGCCCATCCCCAGAGATGATGACTCGGTGGGTGTCAGGCCCAGATACCTGCCTATGGAAGCACCCTGGCTGATTCTGCTACAGCTGGTCTGTAGAACAATCTTTGAAATACAGCACTGTCCCTGTATTTCAACATGGATACAAATACAACACAGTGCATCCCTGACAGTGCTGGCTGGGTGGGTGAGTGGAGCAGGGCAGTGAAGGAAGTCTAAGCAGGTGGAGAAACCTCCCCTGGGAAGTCCTTTCTCCATCAGGATTTGTCCAGGCCCAAGAGCCTTCCCTGGGCAGATTCTGGGGAGAAGACACAGTCCAGGAAAAAGGAAGGAGACAGGTTGATGCTGAGAAAAGACAAGGCATTTTTGGAAAGCAAAATAAAAGCTTGACCCACTTGTACATTTTTTTTTTAATCCAAAATACTGGCATTCAGTATTTTGGATTAGAGACATATAATATTATTAGAGACATAATATGTCCACTGGTGACCATAAGATAAACTGAGATCTCCAAGCAACATGCTTAAGGAACAAAGGCAGTCCCAGTTCTGACCTGTGCAAGTGGCCTGTTCTGACCTGTGCAAGTTCTGACCTGTCCAGTTGCTTGGGGCCATCCAGAGGAACTTTGTCATCTTTAGAGGAGGACAGAAGAGCCCCAGGCAGCATGGCCTTTGAGAAAGACTTGGGAGAACTTAAAAGACTCTTTCAAACACAGACTTCTATTTAGAGAGTTTTGGTTAAGGTTTCCTGTGTGATGTGAGTCAGCCGTCTCATCCACCTTCCCATCTGTGTTACTGGCCAGAGTGCTGGGTGGTTTCTGTGATGGGGCATGTGGTGAAGCCCTGAGTGGCCCCGGGCGAGTGTGGGAGTTGGAGGACGCGCAGTCTGACAGAGGGGATCTGGCCCATTCAGGCTACACTTGTGTACCAGTTAGAGAGCACAGGTCTGTCTTCTCGAGCCTCATCTCCAGTTGAGCAGTTATAAGTGCCTGCCACAAGAGAAGGACAAGGTGGGCATTCAAAGGAAGAGATGACACGCAGTGCAGAAAAAATCAGGAAAGCCCTCTCTTCTCTGGGTCCTTCAACTCTCAGCTGACAAAACATGTTCAAGTTGCCCTAAAAAAAAGACGAATTAAAAAAAAAAAATAAGGCTTTCCTTCAATCCCGCGTAGCCTTCAGCTCCTGCTCCATCCTCTTCCTTCTCCACAGTCAAGCTCCCCAGAATTATCTCCTCACACTCTTTGCACTCTCTGCCTCCTCTCATTTACTGCTCGACCCTCTGCTGTCTGACCTGGCCTGTGGCCACCTCTCCTCCAAGGCATCAGAGAACTCTGAGCCCCTGCCCCCGTCCAGCCCTTCTTGCTTTACCTGCTGGGGTCCTGGGAGCCCCTTTCCTGAGCATTTGCTCCTTGTTCCTTTGCAGGCTTTTCATTTTCTTCCACCTGCCCTGTCCCTAAAATGTTGGTAAATTCTGGATTTTTCTTTTTTTTTTAGTTAGTATATGTTGAAAACATGCTTGTCAAATTTTTTAAGCATTATACATTCACTCCACACATACTTATTGAGCACTTTTTATGTGCCAGACGCTGTTTTAAGTGATGGAGACACTTGCTGGACAAGGTGAGCAAAGTCCCTACCATGTGAGCCTAATGAGAAGAGACAGAAAGCAGATAATTTCAGATTGTAATCAGTTTGCTCTGAAGAAAACAGGGCAGTGCAGTGGCAGCGTGTATGAAAGGAGGAGGTGAAAAAAAGGAAAGAAGTCAGCATTCAGCCCTTGACCCGGAAACGGGATTGACAAGCCCCCCACAGCAAGCCAGCAGTCTGGATAGCCAGGTTTGACTCAAACAGAAAGATTTTTTACACCCTTTAACCTGTCATCAACAAAGTAAGAACCAGATGTGCCAGGCTTGATACTTCAAAGACCTCCGGGTGTGACGGGAAAGCCCTGCCCTGTGGGAGGAGTGACCGCCTGCCCCTTCCACCTGGTGAAGGATGGGGAGCAGGGTGAGGAGGAAGCATGGCACAGACACCCATGCTCTCCACCCCTCAGGCCTGGAGGGGATGGCCAGACAGAAACATCTGCCTGGGACTTCCCTGGTGGCTCAGCCGTTAAAGAATCTGCCTGCCAATGCAGGAGTTGCAGGTTCGACCCCTGATCCGGGAAGATCCCACACGCTGCAGAGCAACTAAGCCCGTGCGTCAGGCTACTGAGTCTGTGCTCCTGAGCCCGAGTGCTGCAACTACCGAAGGCGGCGCGCTCAAGAGAGGCAGCGCTCTGCAGCAAGAGGAGTCACTGCAGTGAGAAGCCCAAGCTCGAGGAAACACCTGCACAGCAGCAAAAGACCCAGCACAGCCAAATAAATAAATCATTAGTTTTTTTCAAATCTGCCCAGGTGTGGGGGATGATGGGGCCTTCTGGAGGTTAGTAGGGAGTGTGGGCTGCCCGTCTTCCAGTAGACGGGAGTCTATTGACTCACCTTCATAAGCATCTCCCCCATCATGTCCTCCATCCCCACCACCCCTGCTACAGTTCCTATAACCATCTGGGGCCGGTCCAGCCAGCGGCATGCCGGCCCTCCACTCCCATTTATCCTTCACTCCACAACCAGAGAGCGCCCCAGGGCGTGCATATGCTCACCAAGTTTTAGAATTTCTGTAGTGACCTGCTACTCATTTTGCCGCCTTCCATAAATGCACCATTAAAATGGTCCTAAAGTGAAAACATAAAGCCGCTTAGCAGCTCCTTCAGGTGCTTTTATTTGGTCTGAAACTGAGCAGCTTTGACTATGGCTTTAAAGAACCTGAGAAATTCAATGCAGTGGAGTGAGTAGCAGAAATTTAGTAAATATCAGGTTGGCCAAAAAGTCTGTTTGGGCTTTTCCATGGCAGCGTACCAAAAACCCAAATGAACCTTCTGGCCAACCCAATACATTTGTTTCCCAATCTGTACACTGAGGCACCCCAGGGCACTGCAGTGAATTCACAGGGGTGGCACAGGATCTTTTAGTTTTTAAAAGCAATGTAATGGTCAAGGACATCTGTTACACACTGCTGAAAATCACTGTGAAGAGGAAATGGGTGTGGTCCGATCTGACTCCAGTTTGGAAAAGCTGTGCCGGGTCCCACAGGCACACACACTCCATTCGTAAGTCCTTGTGATTATAAATGAAATAAAAATATTTTTGCTCTCAATTTATGTGGCTTTTCTTTTCCCAAAATAATATGATGGCTAGTAAGTAGGACATTAATACTGAATAAGTTGTTCGGACCTAACTACTTAAAAAAGAGAATTGTTAGTTATTTGTTTTGGTCTAGTTGCACTGTGAAAAACATTTCTGAGACAAAGATTTCTGTGAACAGAGAGCATTTGGGGCTCTCTGATAAAACCTTTAGTTTAAAATTATGTCTTTCAGAGGATTAGAAACATACTTAAATACACAAATATCACCATCACTGGCAGCAGTACCAACAAATGGGTATTGAGCACCCAGCTCTGAACTCCGAAACAGCTGCTTGTTTCCATCAGATGCTTTTAAAGTCTTGTAGTTATTTGGAGGAAATGTACTCAAAGTTAAAAAAAAAATAGCATTTACTTAATTTTTTTAGAATGATTTCTTAGGTGACTTGATTTATTCAAATCAACCCCCAACAGCTCTTCTCAATTATAAGGGAATAAGGAAAATTATTGTCACCTTGAATGTTTCAGGTATATTATAATTATGACTTTTGTGTTGGGCTAAAGTATGTATTTTGAGCTATCAGTATGCCGTCTGCATGGTACACGGGACACCCTGGTAGAATCAAGCTTAAGTGATTGGTCTACCTGTTTAGAGAAAAGGAATTTCATTTCACTGCTTTGTGCTACTGTTACAGAAGTTGATCATGGTCACTTCTTTTCTTTCCTGGTACATTGTCTGTCATACATATTGGTCACTTGGGACCACAACCCTTGGCTACAACTGGAATCCACCTCATCTCTTCCAGCAGATTGTCTACGAAGAGTTACTCTCTTTTAATTGGCTTGTATTCAGGAACCATCTATAATGTATTTGGTAGAATTAGACTTAGGTTTTTCTTGGAGGGTTTGTGCATGCGTGCAAGCATGCTCAGTCCCTCAGTCATGTCAGACTCTTGGCAACCCTATGGACTGTAGACCACAAGGCTCCTCTGTCCATGGAACTTTCCAGGCAAAAATACTGGACCGGGTTGCTACTTCCTACTTCAGGGCATCTTCCTGACCAAGGGATCAAACGTGCATCTCTTGTGTCTCCTGCAATGGCAGGCTGATTCTTTACCACTGTGCCACCTGGGAAGCTCTTGGAGGGTTCACATTTAGGTAAAAGTAGATGTTTCATGATACTGAAATGGTTTTATGACCAGTAGTGATCCTCAGCGTTTCCAGGCTCTCATATAGTATCATTTTGACCCAGAATTCTGGTAGCTCTGTTGTGGATTTGGCGGTGTTATGGAAGACACACAATTATTTTCAGAGGAAAACCTTGCCTCTGCTCACAAACACCTCCTTGACCTCCCTGGGAGGCCAGTAGCCACTGGGAGTACCCATCTGAAAAATGTCATTGCATAACAAGAGACTACCATTTAAAAGTCAAGTCTGTGATTTTGGCAGGATTTCCACCCCCTCCCCAAGCAGAACAGGAAAATAATAGAAAGCCCACCCACCTAAATAATGGGACCCATTAAGTGCCAAGGTCAATAAAATGTTTTTTCTTTAAAATGGATTCAGGGACTTCCCTGGTGGTGCAATGGTTATAAAGACTGCACTTCCAATGCTGGGACACAGGTTTGATCCCTGGTTGAGGAACTAAGATCCCACATGCTAAAAATGAATAAATAAAATAAATATAAATTTTAAAATGGATCAGACCTCACTGGTCTCCAAGGAAAGGAAGGAGCTTCTCCTGGGGAGAGACACTCACTACCAGGTTGACGAGTACAGAGGCTCACCAGGGACAATGTTGACAAAGGGGTCAGAATTGTAGAAGCCACTGTCACTTCCCCCTGCGACTAGAAACACCCTCCCCCGCCCCCCCATTCTAGAGGCTGGGTGACTGCCCAGCAGGCCAAGCCCCGGGCTTCAGTAGAAACCACGAGAGTCAGATCTGGGACATTGTGGGGAGACTTGCGAGAAGGATACAGAGAATAACTGAGAAGGGGTAGAGATTTTCCTAGGATGCAGAATGGCATTGCGGGTGAATTTCTATCTCAAAAAAGTATGTACATATTTTGTGAATCTTGATATTTAGAGTCAAATGCTTTCTAGAAGGGTCTATACCAGTTCCCCTTTTGTTATCCCCCTAACCTACTGATAGGTCACCTCCCAGGCTGTGTTAACAAGGGCCACTGCTGTGGGCACAGGGTCCCACTGCAGGCCGCCTGCAGTCCAGGGAGCCTGTGTGAGGCCCTTGCAGGGCTCTGAGAGCCAGACTGTGGAACCAGTTCCCAAGAGAATCCTTTCCTATCATCTGCTTAGTTCAGCAAATATTCCCTGAGCCCTGGAGATGGTCCTTGTGCAAGATCAGCTTTTTCTGGGCATGAATGTCCTTCAACATGTTAATAGACTTACTGTGAAAAAAATACAGGTCAAATAAACTTGGGATGAGCTGCATGTTAAACCTTATTCCTGGAGACTCCTTAGTATATTAAAGACCCAGTGAGTTCTGTGGAAAGAAGACACTTTGGACATTGGTTAGCCCAGCACTTCTCCACACAGGGGATCTCACCTCTCAGGCCCACCTTGAGACAGAGAGACAGTTGGCAGGCACCAGGCGGCATTAAGACGGAGAGTCTCACCTCTTATCTCTGGCCTTCGAGAGCAATCGAGTTAGTTTAGTGAGACCCTGACTGTGAGGCACAGATGGGAATGCTGGAAGTTCAGTGAGTCGCTGGGAGATCAGAGGACCAGAGAGTCCTGGGGCTAGAGATGAGGGAAAGGGGGTCTCCAGGCGGGTGATACATGAGGGGCAGCTCAGATGACCCGGGCCCTCTCTCCCCAATGCCCACCCCCAGTTGAGAATGAATCCAGCAGTACTCTGCCATCCTGCTGAGAGATAGGCCATGAGTATCACAGCCTCTTCCGAGGCTGATTCACCTCCCCCTGTTCCCTCTCAACCTCACCAGAGAAGCAATCCCCCACACCTCCATGCTCCTCCTCCTTCAGGCTGTCTTTGTTCATGGAAGCCTGGTTGGCCTTGGAGACCGGAGCCTGGAGCCCTGTATGCACCTGTTTACTGGTATGACTCAGAGACCACAGAAAACCCAACATGAACCAGCCTGAGCTAGGAAGAAATTTACTGACATGTATAATTAACAAGTCAAAAGATTGTTCTAGCTTCAGGCATGGCTAAACTCAGGGGCTCAAGCAAGGTCATCAGAGAACTCAGGGTTCCTCTGCCTCTTGGCTCAACTCTGCTGCTATCTATGTGGGCTGCAGCCTCAGCTTCTTACTCAGCTGCCCAAGTTCAATGCCCAAGGCTCAGAATCAAGTTTGTTCTCTTCCCAACAACTCAGGCAAAAATCTCAGGGCTCACTCTGATTGGATCAACTTGAGCCAATCAGTTTAGCCAGAGGGTGCTTCCAGGCACTGACTGGCCAGGACCGAACCACATCCTTCCTGTGAGGCTTGATTAAGATTGGGAGAGGGGAAATTATCCAGGAGGCAGACTGGACAGTCTCAGGAGATTATTGCCAAGAGAACAGTAAAGACTGCTGGTCGCAAAAACAACAGATGTCCCCAGTACCTTCTGGAATCCTCACTAGCATCTGCTTCCTTCAAGGGATCTGCTCGCTGCCAAGAGCCTCACAGCTGGGCCCCAGCATGGGTGCATGTGAAATGAGCTTGTCTCAAATGACCACCTGGCACTTCATGTTGCTACGGGCAGCAGCCTTGATGGAAAGCTCCCAAGGGCACATACACCCTTCTAGCTGGGTTCTTGGCTATGCCCAGGACTTCGTGGAATCCACACCAGGCACTGGCTGCTAGGTCATCTCCATAAATAATGCACATATTATTCACCCAGTATATAAGGTCAATGTCCCAGGCAGTTTTAGAATGTTTCACCTCTGTTTCCTTATTTGAGCCTTCATCACCTCTCTGAGCTCAGACCAGACCCTGTGGGCATAGACTGAGGTCTCCATAGGCTGAGGACAGCCCTGTCCTTGCCTACAAAGGGTTGACATTGGGAGGGACAAGCAGCCACACTGCAGAATTGGACCAGCTCAAGTAAAGCTGTTACCAGGGTTTTCATCCTCATGAAGCAACTTCCACCAGGAGGGACCAGAGTGGCCAGGGACCTGAGGCAGGAAGGGCTGGCCTGCATCCAGGACACAGGAGGCCACAGGGGAGAGTGGGCATCAGGGTCCTGGAAGGACTGGGACCTGGGAGGCCTTTGGGCCCTTGGGCCAGCAATGGAGCCATGGAGAGGTGACCCCAGATCCTGGCCCTCAGGCCTGGGGCAGCCTGGAAGGGAGGCAGAGTTCCAGGGAGTACAGCTGGGAACCCCCGTCCCCCACCCCCAGATCCAATCAATTGAGGCCCTAGAGCCTCATCAGGGCAGCAGCCACTGTGTGGAGTCCTACAATAGGGCCCAGAGATGGCCAAAAGCTGTGTCTGCCCTAGGAGGACGCTCTGCACACCACGCATTTCAACAGAACTAAACAAGACAGAGGGCTTCCCTGGTATTCAGATGGTAAAGAATCTGCCTGCAATGCAGGAGACCCCGGGTTCAATTCCTGGGTCGGGAAGATCCCCTGGAGAAGGGAAGCGCAATGGACAGAGGAGCCTGGCGGGCTACAGTTTACAGGGTCGCAAAGAGTCGGACATGACTGAGCGACTAACACTTTCAAACAAGAGGGAGTTTGAAACAAGAGGGTCCAGAATCCAGGGGACTCCCATGACTCCAGAGGAGCCAACCCTGGCCTCAGCTCTGGCTCTGGGAGGCCTGCGGTCTCCACTCCAGGAAAAGAAGGATCAGAACCCTGAGATGGGCCATCAGCTGTCCAGAGGGAAGGCTTGGGAAATGACCACCGACTTTCATGTCTGACTGGGGTTCCTTCCTGAGAGGGAGAAAGATCTTGTTTTTGGCGGAGGCTGTGAACGCAAGAGAGCCACATGCAGTTTCTCTATGTCCACCAGGGGGCGCCCATTCCCCACAAATCTTCCAACTCCGAGTCCTTGGGCATCCTGTCCTTCCCTTTGGAGAGAACTTGAATAGGATCCAGGCGACCCTGTACCCCGAGGACAGGTCCCAGGCAGTGATAAATTGTGTACTAAACTCGGGACTACAGAGAAGTGGGTTCTGCTGAAGGCAGCAGGGGCAGTTCCAGACCAAACCTTTGGAGGGGTGAGCAGTACGGATGGGAAGGTGAGTGTGGTGAGCTCACAGTGCAGACTTAAGACCCTAGGAAAAGCGGCTCTGGGCCGTGGCACACGCCTCATGCTAGTGTTGCCTTCAGGCAGAGTAAGAGATGGAGGCCCAGCAGGGCTGTTATTTGCCCTACACTAACCACCCTTATGGCAGAAAGTGAAGAACTAAAGGGCCTCTTGATGAAAGTGAAAAAGAAGAGTGAAAAAGTTGTCTTAAAGCTCAACATTCAGAAAACTAAGATCATGGCATCCGGTCCCATCACTTCATGGCAAATAGATGAGGAAACAATGGAAACAGTAGCTGACTTTATTTTTCTGGGCTCCAAAATCACTGCAGATGGTGATTGCAGCCATGAAATTAAGATACTTACTCCTTGGAAGGAAAGTTATGACCAACCTAGACAGTATATTAAAAAGCAGAGACATCACTTTGTCAACAAAGGTCCGTCTAGTAAAGGCTATGGTTTTTCCAGTGGTCATGTATGGACGTGAGAGTTGGACTATAAAGAAAGCTGAGCGCCGAAGAATTGGTGCTTTTAAACTGTGGTGTTGGAGCAGACTCTTGAGAGTCCTCACACCACACACGAAGCTCCTCTGTGGACCCTTCACACCACAAACACGAGGCTCCTCTGTGGACCCCTCACACCACACATGAAGCTCAGCTGTGGACCTCTCACACCACACATACACGAGGTTCCTCTGTGGACCCCACACCACACACACACAAGGCTCCTCTGTGGACTCCTCACACCACACACGAGGCTCTGCTGTAGACCCCTCACACCACACACGAGGCTCCTCTGTGGACCCCTCACACCACACACAAGGCTACTCTATGGACACCTCACACCACACACAAGGCTCCTCTGTGGACCCCTCACACCGCACACAAGGCTCCTCTGTGGACCCCTCACACCACACACACACGAGGCTCCTCTGTGGACCCACCCACACTACACACACACGAGGCTCCTCTGTAGACACCCCCCACATGAGGCTCCTCTGTGGACCCCTCACAGCACACACGTGCAGCTCAGCTGTGGACGCACATGACACACACAAGGCTCCTCTGTGGACCCCTCACACCACCCAGGAGGCTCCACTGTGGACCCCTCACACCACACACACAAGGCTCCTCTGTGGACCCCTCACACACCAGGAGGCTCCACTGTGGACCCCTCACACCACACACACAAGGCTCCTCTGTGGACCCCTCACACCACACACACACAAGGCTCCTCTGTGGACCCACCCACACTACATACACACAAGGCTCCTCTGTGGACCCCTCACACCACACAGGAGGCTCCACTGTGGACCCCTCACATCACACACACACACAAGGCTCCTCTGTGGACCCACCCACACTACACACACACGAGGCTCCTCTGTGGACCCCTCACACCACACACACGAGGCTCCTCTGTGGACCCACCCCACCACACAAGGCTCATCTGTAGACCCCAAAGTTTTTTTTTTCCCCCCAGAAGGTTCTTAAGAGCGCTCTTTAACAGTCACCTCTCTCCCTGAGGGCTTGAGCTTGTCCCTTTGTCCAGTTCGCTCTCCTGACTCAACTGTCCTGACTCACCTGTCTGAAAACTTCAAGCAGCTCACCCATCACCCCTTACAGTGCTGAAGGGGCAGGTGTCTCTCCCTCAACCAAGGTATTTGCTTCTTCTGGAGATCGGGATTTTGAAAAAGAGCAAGGTCGCTAAGGAATGCCCCTGCAATGCAGGAGACCCAGGTTCAATCCCTGGGTCAGGAAGGTCCCCTAGGTAAGAAAATGGCAACCTACTCCAGTATTCTTACATGGGAAATCCCATGGATAGAGGAGCCTGGCAGGCTACAATCTCTGGGGTCCCAAAGGTTGGACAAGACTTAGCTCTTAGTGACTAAACCTAGGCTGCATTCATGTCTGGAATATATGTCCTAAGGGACCAGAAGATGCCACGTGTCACCACCAGGGGGAGCCATTCAGTGGCCAGGATAATCCAGTGAGGCCTTTGAGGTGAAGGGCACGGCTAGCCGTTGTCCCACAGGGAGATGACATCTCTGGGATCTTTGGCCCAAGTTCACACTTGGGCCTGGACCACCCCCCACCCCACCTCCTGGATTCAGAGGGCAGCCCAGCATGTAGCCTGTTCCCCCAGCGTACAGAGGTGTCCGCACCTTTCCAATGAAACTGGGTTAAACAACTTCAGTGGAAGATGCTCACTACAATCCTAGGAAGAGATGAAGCTGGTAAGTGGCTCCCTCCTCAGCCCACAGGTCTAGTGCTCCCATCACGTCCCCATTAGCCAGTTGCAACTCAGTCCTTGACTACAGGATGGCCACCCACCAGACCCTGGTGCCAAGGGGCAACACCTCCCCAAACTGAGGTCTCCAACCCACTGTCCCCAGGAAAGACAGCAGGGTCAGAGTTGAAGATCCTCCCCTCTTCTTGCCCCTGCCCCTCTGGAGAAAGCCTAAAGAAACCAAAACAGAAAAACCAGGCCTGAGACAGCTTTGTTAGAACAACTCAGCAAAATAAAATTCCGGTTTATTGTTGGACAACATTGTTTCACACATACATCAAACAGGCCAAAAAAATAAACAGCAACTTCATAGACAAAAAAAGGAAAAAAAGAAACCTTTTATCTTTGGCCTTTTTAACCATCTCATACAAACCAACTACTTATAGTACAGCTAAGTACATACACAAAAAAAGTTACTGGAATGCTCGGAATAAGATTGTTTTTTTTTGTTGTTGTTTTTGCTTTTTTTACAAGGTTTTTTTTCTCCTTTGAGATTATAATGAACATGGTCACACCACAAGTAAAGTCAGAGTAGGACAGAGAACGCTCCGAAGGCTGGTTTGGTCATCCGAGATCATTAAAAATGGCTGACCCCTAACAATATGTACAAAAATATAAAATGTAAATAAAAAATACAAACAAATTTTCCTTTTTAAAGTACTTTAAGAAAAAAAGCAGGGCCTTGGAAGTTTTGGTTCTTTTTTCCTCCCCTGTTGCAAATTCACGTTGTGGTTTTGGTTGGGTGGTGGAGAGCGCTATCGTCTGCGGGTGGCGCTGCCCGCCAGGGGCGGGCGGGCGGGACTCTCTACTCGAAGGTGACCACGTTTAGATTCTGAGACGGGAAGTGGAGGGTGAATAGGTCACGGCGGCCTTTTTTTTTTTTTAAGTTTAACTTTTCCTTTTTTGCTGTCTAGTCATCCTCATCAGTCTTCTGCTTCTTGGTATCCACATCGTCATCCTGGGAAGAGAAGGATTGTCAAGGCCTCTTCCAATCCCCTGGGCCCACCCTCCCACTGGCTGAGCTCCTGCTGGCAGAGCTAAAACCAGGCACGCGCGGTTCCAGAGGGCCCCTGTTCCCACTCCAGCTCAGGAGAAGGACCACACACCACATCTTATAACCACTTAAGTTCCATCAGCCCCTCCAGTGTTAGTGTCTCAGATTCCAGCCCTCCCTGCCAACTTGAGCCAGACCAGACCCACCTCGTCATCTTCAGCTGCCCGTTTGCCCGTAGCTGCCTCGGCCTCCTCATCTTCATCTCCATCCTCTTCCTCACCTGGAGAGAACAAAGCCCAGGTAAACCACTCTGCCTTCCTCAACTAACCAGGCACAGTGGGTCCTGGGACTCTCCCACTCATTGGCAGCCACCAACGGGGGGGGGGGGAGATGGACACGATGACAGGAAAACCACAGCTCCTTGGGCAATCTCCAGTAAGAGTAGCCAGGGTTGAGTGCCACCGAGCCATCTCTGTTGCCTGACAAGCCGGGCAATCGCTGCACCCGCACTGCCCATCACAGGCATCTTGTCATCAGAGGTAAGAAGACCCAAGCGAAACCAGAGAAGCCCCACCAACCAACTGATCAGGGCATGGAGGGCACTCTCCAGTGGGAGTGAGCGTGGTGCTGGGGGCACAGCCCCAGTCACTGGCCTAAAGTGAGGAAGATGCTGGCTCTGCGGCTACAAGCCCAGTTGGAGGTGGTCCCTTGGACCTGCCACCCCCCAGGGAGACCCCAGTCCCTCCCCATCTGCTAGGAAAGACCAGAAAAAGGTACTAGAGGAACAAAGCTACTCACCATCGCCTTCCTCCTCCTCCTCCTCTTCCTCCCCACCTTCCTCCTCTTCTTCGTCTACCTCGTTGTCGGCCTCCTGCTCCCCATTTTCCTCATTCTCCTCGACAGAAAGCAGAGCAGCTTGTTGATGAGGACAGAATTATCACTCTGCCCCCCACGTCCCTTCTTCCAGACCCTGCCCTGGGCTTCTACAGACTAGATCCCCAGAGAGATGCCCCCTCAAGTTCCAGCCAGAGATCCCAGTACAGAACTGACCAAGGCCTCGCGCCCCCCCCCCCCCTGATTAAGCCCCAAGTCTTTTAAGAACTCCAGGCCAGGAGCTGCTGGGGGTCATGACCACAGCGGACACTCACAGCATTCCCATTTGCAGGTGCCTCTCGCCCATTCTCCGCCTCCTCCACAACTTCCTTCTTCTCCTTTAAGTCCTTCAAAAAGGAAAAGGGAACCATTAAGTCTTCTGAGTAACCTAGGGCTGGCAAAAGGGCCCAAACCTACAGGTAGGAGGGACTCAGTGCCAATCCTGATCTCCCAAGTTACAAGCTCAAAGTTACAGGTGGGAGAGAGCAAAGAATACTACTGTGTGTCTGTGGCCAGGATCTCATCCTACTTCTCTACCCTTAAAAACACACAACACACTTTTTAAAACGGATCCAGGACAGCGGTTCCCACCGCACCTTTACTCATGCTTCTTAGGAAACAAGCCATGTGGCACCACAGCCCGAAACCTGTCTGGCCGGGCAGACAAGCCCAGGAACACTTCACTCACACTCTCTCATCACACACTTGTTTCCAACCAGAGAGCTCCGCCTCTCACAAATCCTTCTTGGAAGACAGCAGGTATGTGCCATAAATAAATAAGGCAATGGGGGAGGGCCCTGACACTGCGGGAGGACTCCCGTGGGTGGACTAGCCTGGGAAGGGAATGGGAGGGAACTAACTGGCAAAACTGGGGAAGCCGCTTCTCCAGCCAGAGGCCCCGCAGCCGAGCTCGGAGCCCACGATCTGGCAAGCACAGGGCTTTCTTTGAAGGAACCAGAATCCCACCGATCCCTCCGTAAGCCACAGCCACCCCAGGAGAAGGCAAACCACAGCCCTGGACATGGTCACGGGCTCAGGCGACACACTCCTGGGCCCAAACCAGGCCTTGCTGCACTCAGGCACGCCGTCCCTGAAATTTGGCACTTGGGAGCGCCAAATTTCCCTCCGTGGCTCTCTCGCCCGTCCGAGGGCCAGCTCGGTGTCCGTCAGGCCGCGCCTTGCCCGTGCCCCAAGGGGCAGCGCCGCCGCGGACACCCCGCAGCCCCGTAATTTTTTCCACCCAGTGCGGCACACTCTGCCGCCAACACAAACAGGCTTCGAGCAGCCCGGGAACCGGAGGCCGCTCGAGCGCCTTCCGGTGAAGGGCCCCGGGGCACCTGCTGGCCCCATCCTCCTGGTGATCCCCGTCCGACACGGCGCAGACCCCGGCACCGCCCGCTCCCGCCCCCTGGCGGCCGGAGCCCCGGGGAGTTGTGGGGGCGGGGAGGTCGTGGCGCGCAGGCGCGCACCCCCGCCCGGCGGGCTTTGCGCGCGGGCCTCTGCACGCAACGCGCGCGCGGAGCACGTGGCCCCGGGCCTCCGAGTGCGCCCCTGACCCTGGAGACCCGGCGCCCGCTGGCTGCACTGGCACCGCCGGGCGCGCGCCAGTTGCTTTCCAGTCTTTCCGGGCCTCTGGGCGCCCCCGCCGCCTCCCCTCGCAGGCCTACGTCTCTGTATTTGGCGGGCAAAGCCCCGCAGGAGGTCGCCCCAAAGTCCGCAGGGTTTTAGCAGCCCCGCAGCCCGAGGCCGTCGGAAACGCATTTCACACGGGCATTTAAGGCTCCTAGCGGGAAATCACCTTGGGGGGAAAAGCGAACGCCCGCGCTGGGAAGGGCTAACCCTTTCCTTCAAACTAGTTCCCTGGCTGGGCCCAGAGAGGGTCGGAGGGAGCCCGGGCGGAGATCCGTGTCCCAAACCCCGCTCCTCTCGGGCAGTCGCCCCTGGGAAAGAACCAAGGGTGACGCCAGGGGCACAGGGGTTAAGGAGACGCCAAGGTGACTCGCGCCTGTCTCCGCAGAGGCAGGAATAAGCACCAAAGGATAAAAAAAGCGGTCCCTTCGCAAAGTGCCATGCTCCCGCCGAGGGCGGAGACACTCCCCAGGGCAGGCAGCCGGACCGACGCGGCGCGCAGGAGCGGAGCTGCGCCAAACGCGCAGGATCTCAAAACCGAGGGCAGTGAATCCGCATCACCGGGCCTCAACAGCCCCCGGCGCGCGGCTCGGCCCCGCAAGAAGGTAGTCGCGGCCGCAGCTTTTGTTCGCCCGCGTAGTCCCCGAAGCAGCCGCACACTCGGTGCCCCCGGGCAGCCACGGGGGGCGCCCCTCGTCGCCCCGGCGCGCCGCTCCTTCACTTTCCGTTTCCTCCCCTCCAGCGCGTGGGCTCGCCTCCTCCTCAGCGAAGCCTGGTACCGCTGGTGAGTTACTGAGGGTGGCCGGCTGCTCCCGGCACACTCCTGCACACCCCGGGAAACCCACCTCCCGTCCCCGAGGACAGCCAGGGCGGAGACCTTCACACCTCCGCGGGAAGACAACCGACACCGCGGCCCCGCCGCCCTGCTCCGCCTTATCCGAACCTAGTCCAGATAAACCTCCTCGGATCCACTACAAGGCGCGAAAACTCGGCCGCCCGGCGCATAACAAAGACCAGCGCCGCGGACGGGCGCTCGCCACGGAGCCGCCACTTCCCGCAGCCGGCCCGCGCCCGCACACGCGGGCCCCCCCACCCCGGCACTTCCGATTCCAAAAGCGCTCCAGTTTCAAACTTATCTTCGCGCGCCCCGTGGGCCGACGACCCCCTAGCCAGGCCCCTATCCTCCGGCCGCCACTCCACAGAGTCACAAACAAGTTTCGGGAGCCCGTGCAGCAGCCTCCCCTCGAGCCTGTCGGCCTCCGCACCGGCATCTCCGGGTCCCTGAGGGCCCCCAGGTCACTCCCGGATGGGCATCACGTTTGCCCACTGCGCTTCCCGCCCCCTCCCCCGCACGCGCACAAAGAGTGGGCTACCTAGTAGCCTAGGCCGGGAGCGGGTGGGCTCCTCAGCGAATGATAGGAACAGCGGGCTCCGGGCAGAGCCGGGCGCTGCGCGCCAAACACCGCTCCGGCAGTGGCGGCGCGCGGACCCCAAAAGGGCGGGCGGGCGGCGTCTAACCTCACCTTGGTGGTGATCTCGGAGCTGGTGTCCACGGCCGCGTCTGACATGATGGGGCACTCCGGTGATCCGATGCAACGGACTGAGAAGAAAAGCGGGAGTTGGAGGACTCTGGCGGTAACGCTGCCGGAGTCCGCGGCGGCGGAGATGGCGCGCGGCGGAGGTGGCTGCGGCGAGCGGTGAAGCCGGAGACGGGAACAATGCAAAGATGGCTTTTCAGAGCAGCCAGTGGGGAACTCACGCGGCGCCAGAACCTTTAATATAGATTAGTGGGCGGCGCTCGGCCTCCTTTACCCGAACGCCATTGGCTGCGGGCAGGGAGCGGGCGCTCGCTCATTGGCTCGATTCCGAACAATGGGCAAGCATGCTTAAAGCGGCAGTGCCTTGGTGCGTCCGTGCTGCGCAGTCGCCGGCCGCCCTGTCATTCGGGGTCTGAGTTTGCCGGGTCTCGACAGCACCGACGCCGCGGGGGGAGGGGCGCGCACTCGCATTCGGGGCGCGCGCTCCCGCTGCTGTTTTGCTCGCGGCTGCTGACGCAGAAAGCCAAAGCGCGGCAAAGCTGCCCGCCCAGCCCCCACCTTCCCCCCACCCAGTCCTCACCCCTCCCCGCGGTTGCTCGGAAGGAGGAGGGGAGGGAAGAAGAGGAGGAGGAGGAGGGGGCTGGCCCACACGACGGCTGCCAGCGAGGGGGAGGGGCAGGCCGGGTGCTGGGCTGTGCTCGCCCCGGGCGGTGCCCTGCGTAGCCCGGGGATGCTCACCCCCGCGCCTTGGCACATTCCACCACGAATTTTCCGAGCGCGAGTCGGTGGAAAGCCCCACGACGAGCGATGAGGGCGTGAGGCCGAGACCCGCGTACCTGGGCCACCCCTTAACGTCCTCTACCCGCGTCCAGTTCTGGGTGCCCCGAGTCTTTGGGGAGGTGAACCCTTCGCCCACTACCCAGCCTAGGCGCCCGTCGCCAAAGCCAGCCGACGACGAAGTGGGCTTCGTGCCAAGCATTCACGTTGTGGGTATTCGTGCATCGAGGGGACTCGAGGGCCGGTATGGGCTCTGTCGTCGAGCTGAACAGCCCACGGACGTCGCAACACACAGCGGGTGCCCGCACTTCGGGGCTGTGGTTTGCGCCTGCCCCGAGCGGTCACTGCCGTCGCGACAGCTACTGGGTTGCTTCCAGGGCCCGGCCTTCGAGTCTGTCGCTCTCCCGCCCCACTTAAGGCTCTGTGAAGGGTACTTGAACATATTCCTTGCTAGGTTACTCGAGGGGGCGTAATCGTCCCTCAGACTGGGTGGGCTAGTCCTTGGGGGCTCCTTGAAGTTTTGGGCGCCATTTAGGGAACACGCGGAGCCCGAAGAAGGGAAATCATCCGGACGCCACACTCAAGATGGCGCTGGGCTCGGCGAACGTGGCGTGACGTGGCTACCCAACCCAGTCGGACGATCCGAAAACCGTAGGCAACCGTCTTCTTATCGCTATCGCACTTGGCTGTCGAACTGAGACACCAGCTTTGTGGCAGGAAAGATCGAATTGAGTGCAAAGACGTTCGAGAGAAAAATACCTGTGCCACACACAAGATGGCGACAGATAGGGTTCATCTCCGTGTTGCCAGAAGGGGGCGCCCGACACGGAAGGCGGGACTCGGGAGAAGCGAGCGCACACTGGCTGAGAGTGGCGGGCGAACACAAAGTTGACGCTTTGCGTCCTGCCATTGGCAGGTTCCTCTGTCTGTCTCTTGGGGGCCGCCGATTTGGGAATGGAGAAAACCCGGAGTCTGGGATTGCGGAGGAGGGACGATTGCCAAGTCCAGCAGTGCTTGATGTCGGGGGGCAAGGAGAGAGACTGAGTGGGTCGCCCTTCTCTTTTATTTAAGTCAAGGCCCTAGTCCCACCGCGAGACCCCCCTCCCCTTAACTAAGCTCAGCGCGCACTCGCCTGGCTGCACCCCTTCGGGCCACAGACTCCGCTGCCCAGCCGGGAGCAGGCGGGGAGTGGCGGGGCGCCACTCGGGTCGGGGTCCCCTCCCACTGCCCCTGTCGCTCGCAAGTCAGGCTCGCATCCCCGTTTACATCTGCCTTTCTGGCCGCTGGCCTGTGGGGGCTTTCCCGAGCGAGTTTGTCTTTGGGGAAAAGAGAAGCCCGGACTCCCTGTTCTCCGGCAGAAGGGAACGTGGGGCAGGTGCTGGACAGGACAGGGCACCGCGCCACCTCCCGCTGCCTGGCGGTCGCCATCCTGTCCGGGGTACGCAACCGCGGAGGTGGGGCGCCCGCCGGGTCCCCGCCCTGCCCCAGGGCGCCCCGATGGTTGGAGGTGCGATTCTCCCCCAGGACAGGCGCCTGCCAAACCAAAGAACTGGCAAGTGGTGTACCCCGGGGCCACGCGTCCTAACCTTTTTGTTCACTCCGCTCCCGCCCGCCGTCAGTTGCCTTAATTGAGACGGAGACCGGGGCCGCCCTTCGCCCCAGAGTAGGAAGGGTCTCCTTGGCCGCTGCGGCCGCGACCCTTCCTTTGTATCACAGTATCCCGAGAGGTGGAGGGATTCTGCGGCTCCTACGTGGGGTACAAGAGCGCCTCCTGCGGCGCGACCCTTAAACTCTGGTTACCCTGGAAGGGATTGTTTAGTCCACGGAACGCGGATGCATTGAGAGTTTCTTCTGTGCTGCATTTGAGCGACTGAGTCTTCTTCCCTGTCTGGATAGTGGCCTTGGGCAGTCGTCTCTTGTGTCCACGGCTGAAAACGGGTCACGATTGTTCTGGATTCTGACCTTAGTGAACGGGGGAGGGGGGGCGAGGGGAGGGGGCAGATCCTAGGAGGAACTGGGTGAATGTGAATTTCCCTCGAAGAACTGCTTTGCCTGACGCTGATCCCTGTGCAGCTGGCTTGGCTAGGTGGGTGAGTAAGGCTCATGCGCACCTGGTTCTGGAACCAGCGTTCCGTTCACCGAGCACACACTGGGTGCCTGCTCTGTAGGTGGCAGTGAGCGTCTGGCTCATGCTTCAAGCATTTTTAGGTATTTTCCATACTTTCCAAAGTAGGTAGGACAATTATAGGGTTGGGTTTTATGAAACTGATGTTTTTTTGAAGGTCAAAACTAACTGGAAAAAAAAAAAAACCAACTGAAAATCGGCAGATTTATAGGTTCAACCTCTAATGTGCTATCACTCTCCTTTTTAACAGGTCAGGAAAGCGGACCAAGAGATTACAGCAAGGGACTTGGGGTAACCAAGTGAATCAGTGACCAAATTGAGGCTAAAACCTTAGAGTGGAGGAATCTTTGTTGTTAAATGAGCTCTGAATCAGCTATGGCTTTGAACCTCCATCTTGCTGTAGGCATGTGGTATTTGACACCTCATAAGTGAAGAAGTTATTTAGGCTAATGGAGAGCTCATTCCAGGACTTCCCTGATGGTCCAGTGGTTAGGAATCCTCCTGCCAATGGAGGGTTCATGGGTTCAATCCCTGGTCTGGGAAGCTCTTATGTGGACCAACTAAGCCCAGGTGCCACAACCACTGAGCCAGTGCTCTGGAGCCCACCAGCCGCAACAACCGAAGCCCATGTGCCTAGCACCCATGCTATGGAGCCCCCACTTACTGCAGCTAGAGAAAGCCTGAGTGCAGCACAGCCAGAAAAAGAAAAAGCCTCGTTTCTCCAGTGACAGGCAACCCCTCACTTCCTTTGCTCTTTCTGAACAGGTTGTTATCCCCGTCCCGGTCACTTTGACTCACTGGTGCCTCTCTGCCCTTTGCTGCTTCTGTGACCTTTCAACACCCCACCCCCCGCCCAGGACAAACTGGTAATGCCTTGGGAGCCCACATGTCCTGTCCCTGGTGGTTTACAGCCTGAGGCACACTGGCTTGGGTTAGAGCTGCTTTAAGCCAGGGGACCCAGTTGGCCTCCAGGCTAGTTTTGGTTTTAGAGAATTTGCAGGAGGGACACCTCTGCGTGGCCTGCACACTCTCGGCTGGACAACAGGCCTTTCTCTGCTGGCCTGGGGCACACATTTTTTTCAGTTGCCTCACCCTGTAGGCACTTAAGTTTGCAATTCTTGCTCCAAAGCCATTTCCAACATGTTCCTAATTGGTCATCTCACAATTTCAATACCCAAGAGACCAGAAAGAATGTAAATGCTAGTAAAGCTGCCTAGGTTCAAATCCCAGCTCTGCCATATGCTCACTGTGTGAATTTGGGAGAGTTATCTTCCCACCTTTGAAAAATGGAGATGACAAGAATAGTATCTACCTTCCACTGGTTCTGGTGGAAACTGAACAAGTTCATATGCAGAAAGTGCCTAAAAATAGGGTCTGGCACAACCAGGAAAGCTGTCAGTGTTCTCAGGATTCCACTTTCCAGCTGCCATCTGTACCTAAGTGGGTTGGCTTCACAGTTTTCGTAGGACTCTGGACAAAGGAACAGTGTCTTCAGCAAATTCTTCCTGTATTCGGTGGGAAAGGAGGGCACCGGGCGAGTTGAGTTCCTGGAAGCCTGTGACTTGCTGCCTGACATCCTCAGCAGCCCCTGTGGCCTCAGAGGAAGGACAGAGTCTGAGAGGAACAAGCCTCCAAAAGACCCGCCTTTAGAAACCCAGGAGTTTCAGGCTGTGGTTTCCTTGCCCAGGCATCAGGGCCTGGGGAGCTGCCAGGGCCCTTTCAACTCTCCCGCCCTGCTGAGCCCGGATAGGATTGTGTAAGAGCCGCCCTCCACACGCCTGCTCTCTCGTGCAGCACGCCTGGGCCTGCCTATCCTCCCTGGAAGCCGGGCCAGAAGGCCCTGGTACCCACACAGGTCTGGCCACCCAAAGGCTCCTGCCTGGTCGGGAGAGGGAGGGGGACATCTCTTGAAGTTCAGGGCCTGCTCCCGAACTGATGCCAAACTGGAGTTCTGGGGAGGCTTGGGGCGAGAGGGTGTGTGCTGTGTACAAGACCCCGGCCACCCCCTGAGCACACATGCCCTGATGTCTCCAGGGATCTTCTGCCGGCCTGTACCACTTCCCAGGCCTTCTTCCCTGCATCCTTGTGTGTGTGTGTGTGTGTGTGTGTGTGTGTGAGCATGAGCGTGCCTCCCTGCATAGCCTGAGTAGGTGTTTTGCGTAAGCTCTGGGTACCGTTTGTGAGTGCGTGGGCCTAGCATCCCGGTGGCAGGTGAAGGTGCTGGCTGGGGGAGAACATGTGTGGGCACACACCCTGTTGCCCTGGCTGTGAAAGCAGGGCGTCTGGAGGAAGGTTAATCAGGTATGTGACCGCAAAGAGGCATTTAAGGGGGCATCTCCGCACCTGGCCCCACGTGGAAACCCAGCAAGACAGGAACCAAGAGCGGGCCCCAGCTGAGGACCTCGGTGGTCTGGGCCATGTCAGAAATCTCAACCTGATTAAAGTTGAAGCTGGGAGAGGCTGGCTCTTTGACATCTTGAAGGTTCCTCTTCCCTCTTCTCTGTTAAACTCAAATGGGTCTTTTCTATCTTTCCGTCACCCCTGGCAGAGGAGCCACCCCCAGTCTCGAATAGAGGGGAGAAGATATGAGGGATGGAGGACACACCACCAGCTCCCCCTCTCACAGCCAAGGGGAGTGCAGACAAGGTGATCGATTGGATGGTTCCGGGCTCAGAACACTCAGTGGTCCAACCAGGAAACGCCTGGACATGCCGGATGGCTGGTTACCCTGGTCTGGTCCTTACTCATGTGCTGGTAACTATGGCGTTCCTGCAGAAATCTGAGACACGCGAAGAATGGACCTGCAGCGCTCAGTCCGAGAACAGCTTCCAGCTCCAACGCTGCTTCTCTGCGGTGCAGAAGCCAGGGTGGCTCTGGGAGCATTTGGTTTGCACATGACAGAGCAGAAGGATGGTGAAGCTTAGCAGAGATCCCAGAGCAAGCGGGTGACACCGGGGTCGGGCCTCCTGCACCCTCCTGGGAGGGCTCGCAGCTGCCCGGTGCAGCGCATAGGAATCTGTTGGTTTCCAGATCCAGGTGGGAGTGAAGGGAGGAGATTTCAGCCTCCTTTAAAGCAATGTTCTCTCCTCCAAGAGGTTTTCTGAGGGTTTCACAGGGGGAAAAAAGTGAGGCTTGGACAATTCCATAGGAAAGTCTCAAAATAGGATGAAAGGTTACTCCAGAGAGCAAACCTCCCCAGGGAAGGGAAAGAAGAGCACCCTTTCTAAGGAAGTGCAAGCTCCATGGGCATTTAGAGCTTGAGAGGAAAGTCAGAGCTCACACACATGAACCAAGAGCCCCAGGCCTCCTCAGCTGCAGCACATTCTTAACTTACAGTGTTGTGGCCAGGCCTACAATTGTGACTGTGTACTGGCTCTTGGCAGCTTTCTCCAGGGCAGGCCACTCTCTCTTACCACTTAGGTGCTTCAAGAGTGTTACTTTGAAAGCATGGGCTAGACACCTCGCCATCCACCTGGCTGCTGGCAAGGCCTCGCTTTTCCCACTAGCTAAGTGGAGGGAAGAATATAGTCCAGGTTCCAGGGAGGGAGCAGCACGGCTATTGGTACCCCCTCCTTCCTGAGTCGTTCACGGGGCCACATCAAAGTCCTTGGCCAAGACACAGTTTTGAGACACCCCCCCCCAGGCCCCCCACAAAGTACCTATCACTGAGGGAGTAACCAGTGTTCTCTTGGGCCGTATGTGATAGGTTGGAGGTTTCCTCAATGAAGAATTTTAGGATGATAAAATGTATTCCAGAATGTTCTTCAAAGTCACCACTATAATTAAACAAGGGGCAGCCATGATGGAAGTAAAATGTGTTCTGAATACCTGTAGAAACAGATAAAAGGGAAGTCAGAAATTAATGATTAATGTTAATAAGTGAGCCTGCATGAAACGAGTGTCGAGCGTTAGTCGCGCAGTTGTGTCCGACTCTTTGTGACCCTATGAATTGTAGGCCACCAGTCTCGCCTGGAGAATCCTCTGTCCATGGGATTCTCCAGGCGAGAACACTGGAGTGAGTTGCCGTGCCCTCTTCAGGGGATACTCCTGACCCAGGGGTTGAACCCACATCTCTTGCATTGGCAGGTAGGTTCTTTACCCCTAGGAAGCCCCTTTACTACCTGGGAAGCCCCACTTGAATTGAAATGGCTCTCAAAGCAGGCAAGGACCAGCATTAAGAAATATCCATCCTGGAGAAGGAAATGGCAACCCACTTCAGTATTCTTGCCTGGGAAATCCCATGGAGAGAGGAGCCTGACAGGCTACAGTCCATGGGTTCACAAAGTCAGACACGACTTAGTGAGTAAACAACAACAATTAGCTTTTCTACAAAAGAATGACAGGAGTTGAATCTTTCAGAAGGAAAGGAATGATGACATTATTTATCAATGAAAAAATTGTGAATCACTACATTGTACACCTGTAGCTTATATAATATTGCATATCAACTATACTTCAATAAAAATAAATAAATAATTTTTTTAAAAAAAGAAAGAAATATCCATAGCTGAGAACCCCAGCTACTGGTTATTGGAAGCTTTCAGCTTCATGCAGGCCTGGCACCTGGCAGTGGTGGGGGTCCTCCATGACTCCTCGCTTCAATCCCACCTCTCCCCTTCACGGAGCCACCGGTAGGAGTTGGGGCATGCTAGGGACTGGAGGATGCCTAGGACGAGGAGTGCCTAGGCTTGAGTGACACTGGTTCTAAGCAAATTTCTTTATCCTCGCCACCTGGTTCCCATCACCTGGGCTGAATTGAGAGGGGATCTCTGGGCATAAGTTCAGGCTGGAGGTGGCAGGGGCAGGTCTGGTTGTATCCCCCCATTTGGCGTGGCCCTGTGTTCTGTACATCTGGCTATACTTCATCAAGAAGTGACCATTCTATTTCTCTGAATCAAGTGGAATTAGGCCCAACATTCCACTGAGCCAGCCCTGATCCTGGATGTGAACACCTGCTCCATGCCAGAGGAAAAGAGAAAACCTGAACGTGCTTCAGACAGTTATGGCAAGCGCCTCTGCAAATGCAGAGAATGGAAAAGAGCCTCCTTTTACAGGTGGGGTTGCTGGGACCCAGAATAGGTGCCTGATTTGCCAGCAGAGTGGCCCCTGGCCAGGAAGAGAGCCCCTTGGCCCCAGCTGCCAGGGCTCCATGCCACTCACCCTCCCTCTTGATGAGTGACGGGGTCCCTGGCAGACGCTGGCTCTGAAAACTCAAAGGCCCAGGGCAGAGGTGCTTCCTGGAGCATATCAGGCTTGGCAAGAAGCTAAGGTCAGGGAAAGAAGTAAGGGAGAGAGCAGAGGCAAGGGAGCCTGGGCAGCTCCAACAAGGAAACCAGCCAGATAGGCGCATGAACACGAGGGTGAGGCAGGAGGGTCAGAGGGGAGAGGGCGCCTCTGAAAGCTGCCTTGCCCCAAACAAGCAGAGAAGTTCCAAACGTGCCCTTCCACAAGTGGGGCCTGGCTACTGGGCTAGAACCCTGAAGACCCGCCCCAGCAGGGGCACAGCAAGGGACAGAACTACAAGGTGTAAGCAGTAGAGAGGGCGGTGAGACAGGCAGCTCCTGTTTACTGAACAAAGTCTGGGTCAGACATGACTCTGGACTCCAGACCCACGTTAACCCATTCAGTCCTAGGTGGCGTGTTACCCACACTCACGGAGGTCAACTCTGCGTTATTCACTGGAAGGACTGATGCTGAAGCCGAAGCCCCAATACTTTGGCCACCTGATGCAAAGAACTGACTCACTGGAAAAGGCCCTGATGCTGGGAAAGACTGAAGGCAGCAGGAGAAGGGGACAACAGAAGACAAGATGGATGGTATCACCGACTCAATGGACATGAGTTTGAGCAAACTCTGGGAGATCATGATGGACAGGGGAGCCTGGCGTGCTGCAGTCCATGGGGCTACAAAGAGTCAGACATGGCTGAGCAACTAAACAACAATACAAGAGAGGAAACAGAGGCAGAGTGGGTGGATGTTGCCCAGGGTACCTGTCAGAGCTGGGTTTTAAAACCAGATGTAGCTCCTGCTTTCAAAGGGAAAAGCTGCTGGTCACAAGCAATCCTGCCCCCACCAGCCTGTGCCCACCCCTGCCTCCTCCAAAGGCACGGATAGGCTCTTGGACTTTCCTCTGTCAATTGGTAAGGAGTTTATTTTCACCAGCTGAGGGGCTCATCCTCCAGTAGATAGATGCCTTTCAGGTTGCAGAAGGAGCAGAGAATCCTCCCCAGATGGGTGATTTCTGGTTGCAAGGCAGAATTCCTTCTGGTGGGATATAATGACCCGGGGAGAACAGCATTTGTAACTGTTTGTAGCCAAGGACTCACCAGTAAGTTAGCCTACTGAAAAATAAATACGCCCGGGCTGTTTCATTGAGCTTTTTCGTGACATCAGTAGACAGTTGGCAACAATGCCTTGAACATTTCTCCAGGCTACCATTGATCGTGGCCTTGCTCTGGGCTCTGGAAGCCCAACATTGCACAATGTTCCTTTATAGTGACCCACAGGACAAATTCCTTTCAGGCCCCAACACCAGCAGGGCAGTGTAGCCTGGTGGTTAGAAGCACAAACTCCAGGTCCCTCTCCTGTCCTCTTGTTGGGGGGGGGGGTGGGGGCAGGAGCCCATCAGAGCAGGGTTCCTTGCCTGCCTCTGTGGCTTAGCATGTGAGTCCTTGGGCAAGGTGTAACCTCCATGAGCTTCAGTTTTCTCACCTGTAAAATGGGAATAAATAACACCCTCCTGAGACGTGTCCTGGGGAATTCCCTGGTGGGCCGGTAGTTAGGACTCCGCACTTTCACTGCCCGAGTTCGATCCCTGGTTGGGGAACTGAGGTACTGCCTACAAAATGGTGCAGTAAAAAAAAAAAAAAAGATTTCTCCCAGATAACTTGCTTTAGTTTTTCTTTATAGACCCTCTGTGTCTTGTATCTAAGCACATTTCCCTCCCTGTCTGGGCTGCCAGAGGCCCAGCACCCACCTTGAGGGCACTCCCCAGTTCCAGAGCATGCTGAGGTGGATGGGATCAACCCTACCCTCTCTTACTTCCTACCTTGTTTTCCCTTAACCTAACCTCCTCAGTCATTTTTTTTTCCTGTTGGCCTTTTGGTATTTCTATGAACTTCAGAACACGGGCCCCCAACCTCGAGGCCATGTACCGGTTGGTACCTCCTGTCAGACCAGCAGCGGCATTAGATTGGAAATAAAAGGGCACAATAAATGTAATGCACTGGAATCATCTCAAAACCATCCCGGTCCATAGGAAAATGGTCTTCCACTAAATCGGTTGTTATTCAGTCACTCTTTTGCAACTTTATGGACTGTATCCTGCCAGGCTCCTCTGTCCATGGGATTTTCCAGGCAAGAATACTGGAGCGGGTTGCCCTTTCCTTCTCCAGAGGATCTTCCCAGACCGGGGATCGAACCGGTAGTCTCCTGCATTGGCAGGCAGATTCTTTACCGCTGAACCAGCAGGGAAGGCCCACAAAAATTGGTCCCTGGTGCCAAAAAGATTGGGGACCACTGCTTTAGAACTAAGGCCTAAATTAATTATCGTGATAAAAAGACTGGAGCCCTTTATACCAAAGCACTTCCTCACAAGTTATATGCTGTTTAAGCCTCACGCCAGTCCAGGTAGATGCCCCATTTTACAGGAGAGGAAATGGAGGCCCCTGGAAGGAACTGGCAGGGTGCACACAGGTCATTCCACGCCACCTGGGGGGAGCCGCCCACCACCGGTCTCCCCTGGCCCCTGCCCTGGCTCCGTAAGTAGCCGGCCCCTACTCTCCCAGCCCTTTCCAGAATCCCCCACCTGCGCCCACGCAGCTGAGTGATTCTGCCCCTCCCTCACACTTCCGTCCCATCCCACTCCATTTCCCTGTTATCATTCTCTTGACTTTGGGGGGACTTTCCAAGAAATGGTAAAATCCACTGTATTATTTAAGGATGATTGAAAAATCCGCCTCTGCTCTCCATGGCCCCCTCTGTGGTGCTTCCACCAGATAGTTCAGCTTTGGCTCTCTCCTCCTCAACAGGGAAGGGACGGCCCGAGTGCAGGCACACTGCTCAGGACAAGAAGTTGTGGCCCAACCCTCCCAGGAACAAGCCCCAGGAGGGCGGAACACAGGGGCCACCGACTGCCTCCCTACCTCTTTCTTAGAACTGTCAACCTGGCTAGTCCCTCAGGGGACCCCGCAGCGCGCTGGAAAGAGCCACCACCCAGTCTGGTGCCCCTTCATTCCCTGAACTGGCTTCCTGGGGAAGGCTAGTCCCTCAGGGGACCCCGCAGCGCGCTGGAAAGAGCCACCACCCAGTCTGGTGCCCCTTCATTCCCTGAACTGGCTTCCTGGGGAAGGCCACGGGCTCCTGAGGGGCTCACAAGTTACCAGTGCAATGTGGAGGGGACCCTTTTCAAATTCCAAGCTGCCGTCTGAGGCTCAGAGCCTTTGAGTCCTGCTGAGTTTTGAAGCCCCAGATGTGCCCATGCAGACCTAGAGCTGAGCTGGGGTCAGATGGAGAGAACTGAAGTGCTTGTGGAATACGGGGAGGGAGACTGGAGCTCTTGCAAGACACTGGGCGGCAGTCATTTTGTTCACATCTGAATAAGGAAGCAACCCACAACTTAGAGCTTGTTGTGTGTCTGCTCAGTCATGTCCAACACTTTGTGACCCTGTGGACTATAGCCCGCCAGGCTCCTTTCCTCAAAATTCCTTGCCAGGAATTTTCCAGGCAAGAATCCTGGACAGAATCGCCATTTTCTTTTCCAGGGGATCTTCCTGACCCAGGGATCAAATTTGCATCTCTGGAGTCTCCTGCATTGGCAGGCGTGTTCTTTCCCAGCCAAGCCACCAGGGAAGCCCCTTTATTATTATTTGGTGGTAATTTTTCTTCTCCGCACACAGAGCTCACGATGGTTGCCTTTCAAGGAACTGTGGCGGTGTGGTTGGTGGTATTAGCCCCAAGGTCACCCAGCTCCACCCTGAAGGCTCTGATCCCTGCCCACGGGTCCACCTCCCAGGGGACCTCAGTCCTTATCTGTCCACAGTGGCTATGCCCGTGTGTACGTCATCCAGGAGCCACAGGGGCCGGTAGGAAAGGCCAGGAAGTGTCGCAGCCTGAAACCCCAGAAATAGGGTCAGGGAGCCCCAACCCTGGTGGCTTCCTTCTGGGCTCTCCATTGATGGGGGGCCTGGCTTGCCAATCAAGATAGAAGCACACAGTGAAAGTGACAGCTGGGGGCAGGCCTGGTGCTGGCCTGGACACCCTTGGCAGACAGGCACACGGCCGGGGCACAGCAGCCACACGCCTGGCCTTGGCCCAACTTCTCTTCTCTGGACCAGGTCCCATTCCAGGCCTCCCACCTCCTGATGGGTGTGCACGTGCCTTGGAAGTGCAACTGTGAACACATAGCCATGTCTGGCGACAGGTTTCCTTACTGTGAGCCAGACATGCGTGTTCACGCATGCGCGAATCTGAGCGCGCGCTTGCTGCGTTTGCAGTCACGGTGGCGCCCCGCCCATCTCGGGTTAGGCGCACAGAGCCGCTCTCCACAGGTACACGGGTGTTTGCTTTAGTTTCCTTTGTATTTCTCTGTATTTTTAAGCAGTCCCAAATGTTAGCATCCACCCACAGGCTCCCTCCCTGGTCACCACCCACTGAGGGAGGCAGGCACAGTCTGGAAAGTATACACTGTAACAAGGACCACAACAGCGGGAACCCCCGGGAGAGAGCAGACAAGTTCTGCTGAGCAGTCAGGGAGGGCTTCGCAGAGGAGGCATGTTCCGAACTGGACTCAAAGATGAGGCGGCTGCTCTGGGCGGACTGGGGGTCTCCCCTGCGGATCACTCCTCCCTGCCGTGTCCCCTTCACACAGGCTCTGCTTTGCTGTCACCGCCTCCAATTCTCACGTCTCTGTGCTCCTGGGCCCGGTCCACGTACCTCCCTCGTGCCTCAGTTTTCTGACCGAAACAACAGCACAGAAGCAAATCCAACAAACAGCTAATAAAACAGTCTATCTGGGTGCAACTGGAAGCAATGGAAGCACTGCTTTCCATTCCAATGGAAGCATTTCATTTGGCCCAGTCTTTTTCTAGAAGTTTCTGAGTCACCTAAACCTAAGAACAGAAAGGGATCTTGAAACTAAACTGGTTCCTCATCTCACGCTGGGAGGTATGACCCCTAACTAAGCCCCCTTTGGGGGTCACCTGGTCTCAGCCTGAATGCCTACCTGCACCCACAGGTGAGCATACAATCCTGCCTGGACACCCTCACACCTGGTGAAATGCCCCCTCCCCACCAGCCGTCAGATCCCAGACAGCCTCCATGTCTTCTGCCAGGCTCTCTGTGCCTCCCGCCCCTGCCCAGAACTGGGGACACGGTACCTGGGGACACAGTGGCCTGGGGACCCGCCGGCCCCACAGTCTGGGGAGGGGTGAGCTCTGCCTCCTTGCTCACTGTGTGGTCTTAGCGAAGTTCATTAACTTCTCTGAGCCTCAGTTTCTCAGGTGGGAGGGAGGGTGCGGGAAGAGTTACAGTGTGTAAACTGCTCTGCAGATGCTATTTATTATGATTAAACCATTTGAGAGCAATTATAGAGCAACCATCAAGGATTATAGAACAATACAGGGGAAATTGCCCACATATGTGCTAGGGAGCCCCCCCAGGAAGAACACTTGGAATGAGTCCGCGGTGGCTGTCTTTGGGTGGTATCTCGATGCCCTGTGTTCCCTGTACAAGATAAAACGCGTCTAATCCTCAGAGTCAGCCTGAGGGACGGCAAGCCCCGCACGACCATGGGGAACAGCTGGCTCAAAGGGGTGATCATCCAGCTCGTGGACAATCGGCTGGCCCCGGAATTCAGGTCTCTGGCCATGAAATGTGGATGCTCTCCAATCAGCAGCTGCAGGAGGAAGGTTTTCAAGCTGGAGAGATTTGACAAGATGTGAGTCACCAGTGTTGACGAAGAGAAGTCGCTTCTGTGTGGGGAGGGCATCCACTCATTCATTCAGCAGCACTGGCCTCTCAACACCTGGCTCCTGCTGAGTAAATGAAAGTGCAGAGGGTGGTCATCGAGGGGACGTGTGTGGGCTCCTAAGGGCTTCTGTGGCAGAGACCAAGGTTGTGCCTTCCCCACCCACCTTAGTTCTAAGAAGGAGGGGGGCCCTGGCCTGAGGGCCCCTGGCAGGAACTGGCCCCAGGCAGCTAGCTACCAGGAACCTCCTATGCATAGACAGAGCTTCTGTTTTTCATCAAGACCAGTTAAGTGTATCCCAGGGCTTCGGTTGAGGGGGGTCAGGAAGGCACAGAAGGAGGAGGGAAAAGGATGAGGGGGCCTCCCTCGGGTTACTCAAGGTACACAGGGGACAAAGGGAGCAGGAGACAGAGCCTGGCGGGGCAGGCCAGGTTGGCGGAAGCCGGGCGCGGATCCAAGGCCACCAGGCCTGCATGTGGGAGGGGCTGGTGGATGGAGGCAAGCGGCACGGAGCCAGCGGGGAGCAGCCCGATGAATAGGATGACAGGGGCAGATGGACGGGCAGCCTGGGCTGCTCTGGGTACCAGCCCTGCGCCCCGGCCTCCAGTCAGGCTGCTGGGCTGGGGGCAGGGATGCTGCTGG